>NW_027412533.1:18327996-18397554 GCF_025532065.1 Leptinotarsa decemlineata
GGGATAGGTTCCAAAATATACACCTACAAAGTGCAGGGTGGAGAAGTTATCAAAAAATCAAAGGGAATTCGACATAGTGTAGTCAAAAATAAAATTGATTTCGAAGATTATGTCGATTATCTCAGAAATAAAAAAAAATATATGAGTAGTTACTATTCGATCATACGCTCACAACGTTTTCAGTATATAGCAGGTAAAGCAGGTGAAAATAGGTTTGAATCCACACGACGATAAACGGAAATTAATCTCCAAATCATCTGACACTTTACCTTGGGGGCACTATAGCTTGAAGTAAGGTTATCATTTGGATTTTATTTCTATTGATGTGATTCATTGATAAATTTTGTCCTTGTTTTAATATAACTGATGTGTGTTACTCTGAGAATTTTCAACAGCGGTAGAAGACCACCAACTTTTGAAGAATTGACTGCAAATAGAAATATCTTTGAGTATTTCAGTTTTTATGTACTATTTATTATTGTATACGTACACGTTGATATAATTTGAATGAAATATTTCGAAATTTTGTATACTTTTTTATTGTTATACAAACAGGTTAATGAAATTTGAATAAAATATATATTGGAATTTTGGTGTTTTATTACATCAAACTACTTTTTCAAGCTGAATTTTTTTTCACCTTATACATTAAATGAAACAAATATTACAACATTTTCTCATTCAATACATAAATCATACACAATGTTTTGTTTATAATAAAGTAAATATTCACGTAAAGCATTAGCATACAGACTATCTAAAGCTGAGGCTTGACAAAAACCTTCTATGATTTCTTCCAAAGTTAAATTAGTTTTATTCTCACGTAACCATGATTTTATCATATTGAAAACTCCTCGATAATGATCACAAAAATTCAAAGCATCCAGCATAGCGATACGGTCAGAGAGCACACCAAGGTGAGTATTCAGCATCTCGTTTACATCTCGTTGAAACAGCTCCATGATCGTGGTGTCCTTGGAAATGGAAACTTGTTTGGTATTACTTTCGATGTACTGTGTGACGTAAATATAATCCCCGCCACGTGTTGTCATTGGATCATATTCGTCTACACATTCATCGATTTGTGATTCAAAGAAATTTTCCTTTATTTGTTGCAGGATGTCAATGAGGGTCGCCCATTCATAACTTGTTCAATCGATGGAACGAATGGAGAACTGCTGTTTCAAAATTATGCATGGGCTGAAGTCTCTGCGTGGACTAAGGCCACATCAAATTTCATAAGATGACATGAGGAATGCCATCAACAGCAATTGATGTTAGTTTCGAGCGGCCATTTCGTATTGCTCCAACGCTCTGTCTATTGCATCCAGAGTTCCATTGTGATCTTCACCATCACTGTCGAACATCACTTCAACTTCACTAGAGTAACCACTATCGAAAGACATTTTCGTTTTCAAACTGAAAATCCATCTGTGTTTGCATGCGCTCTTATAGTTTCAGATCACGTGGTCCATTTCAAATATGTTGCATTTGTTAAACACACAAATATTTTTTCACAAAAGGCCCTCCCAATACATTGGCAGTGTGCTTGTTTTCCATAAGATTCTATACAAAATAGACATTTTCGATCCAACTGTTGTGTTTGTCATCCAAACCCAGCCATTTAACGTACATTTCTTTATCTTTCTTCCTCAAGAATTTTTCCACGAGATATATATCAGGATTTGCAGGTTTTTGTAATTCTTCCCCATAGAAAGCACCCCTAATAGGTGCACCCTGCATATCTTCTAGCATAAAGGTGGCAGGGTTAGTAATGTTGACTGATAATTTTGAATAATTCCGTAGTCCAATTGGGCGTATAGCGTTTTTCGAAAACGTGTTTCGCCTTATTGATTCGTACAACATCATCGACTTTGAATTTTCTTGGTCCAGCTGTCTTCAGATGGGTGAATGTTGATTTAAGAATTTGTTTTTTGTTGGTTTTGGTGATTTTAGAAGGTATACCCGTCTTCGAATGTCGCTAATCATTGTAGGATTTTATGATTTCAGGCAGAACATTCAACCATTTGTAGGTGCCATTCAGGCTAAAATATTTGAAAAGTCTTTCTTCCAACGTTCTAATGGTACGTTCAGCCATAAAAGCCTTAGTGATGCTGTACGTATTGTAGTGATTCATTCCATGTTTTTTCATCAAAGTTTGAAACTTATTGTTGTAAAATTCTTTACCTTGATCGGTTTGTAAATTTTTTGGACAACGTTTCGTATCTGTCAAGATGTCTGAAAACGTTTTGGTAATTTCCTCTCACGTTTTTGATTTCAGTGGTCTAGTTCACACGAATTTCGAAAAACAATCGATGACGACTAGAATGAGTTTGAAATTTCGATTTTGGTGAGCGAACGATCTCATCTCAGCCAAGTTCTTCTGCCATAAGTCATCTTTTTCTTTGATAACTGTACGGCGTAGAAGATAATTTTTCCTAATTGGTTCATGTAGTTCATTGACAAGTTGAATCTTATCTTTGGAAGTCATGACGACTGATGGTGAAGGTGTGTGAACCCGCTCTTTCATTATGATTACGCTTAAATTTCATTTTGTATCTTTTTGATTTCCTTGATAGTAGATTGTACTTTCGAATTAATTTCGGTGATTTGTTTGGAGAAGTCACCTTGAAATTTGGTTAGTTTTTCATTTACTTGGGTCATTTAGTTTTCGTGTTGCTCAGCTAGCTGATATATAAATGAAGCAAGTTCTTTGTCGGTTCCATCCACATACTTTTAATCAGCAACATCGTAATCAGTGGTGGGGCTCTTCACATGACACAATTTCACATCACCACAATGAATATTACCACCTGAGGTATAATGCAACAAACATCCTCCAGAGGGCGTTGGCAATTCTCGCTTTCTGTTGCTGTCGCTGCGTCCAAACTGGTCGATAACCATTTTGAGAATGATAATGTATTGGGGAAGGTAGTGTATCTTATAGAATATTTTTTGCTTCTTTGAGTTCATTTGAAATGGCAATGACTTCATTGTTGTGTGAAGTATTTCCTGCATCTCAAGAGGCTAGCAATAATTTGAGACGTTCGCATAGCTCGTTGGGATCGTCCCAATGAATGTATTCAATGGGTTTCGTATTGAATGTCATTGCAAGAGGTGACGTTTTGAGTAGACAAGATGTCATCACAGTAGTAGTAGTAAGAGGTGTTTTAGGTTGAAAAAACCCAGTACCAGTTTCACGACGATTTCCTGCTGTAGGAAACAACGTTTTGATTATGTTGGTGTACTTGTATCTCTGTGTGCCTTTTAGATACCTAGCCGAATTCTTGTGAGCGCTCGATAAATCCAAAATCTTTTTGTATATATTCAAATCCTCGGCATTATAATTTTCAGGCATGTCGAGAAATAACAGTTCATATATACCGGGTGTTCCTTTCCAGTGATACCCAGCCAATTTTATGTATCCGCTACGCTTGTCAAAATCGATTTCCTTTCTGCCTAGTAACCATTTTGAAGATACCCCATCATATATGGGACCGTATACATTGTCGATTTCCATGTCATTTTCCCAATGTTTTTTAATGTACGGTTGAGACATTGTCGGATATTGATCGATATATTCTTCTAAAACTTGTTAATTTATGCCTGAAGCGACGTTGTCGTCTTGTTCGTCTTCTGAATACCCACTAAAGAAGTTTTCATTTCATCATCATCATCCTCATCTGCAACATGTACGAGGGATTGGAATGGGGTCGTTTCACGCTCTTCCACTCTCTCTTGTTTGACTTCGGTTTTTTGCCTCAGTTTTCAATAGGGTACTAGCTGACTGTGTAGTTGTTTTATTTGCTATTTCCCTCAATGGAATAGACAGAGGTTTGAAATATCTTTGCAATGACTCATCTTCTTCGGATTTGCCCAATTTCAGAGCCAAAATACAATGATTTTGAATATACGTAGATATTCACAAATTTGGCGCCATTCGGGTGGAATAGCGATGTTAAGATAGCGTTTGTCTTTCCACAACCACTCGACCCACAAATTATTGCACAAAACGAATTGGGTAATAATATACCGTGCTTCCCAACCACACTACTATTGTTGGCTCCATTCAAAAAGTCTAAATTTCCAATAGGTAATGTCTTGTCTTGTTGAACGATTTCCATGATGTGATGCTGGACAATGGGTGCGTATGGTTATAAATAAAAATATCACAGTCATCACCCACTCATTCTCAATGTTGACTTACTCCAGTGCAGGTGTCGTCAATTCGCTTATCAATAAGCTCCCGTTCGAATTACATCTATCTGGTTATCAGTTTTGCGGATCAGACACCAAATTGAAATGGGAACGAATATTGTAAAGATCACGATATCGCGTACTCTCAAAGCGACTTCTTAGAAGACCGTCATAAAGCAGATCAAGTGTTGGAAAATAGAGCTTGGGAACGCGTTAAATCGAAAGACGCTAGATTTGGTGATAAAGCTGCAGCTTGGCTCGTAACTATAACAATGAAAGCAAAACGTAAGCTTGGCATGGGGTTGTCATTTCGACATAATATACTTCAAAAAATTACTAAAAATTGGAAGCCACATCCTACCAATATTGAGAAATATAGAAATTGCGAGCTGCTTAAATGAGCTTAAATGCATTGAGTCGAAGCAAAATACGGAAAAAATACGGAGACCTAAGATAATACCATTCGAAGCAAAATCTGGAGAAATCCTTTCCCTCATACCTATATTTGCTGCCCTTTCAGCTTTGGGTTCGTTTGCAGGTGGAGCAGGCGCTCTCGCTAAAACCTAAATAGATGCTAAAAATTCCAAAAAAACTTGAAGATCAACGTCACAATGAAGCTTTGGAACAATTAGGTTCCGGTTTGTACCTACGCAAAACACCTCGAGGATTTGGTCTGTTCCTAAAGAAACAACAGCAACGCAGAGGGAGAGGTCTTTACTTGAAAAAGCAAAAAAAACTCCTACTGAAGCTACCCCATAGAGTATTATAGGATTGGGAAAATCAAAAATGTGCCTGTCAACTGAGAATTCCACATTTTCGTGAAGTTTTTATGCGTGGTCCTCGGCTGCGAGAATGTGCTGTATTGAACTTGGATTCTCGATTGAATAAAGGCACTCAATGGGTACCTCACATTAAAAACGGCAATGCTGTACAATATTTTGATAGTATCGGTAATCTCAAACCTCCAATGAAATTGGTAAGATATTTTGGAGGAGGTATAACGATTACATATAATGATGATCTGTATAAAAATTCTGACCAGATTAATTGCGGACATCTGTGCCTACAGTTTCTGCTCCATTATATCTGTGAAAATGGTTAAAGATAAATCTTTACGAGATTTAATCGATGCTGAATTGAAAACTTTATTGATCGACTATTTGATTGAGAATGCTGAACCTTGGGAATTATTGGATGTTTGGCATAGATTACCAAAGGACTACCAACATCAATTTGCTTTGCAGATTCGTTTACCATGTTTCATCCATTACCGACATGTAGGTACCACAACCTACATCAGCTGCGTCATCGCTACAAAAAGCAATGTATTATGGTCCTGTGAGTTCACAAATAGAATGTTATTATTGTGGGAATGAATGATTTTTATTCAAAATCTTGTTGTTGTTTCGATCAATATTTAAGGAGATGTCATACTGACATTATATCAGTCATGTCTATGATATTAACGCTAACGAGTCGTTCTTCGACGCTCTCCATCGATTTCAATCCACCCATTCATTTAGATTGTGATTCTGAATATACTTTGGCTTTGCTCAGTTTCCATTCGTACAACAGTATACCCAACATTGAAGAAGGTACGTAATTCTACTTCCATGAAAACGATGACAGAACTAAACAAAAAAGCATCGATATCCCTGTTATCGTTGTTGTTGTTATGAAATTGAAGGATCAATAAACGAATACATCTCACCTGAAACGTTCAAGGAAAACCCTGATGATTTTTTCTATCTAAAACCGGATAATAATACGCTGAAAAGTGAAATATTCTGTCTGAAACACTCGATTGATTTCCGACCTGCGAATAGCTTGGCTCACATACCGGGGTTTTTATCTACTCTTCTCAAATCAAGCAAACATTACGAATCTAATCTATCTGTGGATATCATTGAAGTACGCACCATTCACATAGATAGCAACATTACGTTTGGAGCCTTCTACAACGACACACCGACTCATACGATATACGAATTTGCTGTTGGTGTTGATCCTGGGTATGCAATTGACGAAACACCTAATCACTCCATTTACCTACCTATTGCACATAGAGACGAAATTAACAATATTACGCTGCGAGTGCTCGACCAACATTCTAGGCTCATTAATTTCCGAAACGAAGAAAAAATTCGTTTGGAATTGATGCGGAAGTATGGTGCTGACTATCTATAAAAATAATTCACCTCTGTACCCCAAATCAGTCTTCACGAAGACCTTCACAGTCGACAACTATTGACAACGGAAAATAAATTGTTTCTGGAATCTCTTGGTTATCATCTTGTTCAATCAAGTGTTCAACATTTTCCGAACACCGCAAATCGATGAGTCCATACAAAAGGTAGAGTGGCGTACCTACTATCCCTATGTCAAGTCTTTTCGCAACAACGATGTTATTGAAATCAACATCAATTAATCTGATGCCTACGATGCTTTGTACGATAGTCTGCTGTTCATTAGTGGAAAAGTTGAGAAGACCAAAGGGGACGGTAAGGTGTCATTCGTAAACAATGCTGGTGCTTTCATATTCCAATCTGCTAGTTATGAACAGAGTGGTAAGGAATTGGAAGCAGATTGTGAACTTGGAATTGTTAGTACTGTTAGAGGCTTTCTTATCTACACCGACGAAGATATCAAACACATGGCCACCTCCGGTTGGACTTTTCCCAACAATACAGGCGTCATCAACACAACTCATCTAACATTCAACATGCTCATACCCATCAACGCACGGAATACGGTCGAAAACACACGCAAAACAAGCGCACGAAAAACGGTCGTAAACGCACGTGAACCGGTCGAAAACGCAAGAAAAACGATCGAAAACGCACGTAAAACGATCAAAAACGCACGCAAAACGGTTGAAACTTATGCAAAACAACGTATTCTGAAATGTCATTGTCAATATTTCGCTCCCCCATTGTCCTCACGTTGAGTCTACAACGCGTAACCTCTTGACACTTTTGGGTGTCATCTTTCTCTCGATGATGCTTACTTGGTTAACAAAGATACGAGAATTATTACCCTTTTGGCATGTTGGAATGCTAGACTTCTGGTAAACTGACATGTTTTTTCTTAAATGGTTCATTTTGACGCACCCTGTACACTTCGACGCCATGTTTTCTCCTTTAAATGATGTATTCCGAAACATCCCGTACACAGTCGTATTCCTAACCCTCCATTTTCAAACCGGCAACGCTACATTACCCCATAAACAATGATTTATTGTACAAGCGGCAACGCCGAACCTGCCATGCTGGCATTGACAGCGTATAACCTCGATACCATCTCCATCTCTCTTTGTCTCGATTACGTCACACGCGTCTCTCGCTCTTACACACACATACACATATTTACATGAAATATTAATTATTTCCCAAATTTGAGTATTTGGCAACGCTACATTGCCCCATACACAACGATTCATTTGTACAACCGGCAACACCTGCTTGCGCTAGCTACCGGTTAAACCTCGATACCATCTCCATCTCTCTTTGCATCGATTACGTCACACGCATCTCTCGCTCTAACACACACATACACATCTTTACATGAAATATTAATTATTTCCCAAATCTAAGTATATTTTTCTATCTTTAACATGATAATGATGATTACAGTCTACGGAAATAAAAAAAATGCTGTCAAGTATAATAAATGAGTCAATTTCGATCCCGACAAAACTTAAGCTATAAATACCCAACATTCGCAGTTACTTTCAATATCTCACGCTAGTGTAGAGGCTAAGGACAATGTCTACCACGCGGACGAAACAGGTTCGAATCTCATAACTATAAACTTTTTTAATTAGAATCACGTGACTGGAACGTGACAAGGGGGGCCGAGGGGTGAGGCGGAGTCGCAAGAGGGGCCAATTGGTGATGCGGAGTACTGTGGGGGCCGAGTTCCATGCTTGAATCGCTATTATACTCGTTCCATACTGCGTTGATGACGTCACACGTTTCCCCCACTCCTGTTGGAACCAAAAATTGCAAAAAGTTTAGCCCCGCAAGAAAATACATGAGATTTTGTGCCCGGAACAAGTTTGTTCATCTACTATCTGTATTTCGAAAACGAATCATTCTTCGTTGAACATTTTATGGAGAAGAGTTGTTTATTTTGACGAGATCCACCACATACTTAGTTTTCGTAATGTTCTCAGAAACTTCACTTAGCGCCCTAGGAGCTGAGTAATATGAATCGATATAGAAAATTGTAAATAATTCGAAAACTTCCTCCAGCGTTGTTGAGGAAGTGTACCTTCTTTACTTGGAAAAGGTGTGGGAATCAGGTTTTTTCATGAAAGGTATCAGAAGTTTACTGTCAAAAAATTTAGGGCAATTTGAAATAAATAATGAGAGCGTACGCAGCGCTCTCTAGATGTTACATGAAAGTTAATGCGAAATTATGATTTCCCATGTCAAAAAAACCTCGGGTACCAAATTTCGTACAAATAACTAATTTTTTGCAAGAGTTATTTTCAAAGAGCGAACAAAAAAATTCAATTTCAACACATTGTATCTCCGAAACGAAGCATTTTCAGACACAAGTTCATTCAGACTTTTTTTCTTAAAATTGTTTCAGGAATACGTCTCTTGGAAATTTTAATGTACACATGTTACACCCTACATATACTATTGCAATATTTGCTAAAAAATACCTGCACAAATTTTCTGCAAATAATCAATACATTTGCAATATGGTAAAAAGAGGAAGTAGCATCTACGCATTCCACCACATAGAACAAGTCTATTCGAGAAAGGTCCGTACTATAACTGTATAAAAATTTATAATGCACTGCCTCTACATTTCAAAGAAATCAATACCATGAGTATCTTCAAACGAACTTTGAAGGACTATCTGATTGAAATTCCCCTATATTCACTTGACGTATTTTGCAATGTTTGTAAAAAATAATGCATGAGTTGTATATGCATACTTTCTTCTATTTTTGTAACAGCCACAAATGAACGTGCTCTAAGTGATGATATATATTTTCACATTTTGATGTCATTTTAAGTGTTTACTTATTTATTTATATTTGTGTTTGTAAATTGTTATTTTGTATTTGACGTTGCTGATGTTTCATAAGAAACCCATATCAATAAATATATTAATATTATTATTATAACTATCTTCATCATTTTTTTTCACCGTAGTGTTCGCTGGTCAGGCCCTATTCCCCGAAGCCCCGACACATTTTGGAGGGCGCCCCAGCATTATCAACCAATGACCACTCCCCACACCGTGGGGTAAGTGATCATTGGGTCCGAGAATTATGTGCTTTGAGCGAGCGCAGTGACTCAAGAGCCTTTTGCATCTGTGTGGCTAAGATTCATGCCTAAGTGCGGCAAAGCGGTATGATTTTAAGATTCGAGAGTGGAGGGGGCATCATTCCACCAATGACACCAATAATCAGAAGAACCATCTTGACAGTGTGATCTGGATAGAGTCTGCGGAGTTCGAACAGAAAATTTCGATATTTTATCCGTTTTTCCTCCTCTTTTCTGACGATATTTGTCTCGCCAGGAGCTGAAAACTTCACGACAAATATCGTTTTGCTCTGTTGGTCGAGAAGGACCACATCAGGTTTATCAGCTTATATGAGCCTGAAAGTGGGAAACGAATAGTTCCAATAAATTCAGCACTTCTCGTTCCCTACAACGGATTCAATATCCCCGGAGCGTAGGGCAACACCGGTGTCTCGTCAATACCGTAAGAGTGCAGTAGAAGGTAATATAGCACTCTTAGGGCCGCGTTATGTCGATGGATATAGCCCGAGACCGCATATGCTGGACATGCTGATAGCAAGTGCATTAGGGTCTCGGGTGTCTCGTGGCAGGCCCTGCACCTTGTGTCAGGAACTTCTATACCCATCACGCGGCTGTGGTAGACTGAGGTGTTGAAGACATCATCTTGGCAAGCCATGATTAACCCCTCAGTCTCCGACTTCAGCCCACTCGACCTGAGGAAAGCAAACGTCAGGCGCTTTGATAAGCCAAGGTCTCCAATGTTATTGAAGAAGACCCCATGCATTGGCTTATTCTTGTGTTTACGTAGAAGTAAGGTGGTTTCTGCGGTTTTTATCTGAGCTTTCTGCTGAACGGGTTCCAACTCGGTGACAGTTTTGTGGTCACCTCGTTCAGTGTCGAAAATTATACCAAGTTCACCAGCTGCTCGGGTAGCTCCCCTTAAGAGAAATGCTCCAATTCCTGCTCTCTCATGGTCACGGACCATGCAAAGGAGGGGATCCGAACTCCTGACGACTTTACAGGCTGTATCCAGTAGCATTCTGTCATGTAGACACTCAAAAGTCCACGGCCTCCCTGTTGTCGGGGGAAGTACAACCGTGGAACAAACGATTTGGGATGCAAACTCCTATACAGATGTATCATTTTTCGGGTCTTTACGTCGGGCATATTTGTTGCAGCAACTTTGTTCTTCCCCGACAGTTTCGATATCCAGATCTGTCGAACTTTGTCCTGATACCTGCCGCGCAGAGAGTTTTTCACTGCTGTTACCTCTTGTGAGGTAACATATAATTGAAGTTAGATGATTTGACAGAAAAAACGACAGGATTACCAAAATGCACACCAACCCCATGACTG
This sequence comes from Leptinotarsa decemlineata, assembly GCF_025532065.1. Taxonomy (NCBI): domain Eukaryota; kingdom Metazoa; phylum Arthropoda; class Insecta; order Coleoptera; family Chrysomelidae; genus Leptinotarsa; species Leptinotarsa decemlineata. The sequence continues at coordinate 18,338,814 of NW_027412533.1, forward strand.
ACACGAAACAAATTCGTAAGTATCTGACTCTGGATACAGTACTACCAATTACTCCCAACTGAAGTAAATGGTTTTTTGACAGACTCAGCACTGAGCTCAAACGTAACACTATCTGTTGCTTGGGGAACCTGGAGAAATTAGTTCCAATTTTGAGATGAGGTTGTTAATATTGCTGAGGTTGATGAGCTCAGTCTTTTTGTTCATGTTATTGGTATTCCTTTTGATAAAGAACACTTCTTCAAACAACCGTTTTTATAAGTTGCTTTCAGTACACAAAACTTTAAAAAACTTTAACTTCGGTGTAGTTCATTGTGTGTTTAGTGCCGATGAAATGCTCTGCAAGTGCACAGGTAGTTTTGTTTGTGATACAATCACTTCTGTGTGACGTTAAGCGTCTAGATGAAATTCTAGATGTTTGTCTAATATATTCATATCACATTATAACAAGGAATTTCATATACTACATTTGACTTTTCTAAAATTTTCAAAGGAGTTTCAATTTTGGAAAAAAACTATTAGTAGTAGTAACGATGCATTGGGTAAATTTAATATGTTCACTCTTGAAAACGTAAGGAGTTAAAGACTAAATATGGTACTGTGCTACAAAATAATGTATTTGGAGGTATCTCTCCACTATTTGAAATATTTAAACTATTATTTTGATTGTTATTGTTCACGGAATTATAAATTGTTTGGAAAAGTATTTGCGACTATGGATGTAAAGCTGAAAATTTATTTATTCAAAGGTGATATGCAATTCGTTAATATATTCGTCTTCAAAAAGTGGATGTGTTAGATTGATCACCCTGTTCTTCATGGTTAGGACTGAGTTTATTTTCATCTTCGTTGGATGATGAGAGTGGTAGTTCAGTAACCTATTACTGGCACATGGTTTCTTATACCATTTTGTACGTAGGACGACATTATCTGGATCTTCGCATACACGCATATCTGGTAATGGTAAACTGTTGTTACTTTCTCCCTCAGCTGTGAATTTTTAATGTTCGTTGAAACTGTTAAAACTTGTTAACGTTTTTCCAGTTCTCCCCGAGAAATATATAGGTTCAAATCATCCACGTATCGTTTGATGAAAGGAGTATTAAAAGGGATTCTATCTTTTACATTCAAAGTTATGTCGTCCAAAACAAAATTTACGAAAATGGGGTAAATGGTTGAACCCATTGAGGTACCAAAGAATTGTTTATAAAAAGTGTCCTGAAAAACTAGGACGTTGGAGTCACAAATGTATTCTGAAATAGATATAAAATTTCATAATTTTGTACAATTTTACAATTTTGTTGCAATGTTTGAAATTTTTTGTAGATGTCTTGATAAAGAGAATAAACATTTTCGAAAGCTCGACCATATAACAAAGAGTTTTCTTTGGACAACAGCCCAATAATTTTGACTGCATCCCCAACAATATTCCACATTGATATATATATATTCTATATATATCAATATGCGGGCGCTTTCGACAGCTGGTCGTGCTGTCATCTTCTAGGCACTCTTCTATCTGAACGTGTTATCCTGTTGTGTGTCTTTTTGTACGGTCCTGTATTGAGGCGTTCGGACCGTATAAAAAAAACACAACAGGATAACACGTTCAGTGAATCAAATAGTTCTAATGAGTGTCTCACCATAAGATATTGTCATTTAGCAAAAGACAAAATTGGACCTCATTTGGTATGAAAACCCGTTCACCGCATATATTTCAGTTCAATTGTTGGGCGTGCAAAGTGAGACCCGGAAATGTCGCAACATAGTGCTGTCCTCTCTTTGTTAGTATATGAGTTCACGAATTCAGAAATACAAACTTTTGTTTTAATTAGTCTGCGCTTTGAGTTTAGATTCGTGTTAAATGGACATACTTTTTGTAAAATTAAGTGGTTAGGCTCATTCGATCCGGAATATTGTATATATCATTGTGAAAAAAAAGTAAATTAGTTCATAAAAAATCAAAGACCCTAGAAAGCAGTGTTTCGTTTTGTTTTTTATAGTTCGTAATCTATAAATATTTTTGAATTTTGAAAAATTCCTCCTTGAAGAGGAGGAAATTTACTAGAAAAGAGTTTCAACTTCCGAAACGGTTTCTCCGTTATTTATGATTTTGATTTAACGCTGAAAATAGCCGCCCGCGCGCCACTTTAAGGTTGCGCGCATGGCCTCTAAGTGAGTACGTAACTTGAAAATAATTTTTTGAGGTACTTAAAGTAAACAGAAAATTTTTAAATATTTATGATATGATCTAAACACCATAAAGAACTAATTCCCGTAGGAATTTTTCATCAAAGTTAATTTTTCAATAATCCAGACAATTGTTAATTAACAAAATTTTCTATAACTTTCTTTATCGTTCATAGTAAAATAAATATTTGAATACTTACCGTAAATTTTTTTCGCTTTGTGGATCCCTTCTTAAATACATACAAAAAAATTGCTTGATAAAAGTTCGGAAAATTTCAATACTTCGTTTATAATAATTTTTTGAAGTAAACAAAAAAAAGTGACGTATTCGACAGTTTTGCGTGCGACCGTTTTGCGTGCGTTTCCAACCGTTTCACGTGCTTTTATTCGTTATTGTTTCGTCGTTATTGTGTTTTTTTTTGGTATTTCAATATGACAGTCATTTATCAATTAACGTGTTTCGTTAATCAAGTAAGCAAAGAGTGAATTTAATGGTAAACTCCGTAACACACTACCGACACATACTTAACGTCAGTAGATAAAAGCGTTCCGCAGCTGAGTTTTGTCTTTCTGTTACAGATATTCGAAAAATTCGAAGAAATTCAAACATTTTGCCGCTCTCCGCTGACTTGGTCCACTATATCTTCTATTTTTTGGGGTTTCACCTTCTGCTTCAATAAGTTTGTTAGGACACCAATATCTCTTGGAACAATCATATTGCTGGAATGAATGAAATTGCAGGCATCATTCGATACCTAACAGAGCCTACCAGAACTTATAGTTACCGTAAAATCTCCGTTGGTATCTTCTGATCATTTCAGTCTTGAGTGGTTGAATTACGTCAAATGCGACGATCCGACTATTATTAACGAAGGTTCAGTGCTCTTTTGGTTGTCTCTTTGTTTTTTTCTTTGTTGATAGATTCAACATATCCCCTTTCATTGAATATGCTGCACGTTGTGATTCAACTATTATCAACAAAGATGTGGCTTGGTGCTTTCTTGACATGTTGCTCCATCTATATTTTTTCTCCGTCGATGAATTCTGCATTCATTTTCATTTCATTTGATGTGCTGCACGTTGAGAACAAATTATTATTAACGAAAATACGGCTCAGTGCCCTTCTGACGTTACGTAGTCTTTGTTTTTTTCTCTATCGAATAATTCTGCATTCATTTTCCTTTCATTTAATGTGCTGCACTTGATTCAATTATCATTCGAAATTTGTACTGACATGTATCGATTCATTGTCGTCGATCATCTGCATGATGAAATCCAACTATCATGAACGAAATTGTGAATTGGTGCCTTTCTAACATGTTGCGTCATCTTTGTATTCTCTCGTCGATGAATTCTGCATTTCTCACCCTTACATTTGACGTGCTTTACGCGATAATTCGATTATCATTAGCGAACTTAGTGCCCTTCTGACAGTTGCGCCATTTTTTTTTGTCTGATAACTTTTTTATTTCCACAAATCATCACAAATTTTCTACCACGCTACCACCTCTCACGTCACTTTCAAAGTTTTAATGTTTCATCATTATTCTTATCATTATTCGACCCACATTCCCCAGCTCAATTTCATCTAACACAATTAATCGACCGATATTTGATTCTTCCATTCTGATTGGCTGACCGATACCACTCTGTAACAGGAGTTAGGCTGATTGTTCCACAAGGTTTCCTTCCAGGAGTCTGTAAATTCGCAAAACGAACCTTCCTTCACACGACAAAGTACGGAATTTAGTCATCTCCTGATGATGCTTACTTGGTTATCCAAACGCGTTAAGTGATAAATGACAGTCATATTGAAATACGAAAAAAAAAACGACAATAACGACGGAAAGATAACTAATCAAGGCACGTAAAACGGTTGGAAACGCACGCAAAACAGTCGCACGCAAAACTGTCGAATACTTCACTTTCCATTTCCGAACGTTAACTCCACATTACCTATTCACTCTGTATATAGGCAATTATATTTCGTAGAATTTTCAATACGATTTTCCCCACACTACGACAAAATTTTCAACATGTGTGTACTATTATTTCTCCAAACTGAAACTCACTTTTCAAATGTAATTGATAAATCAACAGCAAACGTGTTATGATTTCGATATATTTTGAGGTAATAATATTTAATATTGAAAGAATAGTCACGAAAAAAATTATTTGCATTATATTCCGAAAGCTTTGGAACCTTTTCTGACGAGTGATCATTGAACTCTGAATCAATTTCTCATTACCTATTGATGATCTTGACCTCCCCAATGTTTATAAACATTCATATTATGCTGAAGTTGTAACTTTGCCCCTGGTCACCGTACTACGACAAAATGCTTGATGTGCATTCATGCAATTTCATTTGAAGAATATATATTCCTATATATTATATTCGTATCAATTTTGATGACTATGAACTTGGAATAACGAAAGATGGAATTGTGAATACTGACTGTTTTTGTTTCAGATTATCGAAGTTGAGGTTAAAACATCTTTCAATTCATGTATTCACTTGAATAGATTTGAATTATTTAATGACGATTTTTCATATTTGTCTGTATCGTGACTTTGTTATGTTTATATGTTCAAGAACTCATCTCACTCTCTGTTACAATGGACTCGTCATCATACCTAATGACATTGATTTGTCATACAAATGAAACTCAGGTTAACTACACATAATAGACTCGTCCGGCTGTTGATGTTGAGATGATTTTGCCTGATACTGCATACGTTGATGTATTATTCTAAAATAAATTCGATTTTCAATACAAAGATGGTCCACAAAATATTCATGCCAACAGAGAGGGTAATGTCTTTCATGAAGTGATAGCTACACTTATAATAAAAATAAAGAAATAACTGTCATTCAAAAAAACGAATTTCAAACACATATTCTGCACGCACTAAACGAAGAAAAAATATTGTATGAAAACATTACTTTATGCGGATAATATCTATGAATGAGAATTTTTAAGTGTAACGAAAAATATTGTATACAACCACAAACTCTTTGCATATTAAACGGAGAAAAAATTGGAAACAGTACTAACCTTAATTTCGCACAATTCCAAATGAAACGACACGATTCGGTTTTACAATGTCCATCAACCCTTTGAACACAATAGCGTATTTTCCTGATGAAAATTCTTCTAAGTCACTTGGTGTGGCAAGAATGATACTTTATCTCCCAAATCCAACAAGACCGCCTCACCAAATTTACCTTTCACGATTTTGGCGGTGAATATTCTCTGCGGCATCTCTACAGGCATATCTGCTACTTTGATACTTGGCTTCCTTTCCACGACCGAACTTGCATTCAATTTCTGTAAATCCATCTGCAAAAAAAAAGTTTATATTTTGATTTACAATATATACGAACACTATCTCAAATAAATCACTTTGGGTATGCATATAAAAATTAAAAATCAGTGATGACATATTCTGAAATGGAACAAAGAAAATCAAAGAGTCTTTATTTAGTCGTTTTGAGGCTATTGTCAGATGCCTATTCAGCGTTGACATTGAACCATGTCACCTTGGGTATGAATAGCACAACAAGCACAAGAATTCTACTTTTTTTCCCTTTTATTTGAAGTGCTGCATGTGATGATGCGACTATTATTAGTGAAGATACAACTAAGTGCCCTCTTGGCATCGTCTTCGTTTTTTTCCTCTCTGTCGATGAATTCTGCATTCGTTCCCCTTTCATTTGATGTGCTGCACGTTGAGATTCAACTATCATTATTGAAGATGTGTCTTGGTGCTTTCCTGACATATTGCGCCATCTTTGTTTTTTTCTTTGTCGATGTATTCTGCATTTTTCATCCTTTCATTTGACGTGCTGTACGTCATGATCCGATCATTATTAGCATATATACAACTTAGTGTCCTTCTGACAGTTGCGCCATAATATTTTGTAATAACTCAATAATTTCTACAAATCATCACACGCGCCACCACCTCCCACGCTGACTACGTCACTTTCGATGTTTTAATGTTTTATCACTATTATTATTATTCTATCCTCATTCTCCAGTTTAATTACATCTAACACAATCAACCGACCGATATTTGATTCCTTCATTCTTATTGGCTGAGCAATACCACTCTGTATCAGAAGTTAGGCCGAGTGTTCCACAAGGTTCCGTTCAGGAGTCTGAAAATTCGCAAAATGAATATTCATACGCCGAAGCATGGACTTTAGTAATTTTCTGAAGATGCTTACTTGGTTAGCGAAACGCGTTAAGTGATAAATGACTTGTCAATTGAAACGCGAAAACGTTTATGACGAAAACGATGAAACGATAACGAATAAACGAACGCAAACTATCGAAAACGCACGGAAAACGGACGAAAACTCACAAAAAACGGTCGAAACGCACGCGAAACGGTCGGAAATTCTAATCGATTGAGTTGTTGAGTCGGTTGAATAAAGTAATTGGCGGTGTTAAGATACCATTTTGGTGTATTAGCAGGCGACGCGCAAAAAGTTCGGGTTTTTTGCTGGTCTCTTATCTCGGTTCCTTTTCAATTCGGGATTGACTTGGAATATTTTTAAATAGGTTTCGGATAACTTATTGCTTTGTTTATTATCACGAACTAGAGTTTGAGCTGAAATCATTCATTGAATTTGGCACGAGGTGCAGATTGATTTTGAGCTTTGCTAAACCATTGTTCAATTTCTTTCACTACTTTTTTGTTTGGGTTTTACTAATTTGTTATAAAAATGACAGGAGGTACTGTTGCGGAGCGGAAGGTCAAGGTTTTGACCGCAAAAAAGGAATCATTGTTTACCAATTTGCAGAGTTTATATGATTTGTCAAAAAAAGTTAATGATCCAGTAGTAAGGAAAAAATTTGAAATAATGGTGAGTTCGTTAGATTCAACGCGTAGTCAATTATTACAAACAGTAGATGAGGTTATTGAGAAAAGTTTAGAGGTTGATGAAGATTTCATTCAAAATTTTTCTGTCTACTATGCTATTGAGGAAATGTGCTGTAATATTAAAGAATGCGAAGAGAAAATTCGAAATGAAAATACAGCGGCTTCTTCCAGCACAAATAGCACGCACTCATCCCAAAGTTTACCACGATTACCTGAAATTGAATTACCGGATTTTTCTGGAGACATTGGAGAATGGGAAACATTTTATTCCGTTTTCAAGAATTCAATACATGATAATTCGTCTTTAACAGATGTTGATAGAATGTATTATTTGGTAGGTCGCCTTAAGGGCTCGGTTTAGAGGGTGTGTTCGGAAATAGCGCCCCCGGAAATAATTATCCAATTATTTGGCAGTCTCTTATAAATAAATATCAGGATCAACGTGCTCTAGCGTATAGTTGTTTGAATCAGATTATGGACTTCAAAAGATTGACAAGTGAATCGTCTAGCAATTTGAATTTATTTTTGGAAAAGGTAGATTCCGCGGTTAAAGCTTTGAAAGAGTTAGGATTATATGACTTGTCTGATTTCATGTTAGTTTATTTGTCTCTATCAAAACTCGATATGGAGACTGGTAAAGCTTTTGAAATGTCGAAAAGGGGATCTGGTATTCCAAAGTATGATGCTCTCATTACATTTGTCAAAGAACAGTCAAAGATATTGGCAAACAGAAAACCGATAGAGAACATTACTCAGACTATACAGTAGGACCGCCTAAATCATTCATGGTCAGGGACAATTCTTCAAAAACTTTTCGACCTTAGACTGATTTTTGTCAATTTTGTCATACTAGAGGACATAACGTGGGTCGGTGTGACAAATTCAAACGATTAACTCCTGGTAAGCGATATGAAACTGTGAAAAATAACAATTGGTGTTTCAACTGCCTTTCATCGAGTCATGGTGTTAGATTTTGTTCGAATGAACGGTCTTGTGCGGAATGCGCGAAAAAGCACCATATTTCATTACATTTGGGCAAATCAAATTCAATACCTACCGCCGTAACCTCCGACAGTACGGGTGAGTCAAGTAACACGGAAAGTAATTCTATTCATAATGTTCCAGTAGAAAATGGCATCGGATGTACAATATTGTTACCCACGGTGGTAGTTAGGATAATAAATAGTCAAGTAGAAAATAATGTGGCAAGATTCATTTTAGATAGCGGTAACCAGATTCATTTATTCACTGTGAAGGGTTGTGAAAGACTTGGAATGAATATAAAGAAATATTATTCTTGGATACAGGGCATCGCTAATAACTCACAACCAGTGAAAGGTACGGCTAATTTGATAATTTCTTCTCGGTATGATGTTGATAAAACTCATTCAATATGGACTTTGATAACAGAAAAAATTTCGGAGAAGTTACCTAGAGTTTTGTTGAATGAAAATGAGATTTGTGATGTGAATGATGGAGTAGTTGCCTATATAAAGTCAAATCTTAAATTCACCTATGAAATAGTAGAAGTTTCTTATGAGTTGAAAGCACTTCGAATCGAACTTGACTTAGGCGTGGAAAAATAAATTCTTATTACAACCATGTACAGATCACCAAATTCGAATTTACTGGAATTCAATACAAATCTATTTTCCTCTTCCAAAAACCACCATGATAATATGGATTTATCCCTATTTTTGGGCGACATCAATATCGATTTGCTGAATGCCGATAACAAGCATACGGTTGATTATCTGAACACGTTGAATGAATTTGGATATATATCCACAATAAACGCACCTACCAGAATACAAGGAAACAGTAAATCATGTTTGGACCATATTTTCATAAAATCGAAAAATTCTGATCAAACTGAAAATATTCTACCCATCGTATTGGAAACAACAATAACAGACCACTTCTCTAGTTTACTTCAGATTGTATTTGCCGTAAAAATAAGATCAAACGTTAACAAAAAAAGATTTGTAAAATGCATCAACGCACCAACAAAATATACAACGCCTCCATCAATATTTCCTGGGAGGATGTATACACTGCACCTACACCAGACTCTGCAACAAAAAATTTCATCAAAATAACTATAAAAGTACTAGAAACATGCACAAATAAACGCCAGATTCGCAGAAAAAATACCAAAATAGCATCCTGGTTAACGGAATGATTATTACGCTTTATCAACAAAAAAAACATCATGGTTAGCAACATGCAAAAGCATGATCATGATGAGGATCTGAAGAAAGAATACAAAAATTACAGAAACAAGCTAACATCTTTGATCAAGAACGCTCAATTCAACTATTATGAAAAACAAATCGACAAAAATCATAATGATTCAAAAATGCTATGGGACCTCACTCAACAAATATCTAAGTCAAAAAAACTCAAAATTTTTATAGATAAAATAAAAAATCCCACAAATAATGAAATCTTAACCGATAAAACGCTAATTGCAAATACATTCAATGCAGCATTTGTAGTAACCGGTAGAGTTCTTGCTAGCAAGATTCCGAACAACACAAATTTCAAAATCAAAAGAACATCGATCTCAAATTCTTTCCTCTTTGAACCAATTGACCCGACGGAACTTAAAAATACAATTTTCGAGCTAAAAAATAATAAGGCAGTGGGTTGTGATGATTTGAAAGCAGAAAATATAAAATCAATATCATATTACATTCTAGATCCCCTTACTCATATTCTCAACCGATGCGTGGAGGGAAGTGTTTACCCCTGTGATTTCAAAAAAGCAATTGTTACTCCTCTGTTTAAGAAAGGGGACACATCTATTATCACAAATTATCGTCCTATCTCATTAGTCACTCATCTCTCGAAAATTTTTGAAGAGATTATCAAAATAGGCTCATCTCTTTCCTTGATGAATACAATCTGATTTCCAACAATCAATTCGGATTTAGAGAAAAAATGTCGACCCAAGATGCTATACTCACTCTGACTTCAAAAGTAACTGAGGCCTTGAATGAAAGCAAAACCAGTCTGTGTGTCTTCATTGACCTTTCGAAAGCATTTGACACCGTCAGTCACCATCTACTTCTTCAGTCTTCAGAAGATATCGGAATACGGGGTGACTCATTGAAATTATTTGAAAGTTATTTAACAGGAAGGAGCCAAGCAGTAAGAATTGATAATATGTTGAGCAGTGATAAGGTGATCAACTGTGGAGTACTTCAAGGTTCCGTGCTGGGACCAATACTATTCAATATATATATATATATACGGAATTTTCGCATTAGGCAACGGAAACATAGTCGGATTCGCAGATGACACCGCTATCTTTTACAAAGCAGATAACTGGAATTCCTTGAAAATAAAAGTTGAATCAGAATTCTCCCACATAAAATATTGGCTGGATAAGAAACTACTGACGGTGAATATTGACAAAACGCATTACCTACCATTCTGTTGTAATGCAGCTGGAGCACCCCCGTTCGACCAATTAACAATAAAAAGTGATACTCCTTTCCACATCTTTCGTGAAAAGAAAATAAAATACTTCGAAATAATTCTAGACACCAATTTGAAATGGGACCTCCATATTAAATATACCGTCAATAAATTGAGGAGCATTCTATTCAAATTAAGGAAACTTAAAGAACTCCTACCTCTAAAGTATATCAAAACTTTATACTACTCGTTTGTGGAAAGTCATATTCGTTATGGAATAGTAGTTTGGGGTGTAGCATTAAATAGTCATATTTCTCAAATTGAAATTATGCAAAGGCGTTTTCTTGAATTAATATTCTCTAAAAATGGTAGGTATCCCTCTGATAAATTATACATCGAAACTCGTCTGTTAGACATACGACAGTTGTATTTTTTATGCTCTACCACTAAATATCAAACGAAAAGACATAGGTACGGCATCGCTTCCTTCACATCAGTATCACACCCGCCAAAGAGATCAGTATACTACACCCCTAATGATCAGGGTCGTTACACAAAGATCATTTACTCTACAACCGAATTCCTGAAAATATAAAATCTATCTCAAATATCAATCGCTTTAAAAAAGAGTTGAAAGAGCATATTCTTCAAAGTCAGAGACTTCAACTTCTACGTCTATTTGAGTAAATGGAAAAAAAATCATACGTACCTTTGCTATATTGTCCACTTACAATTCTGTAATTCATATGAGCTCATATATGTATGTATATATGTGTATATATGGGCACTATCGTGTTGTAAATATATATCACATCCATTTTCAACAACATCCATATCGATTTCAACATGTTTTTATATATTATTACTAGTACGCGTATTTTACAATCGCAATTTTATACTTAACTGTCAATTTAGTTTAATGTTTGAATAATTTTATATTCAAATAATATTATATGTCAAAACTGACAACTTTTTATATTTATACTTATGTTTCTGATTTTATATTATCTAATGTGTTTTTAATTTATAATATTAAGTAGTTTATTTTTATCGACCTTTTTTTTTGGGTAATTGTTACCTTCCACAATCTGAAAAAATATAAAAATTATAATGGAGAACTTTATACAAGTTTTATATTTTTTCAGATTGTGGAAGGTAACAATTACCCAAAAAAATGGTCGATAAAAAACTGATTTTTTCCTCCACAAAAAATGACTTTCGTTGAATAGTTTATTTTCATATGCAAATCCCCTTTATATATAATTCATTCTCATACTTCGATATTTATCATATATCAATTTTTTTTCCTCTGGATCTTCCTTTCACCACATACAAGCAACATCTGATGCTTCTGTTATTATTATTATTATTGATCAATTTCAGATTATTCAAAATAAACAAGTGATTTGCGCCAAATGTATCGTCAGATAAATATTACAGAGAAGCACCGTGGATTTCAAAGACTATTTTGGCGATTTGATTTAGCGGATGAAATTCAAACTCATGAAATTTCTACAGTAGCTTTTGGAGTTAAATCCTTCCCTTATTTAGCTTTGAAAACGGTTAGGAAACGCATAGAAGAGGAAATTGAACAATTTCCTGTCACCTCCCAGATCATACTTAGGGACCTATATATTGATGACTTGGTCTGTAGCGTAAATACTGAAGTTGAGGCAGTCAGATTGTACGAGGAGTCGACCAAAATATTCGCGGCGGGTGGTTTCGATTTGACCAAATGGGCTACAAATTCAAATTCTTTGTCGAAAAAAATACCTATTGATAAACAATTGTTGAAGATGGTACTCTTCCAATATGATACAAAAATGTTAGGTTTACAGTGGAATCCTCAAGTGGATATGTAGACTTTTCAATTAACAGTTCCAGATTCACAAGGTTCAAAGAGAAAAATATTGTCATCAATCGCTCGATGTTATGACCCAATTGGTTTGATTGGCCATTTTATATTTTATTTGAAACTGTCAGTTAAAGAATTGTGGAGGTTGAAACTAGGTTGAGATGACGAACCCCCAGATGAAATATCTAGGCGTTGGAATAGGATCAGATAAGAATGGTCAGAGTTGCATATTTTTCAGTTGCGTAGGAGTCTAGGAGCAGAAGCGGATAATCCAGTTATGATTTTAGCATTTGGAGATGCTAGCCAGGATGGTAATGGGCAGTGGTATATTTACGTAGAATAATCCAATGGTAATGTCAACGTCAATTTGGTTTGTGCCAAGTCCAAAGTTTCACCTTTCAAGTTATTAACAATTACTAGATTGGAATTGTGTGCAGCGGTCTTTTTTCCAATTTGGTGAAACATGTAATAGATACTTATACAAAACGAGTTTTCATTTCAAAGGTTTATGTATTTTCTGATTCCACTGCTGCCATACAGTGGCTTAAATCAAACCATCTTAAAGAAATGTTTGTGGCCAATCGAGTACAACATATTCGAGAGCAATTACCAAAAGCGATTTGGCTTCACATTTCAGGAGATACCAATCCTGCGGATTGTCTTTCAAGGGGCTCAACTCCTGTTCAGTTAATCGAGGGGACCTGATTGGATCAGTTTAACGGAAGAGAATTGGCCTGTATCGGATTTGAAAGTGATGTGCGAACAAGTGCCGGAGAAAAAGGTTTTCCTTACTAAAAAAATTATAGAAAATCATCCCTTATACGAGTTAATCCTCAGATGTGCTTCTTGGTCACATATTTTACGGACAACAGTATATATATATTGAGATTTTTGAAAATTCTTCCACGAAGTAGTACTATTTCGGCAACGGATCTGTGGAAAGCGGAATCGCGGTTGATTAAAATAGTCCAACATAAACATGAATTGCTCGACAAGGTTATGTAAATTAAAACCTTTTCTTCAAGCCGTTTTATTGCAGGTTGGCGGTCGATTATCCCAAACAGATTTGGCCTATAATCAACGACATCCTATAAATTTGCCTTCCAAAGATAAATTAGTCGATAGGTTGATAAACTTTTATCATATAGGTAATTTGCATACCGGTCCGCATTTATTGGAATCTATTCTAATACAGAAATATTGGATTCTAGCCGGTAGAAATATAATCAGAGCGCGGGTTCATGCATGTAACCGTTGTTTTAGGTTAAAACCTACCGCAATAAATCCCCTCATGGCTGATTTACCTTTACAAAGAGTCAGGCAGGCGAAGGTTCTCCTACACACGGGCGTTGAGTATTTTGGTGCTCATTTTTTGCAAGCATTCAAACGTTTCTTATCACGTCGCGGTCCTTGTACAACATTGTATTCAGATCGTGGGAGTAATTTTATAGGCGCAAAAAAGATTTTATCAGATCTCAATAGTTTAATTAACTTTAAGGAATATCAGAATTCGTCAGAAACCGAATTATCTCATCAGGGAGTTCTTTGGAAATTGAATCCCGCAAAGGCTCCCCACATGGGGATGTCAAAAATCAAATTTACCGAGTTATTGGTGAGCAGTTACTTACTTATGAGGAGTTCAATACCGTATCTATTCAAGTAGAGGCTTTGTTGAATTCCAGACCTTTATGTCAATTGTCGACTGATTGCTCGGCGCCTCAAGCGTTGACGCCAGCACATTTCTTAACTTTGGCACCTTTGAATAGTTTGCCAGCGGAAAATGTATTGCCAAACAAAATCAACCGTTTAGATGATTTCCAACTGATTGATAAGATAGTCCAAGATTTTTGGAAATGATGGCATTTAGAATACTTACATACTCTTCAGATTCGAAGAAAATAGAATGATTTGTCTCCAAATTTAGAAGAAGGTACCATATTGGTTTTCAAATGTAATAGTTCTTCCTTTGCATTGGCCTCTAGCAGTTATACAAGAAGTCCATCCAGGTAAGGATGGTATAGTGAGAACTGTTACTCTCAAGACCAATAGAGGTATGTTGGTGAGGCCTCTTAATAAAAATTGGCTCCTTACCGACCCAGTAACTTTCGTCATTGGAGTAATACTTTTTTTCTTTTAATTTTTTATGGTTGAGCAAAGTTCCTAATATGTTTTGCAAACTAAGAATTTTTCTATAAATGTATTAATTTTTTTTTTTCAATTTTGGCTGAAAACTTTAGTTTTTCGAGCGGGTGGTATGTTCCGTATCGTTCGAAGTTTGTAAATATAGGTAAAAATTATATAGTTCGGTAACCGCGCTTTTTTTTAGAGGGAAACGGAACATATCGGTACGGAAAAGAAGTATGTTCCTTGAGTTTATGAAAGACGGAGCTCATATATATTATTATCATTTTTTAATCGGTTCGTGATACATATGAATTTAGTTATTTGTTTGTTGGGGAACAATTTCGGAAGATCTTTCGATTAGAGTTCATATTTCATTCATTTTCCTACTTTACCTCCCTATTTTCCCTATTTGCCAACGTATTGGGTGGAAGAAAAGAACTAGCGACATTTTTTGGGGTAAGTTGTGAATTTTTCAACCCAATCAGGTAATATTTGCAACACAAACACAAACACACCTTTATATGAAATAATAATTCTTTTTCAAATCTAAGTATGTTTTTCTATTTTTTTACAAGGAAATGACGATTACAACTTCCCTAACATTCTACGAAAATCAAAAAATGCGGTCATAATGAATGAGTTAATTTCGGTCCCGACAAAACTAACGTTATAAATACCCATTATTTGCAGTTACTTTCAATATCTTACATTGGTGTCGAGGCTAAGGTCAACGTCTACCATGCGGACGAACCTGGTTCAATTCTCATAACTAAACTTTTTCAATTGGGATCACGTGACTGAAACGTGACAAGGGGGCCAAGAGATGAGGCGGCGTCTCAAGAGGGGCCAATCGGTGATGCGGAGTACTAAAGTGGCCTAGTTCCACGCTTGAATCGCTACGATACTCATTCCATCCTGCGTCGATGACGTCACACGTTTATCTCTTCCACTCACTAAAGTTTTTCTCTGAAACACTTACCAGCGACGCACGCACACATACATGTCGCGCAATAGTAGTGTGGACACCACGCCCTGGTGTGAATTGTAGGGTCATCGAAGTTATTATAACCAGGCGGTAGAGGCTTATTAGGTGAATACCCAGCTATTTCCAGTTCTTCTTTACACACCGAAGCCAGTGACTTTTCATCAAAACAGACATCTGTGGCCATGACCACACCTCAACGGTAACTGCAGGTCAACCCACTGATGTCATTTTGTGGCCACATACACAATTCACACACCTCACAAGGTCATTATCTCCAAGGACATTATTTCCGGTATCATTATGTGGCGGCCATATACACTTGTTTTATATAGTGTTTATATAAAATTATAGAAAATTTCCTGAAAGCTGGCAATATAGATTTTTTCATTTCGATTATTTTCAAAACAACTGAAAGTATTGAAAACTCTAACGGGAATGATTGTGATGATTCACTAAAAAATCTTAGTAGGGTGAAAAGATACTGAAAATGAATAAAGAAATGATAATAATAACGTCTTTATTATTCTCAAATATATATTTCTTCTCACAATTCTTTAGTCGATGTTGAATAAATTGAAAGTTAAATCCGAAGTTCAACTCGGTGGCAAAAAAAGCCAGTTCATTGTTCTTTTATGAAAGTTATTATTGTTTTTATTATGATTATTTTCGAAACAACTGGTACTTTTGGGTTCTCTACAAATACCGAAGTCGGAAACTGCACCGTTCGCTCCATGTCAATATACTGATGCCACTTAGTGGCCACATACACACTTCACACACCTCAAAATTACAAGTTTATTATCTCCAAGGTATCAGGTATCATTATATGGCCATACACCGTCATATCCAACTGCGTTAATAAAACAATAATCAACGAATCTTCATTAGTTTCATTTGTACTAGAATTCCCAAAGTAAATTTCATAATTCACATCGGAATCTATCGAAACAAAATCTATAATAAATTAAAATATTGAAAACCCCAATATGTAATATGGAGTCAGGTGCTAAAAGTCTCTTCAAATGAGTTAAAAAAAAGATTTGTACAAATTCCTTTGGAATGTGCTCACTCAAAATTAGATCTCACTATTTTGAACATATTTTCTATCAAGCTCAATCTTTGAAAATACAAGAAGTTGGATATGTTCTTTGAAAAGTAATCGATCGTATATTGTTGCCGATTTATCAACCTTATTCTGACAATTAAACACGTCTTCTTCCACACTGGTTTAATCTACTTTTCAGTTTTTTCGTACACACTTAAGCTTTCGACTTATCATCGGAAATAACTACAATGCATATCAACCTATTGATATCATTTTGTGGCCAAAATAATTTTGTGGCCATTCATACACAGTCGTGCCCGAATGCCTTAATAAAAATAATGAACTCCTGGCCACTGAAAGTGGATTGAAATTCCATGAATTGAAATCGGAATTGAGCATGCGCACAAAATGTAGTCATCACAATTGATCTTATTGATATATTTCAATGTATGGAATTCCCAACTTTGATTCCATTAAATAGTTGAAAAACGTAATTCAAAATGTGAAATTTAATGGAAAAATCTTTCAAATTTTGAAATTTAATTCATTACAATTAGTTAGGAACCAGACTGATGAATGTGCTACCGTCCGCCCAAGATGTGTAGAAACCCTGGTGACATTACAGATTTGTTTGGCGTGAAATCAAACAATTGAGTAAAACCATTGTAGAAATTTCATCATATTTCACTGCCGAAATAATTCACAATTCATAACAAAAAAAAAGACCCACAGAATTTGCAGTTCGGTCAGTTTTCATCGAAATAAAGAAAATATTGGCATTTGAAGAAATTTTCTGACAACTGTCATATTTTAAAATAAGTTCGTCAACAACTAATCAGACTGTACCAAATTGTCACCTAGTGTCCTCAAACTGTCACGCAGCTCGCCAGCTAATCAGTGCGCACACTTTTGCATCACAGAACATCGTGGCGGGAAATTTTAATTTTCTGTGGACATAAATAGTTCAGGCAGACAGACGACCAGACGTATCCCTCAACGAGACAGACCGCCCAGTCACGTGGCGCGCTTACGTTTGCCCATCTTTTTGCTCAACACATTTTTGTTTCACGACGTCTTAAAAAAAGTTTTCGTTGGAGAATTGAACGCAGGTCTTTGGTGTGATAGACTCGATCGTTAGCCTCAACACCTCCGTTAGATATTGAAAGTAATTTCGAACTGTTGGTTATTGCTTTTCGAATTGTTTTTACATTTGAATTATGATCACTGTTCAATAAAACATATTTAGTTTCTTTATGAGTATGAGTTAGTGGGGCGGAATGGTTCAGGTATTTTCAGTCGTAGACCCAGTACAGTAATATCAACCTGCCTAGGAACCTATGCAAGCTGTGCTGAGTAAGATGAGCTGACGTAAGTGCGCCCCGTGACTGGGCGGTCTGTCTTGTTAAGGGATACGTCTGGTCGTCTGCCTGCCTGAATTAGTCATGTCCACAGAAAATTTAAATCTTCCGCCACGATGTTCTGAGATGTAGAAGTGCGCGCTCTGATTAGCTGGCGAGCAACGTGACAGTTTGGTACTCTCTGATTGGTTCACGGCTGGGTGACAGAACACCACGTGACAATTTGGTATACTCTAGTTGACTGGGTGATCTGTCTGCCTTGACTGGCGAGCTGAGAGGCAACCTGACTGCTGTGATGACGTCACAGTCTGCCTGAAATGAGGTAACTCCTACTTGGTACACTCTGATTGGTTCACCGCTGGGTGACAGGACACCACGTAACAATTTGGTGTACTCTGGTTGACTGGGTGGTCTGCCGCCTTGTATGGCGAGCTGAGAGGCAACCTGGCTGCTGTGATGACTTCACAGTCTGCCTGAAATGAGGTAACTTTTACTGTTAAGGTCCCAATAATCCCTTATTTCTCATTTTAGGAAAAACATTTTTCAATATTTTCAATTATTGAAATTTCATTTTCTACCAGAAAAAAATACTGCAGGGCCTTCTATTAGAACAAGAAATGTTACCTAAAAATTAAAAAGGCAAAGCTCAACTAGTTTTTGTTATTCCTTGCATGTTGATGGGTGTAAACAACACTCATTTGCTAATGTCATTTCTTCATCAACAAACTCAATAATGGTGCTTACTCAATTTAGTTCAACTTCTATATCCATTAATGTAACTAATAAACCCCCTTGTAACAAAGTGAAGCGTACCTTTTGGTACAAATTTAAAAAAATTAAGAATTCTCATAGTACCGTTTGACCATTAGTAAGTACTTATAAGGCATTTTTATAATATTGTTTCCTGGCTCAAGGGCCTGCACAGATTTTTATTATTTTTAATTTTTTTTCGAAAAGTGATCACGACACGACAAAAATACATGAGAGCATGACATTGTATTTTCAATTCTTTATTTTGATATTCATAACCGAGTTGTATAAAACTGGCGATGAATATTGATTTTCACCACGTATATCAATCAGACAACTTTACCAAGTTTTATCACAATCGCCAAAATTCCTTTTGCAAGTAATACAAAACTTATTACAACTTCAGCATCCCTACTATTCGGGAAAAGTGATGAAGCACTATGTTTATTCAAAGTTTTTTATAAGATACGATGAAATGAGAAACTGACAAGTTTAAGGAGTCTTTTAGTCGCAAATTATTCAAACGCGGTTTTGTACAATTAATTCCTAATGATTCATATATTTTAAAAACCTTTATTGACAAAACTTCGTGAGATTTTCACAACCAGTTCAATAAACCCGTAATATTTGTTCTCTTACACAATAGCGTCAACAGGCTTCGTTATTGGTTTTTGGAGTAGTTCATTTTTGAAAGATATATAGTCAATATTGTGAAGATCACCAATTACCACACTCTTCAACGATTGTCTTAAGTGGAAATGACAATCTTTTATTTTTATTCTGATTATGAAGATCTGTACATATTTCTGTACAGTTTCGCATTATCCTGGAATTATACAATTAGATATACTGCCTATGTTCTATTAATTGAATCATGTCTCAAAAGGCTAATGAATAATAATTTCTACGATCTGTATGATTTTTTGTTGAAAGCCATACTAATATTTGGGATGTGGGTATACCTATTATGGACGGACGTTGGGATTTATTTAACCCCCAGCTTTTTAGCGGCAAGAATTGATTGTAGGTAGTTAGTCTTCTTTGAAGAATTTGTTTGACAAATTTTTAAAAAACTAGTTCAATTGCTCACTAGTTGAAATCTGTAAATTGTGTCACATATCATATCATATTTGAATATCTTTTATTTGCATCAGCTGAACAAAAACGTTTCATTTCTGAAGATCGTAAGAAAAACCTCTTGGCCTTACTAAATAAGGAACACTGTCCACACAAGGCACTTTTAAACACAAGTTGTGAGAATTCAATTTTGCTTCAGTCCGCTCGATAAATAAATCGAGAGTCCTTGAAAGTAGTTTCCAAGATGCATGTTATTGTAGAGGCAGCACTGGGCAGACGAAAGTGATGGCCACATGAGGTAGAGAAAATTTTGATGAGTTAACACAACTTTTGACACATCCCTGAACCATCACTCTGGGGTCAAACAGAGAAGTAGGTACCATTGTGATCAGCAGACCGCGTAGATTCGTTTAAAATAGGTCCGCATTTAGTGGCCTCAAAAAATGGCCGCTCAAAGTAGGTAGGCCACACCATGTGTGTTGCTAGACGGCATGTGCGCGACAGGTACACACACACATACACACACACACACACACACACACACACACACACACACACACACACACACACACACACACCTATACGTGACTAGGTGGTGAAGCGAGGACCGTGGAATTATCTATAAGGTTCCGAGGACATAGTGAAGGAGACGTCTTAGACCAATGGCGTTTACGTTACTGACGATGAAATTTTATAAGCATTCCCAAAATCCTCTCAGATTCTCTGAAATTGCGAATGGAAAAAATTGTGTGTTTCTTCCGAGGACTCCGTAACCACCATGGGTTGTGAGGACTCTTCAAATTCGCGCCTTTTTTTATGTGTGTGATGGAATGACTTCATTTGTACGCCGATTCGGGGACCTCATTTGTATAATGTGTGTAGATGCGAGGACCTCATCTGCATTTGTGTGTAGATGCGAGGACCTCAAATGAAATAAATATTGTAGGATTGTTTGAAGAACATTGGCATTGTATTCTGAAGGTTAAAGTGAGTACATTTAATTTGTGTGTCGATGAGGAAACCTCATCCGCGAATGTGTTAGAATGTGGGGACTTCAAATTAAGTGATTCATGAGCAGTTCCAAAAGTTTGTCGTATTATGTTTGTACGGGCCGTTTCTTCTATCATGTGGTAACATTGCTATATTCTAAACCGTAACAGATACGAAGACGATTGAATATAAAAAAAGGTGAAAGTCATCGGGAACAATACAATGGTTGAAGAAAATTTAGGGGGACTTTCGCCAATTAAATGATTGGAACGAGAAAATAACTTTTTAAAAAGAATTTATTTTACAAACTAGAGACGACTGTCTCTTACGAGAGCTACAAACAGAATGATAATTAATATAATGTTAACTGGATGCTAACTGCATGTCGAGATAAGGGATTCCTGGAATATCTCTTACTCAGCTGAATCTCCGTGTGAATGGCCGTGTCGTGGGAACTATGACCACGTAACTCCTCCCTCCTTAGGCCGAAAAAATAATGGAATTATTTTGGCGGCTTGGAACCATATCTTCGTCATTGGTATTTTCTTCTTTTTGGGGTGTTTTGAAGCAACAACATCCCAGTATACGGGTTTTAATCCAATTTTTCTTAAAAGCTGCCAATATCAGAACAATTATTGTGATAGTAACTCCTGCAAAAACGCCAAAAATGGTAGTGTTATTTTCGGAGTTGTTAAATTTGTGGATTGGTTTCAATCGGTCCACTATATTGTTGATTTCGTAGAGTTCTTCAAAATTCAGTCTCCAGAAATTTTGTGTTTCATATATTGTTGACTTCTCGACATTTTCCATTTCAATTTTAGGTAAGATCAGTGGCTTGCCTGTTCCTATTTTCACGTTGTTGGTGAAAATCTTGTTTCTCACTTCAATTTGGCAATTTTTCGGGATCTTGACTAGGGTGGGCGCTTTTATTTCCAAATATTTATCGGTTTTACACTTGGAAAATATTCTTTCGCTTTGTATCGGAATTACCAGGATTTCTTCTTGAGTGATTTGTTCGATAATCGACTCTGCCACATTGATTGGAAGAGGCTGACAATTATCGGCGACTTTGCCTTCGATCAGGTGGGATGTGCATTGGTCTTCGGAAAAGTAATCTTCTGGACAATAATACGTTTTCTCTAATACTGGGCATGGACTGTCTTCGAACTGGATATTGTGGTTTGCTCGTGTCAAATATGGATATTTTGGGATAAAAATACTGTGATTTTGGATGATAGGATAAAGGTGGAAAAATGTAAGAACTTCGTTTCCGACAATAGGAACGTGTATTGCGAAAACTATTCTGTCATTCGAAAAAGTTACTTGTGCACCGAAAAATTGATAATATGTCAACATACTTTCAAATTTCGGGATTTTTGAATCAGAGTAGATGTTGCTTAAAAAATTTATTATTTCTTTCAGTTCAGAACTAGGTATTATTGAATTGTGTAAGGTATTTAACTTTGCAAATGTGATAGCATCTTCTAGATTATCGATAAAAGTAATCATATTTTGGCAGTCAAGGGTTATTTGTGAAACAATTCCTTGAAAACTAATGTAATTCGTCAGGTCGCCAATGGTTTTTTGAACTGCAACTTGAAATGTTTTTAGACTGTTCTCTAATTTTTCTTGATTTGAATTCAAAATTTGGATAGTTTTATTATAGTGATTGATTAATTTTTTGGACAGAGAGATTTGCATGTTTACCTCATTAATCATATTTTCTTGGTTACGTTCTAATATAGCGATACTTTGGTCTTATCGTTTACCATCATCAGCATCAAGAGTACCGAATAACCAATTTTCGATTTTTCCAATAACATTTATCATACCTCTTTTAATACGGATATGGGGTTGAAGGTTTTCTAATTTCTTTTTTGTCATATCAATAAGATATTCGGTTCTGACTAGCAGGCTGTATGCTAATCCGTGATAGGAAATTGGGTTATTAATTGTTCCCTTATCAAAATTATTTTTGATTATTTGAAAGTAGTCGTCTAGTTTGTTTAATTGTTTTATTATAGAGCTAAGTTCTATGTAATATAAAAATGTATGTTTGCTGTATATAATTCTTGCATTTCCCAGCTGTATGGAAAGGATGGGGTTGGTTATAGGGGTTATTTGAATATCGTCACTTTGGACTCGGAGCACGTGAAGTAGAAGGTATAGCGTTATCAACACGTGTATCTTCATGTTCTTTTACTCCCTGTAACAAAAGTTTTTTTGAAATTTTTGGTTTTCTGGCTATTGTTTTGTGGTAGGTGCCTTTATTTGTTTTGAGTTTTATATCGGTCTCTTCAATAATTTCAGTTTTCTTAAATTTCGGTCGATCTTTATTTCGCGCCTTTGTTCTAATATACGCAACTTGTTGATTTGCAAACTCTGGGGGTTCATTTCGTTGGATATTTCTGTTTTCAATGACTTTTTCTTTAGTAATTTGGTTGGAATTTTGAATAGATTGATACAGTTTTTTGACATTTTCTTTGTGTTTTTGAACGTAATCGGAAACAATTATACGATCATTTGAATCAAATGGGTCTGTGTTATTAATATGACCTTTAATTACTTCGAAAGGTGTAAATTTGGTAACACTATGTATTGAATTATTATAGCCTAGGACAGCTCTTTTCATCAGCTGTTCAGGTGTGAACGATTTTCCTCCTTCCTTTAAGCATCGATAATGCTCAATCAGTGTTGAATGAAATCTTTCAACTGGTGAATTAGAATTACTATTTTTTGAAGTTGTGTAATGCAACTCAATGTTATAAATTTTACAAAAGTTTTCTAGATCTTTATTTTTGAATTCGGTGCCTGAATCAGCGGTTATTTTGAGTGGTAAACCGTGATGGGTAATAAAATTAAGTAGATTTTCGACTACTAAAACTCCGGTTAAGGATTTTAATGGATTTGCCTGACATATCGTGAAAATGTGTTGATAATTGTTGAAAAAGTTTCATTTGAAATTTTAAATGTATCTATGTGAACATGCTCAAATGGCTTAGAAGTTGTAGGTGTTAGGTTGAATTTAATTACAGGAGGATTCCGATCGTATTTGTTTTTCTGACATGTTTCGCAATTATTAATATAATTTTGTATGTCTCCTGCCATTTTTGGGCAATAAAATCGTGAACTGAGGGATGTCCTCATTTATACCTCTATGGCATGTTTTCTTAACGTGATAGCATTTAAGTTTCTCTTTATGTTCTTTCGATGTTTCTACATCCTCTAAGAATGTTGGACAATGAACAATTTTGAATGAAGAATTCTTGAGTAAATTTTGGATTGTTGTATTGAACATTTGTGAGACTGCTGGGTTTTTAAAATGGAAGGCAAATGTTTGTTTTGGATCGATATATTCTTTAATAAGTTTAACAATATTCTCGCTCAGATTTTTAGAGGGTATGGTAATATAAGATCGCAAATTCTCGAATACCTTTTCTATTCTACATTTAAGTTTTTCTATGTCACCAATAGCTACAATTATTTGATTTTTATATGTATTAACTGGTCTTTCTGAAATGGGAATTTGAAAGACAGGGTCTTCGAGAGAAGTGTGAACGGTTTGTGAATCCGATGTTTTTTCGATTTCATTTAATTTTGGGGGAACAATTTGAATATCAGATAATATGTTAATTTGTTTTTTCGGTTCTTGCGGTTCCAGGACTTCATTGAGAACGTCGTTGTCTAAGACTGGAATATTATCATTATTCAAATAGATGTCGATAAGTTCGTTTATGTCTCCAGGATTATTTTGAACTGAAAGTGTTTCGATAGCATTTGTTTCTTCCTTGTTCATGTGGTCTGGACGTATCAAATCAGCGATAATAATTTCGGTTTAGGTGATTCCGTCCCTGTGTTTTCGAAAATTTCGTAAGAATACATTTCGAAAGTAGAGGATTGAAAGCTCTCTACTGGAAGTGGTTGTAACAATTTCACTGATATTGTTCTATCGGTGGGGTTTTGTATTTCCATAAGGGCGTAACCATTTTTTGAAGTTGTCAATATTTGCGGAATGAAAAGATCATTAAGTGTTTCCTCAAGGGTAAGAATTTCACCTTCAGGAACTGTGACAGGCAGATATTTAAGTACTCTTTCTTGTGGGTTGACAGAGAAAGAAAAACTCGTATCTGTAGACTGTCTGAACTTGAAAGGAATTTCAACATGATTTCCTATCAGTCTCTTATTTACAAGGTCTATATTCAGGTGCATATTTATCAAGTCTGTTAATCCTAAAACTCCGTCAAAGTAATCGTGGAAATCAAATAAAATAAAAGTAATTTCATAGTTTGTGTTGAACTATGGAAAAGCAGGTATCGAGGCTTGGTACCTTACTTTCTGACTTCCTAAAGCCGTTTTGATAATAGTATTTGAGTGATAAATTTTGTTTGGAAATAATTTTTCAATAATAGATGGTTTAATAATCGATCTTGAACTTCCAGTATCCAGTTTAATGATTTTATTTTTGTGACTAATTTCGACATAAGGTAATGCATTGTTACAAAATGCATTGATTTCAGCTAAGTATGATCTTCGAATTGGGTTGTTATATGAAAATTTCCAGTTTCATCACAATCTATGTCGCTTAAGTATTCATTCTGAAAATTTGGTTCGTTTTCTAAATAAACAGCATTTTCTGAAGTGTATGCTTCTTCACTGAGGTTGGGATTATCATAAAATTGTTGATCAGTGTCATCATATTAGGGAAATTCATCGTATTCGTTAGAAAATAATTCCTCAGATATAAAATTCGCTTTTTGACTTGCGGTAAACATTTTTTGAGGGTTTCGGTAATTATTAGGATTCCTAAAAGTGCTGTTTTGTTGAGAAAAAGGTCTTTGAGACATTTTTGTTGGGTTTCTTGATGTAGTGGACATGGGTTCCGGTTTCGGTAATTGATTAGGTGGAATATTTTTTGGTTTAAAAACATTCTGAGGAGGTCCGAAAACTTCTCGGTTTGTAGGGTATCTTTGCGGTGGTAATTGTCTAGGTTGGATATTAATTGATTGTCTAGGCCAATTAGGTCTAGTTGAAAATTGTGGATTGAAAAAATGTTCATTTTTTGAAAAATAATTTGGGTTAGAGAAATTTTCGTTTTGCAAATTTTGTCTTTGAGGTTGTATAAATCTAGGGCCATTTTGGTTGACGTTTGGCATGATGGATTGTCTACCGAAAGTATTGAACTTTGGTTTATAATCGTTTAACGAACCATACATTTTTTCGAAATTTTCGAACTCGTTTACATATGCTATGGCATCTTCAAGTGAGGCTGGCTTTTTAAGATGCATATTATTTCTTAAAATACCAGGACAACCAGCAATGAAAGTACTGAGGGCTACTTTATCGTAGTGAGTTGTTTGGTAAAGTTTTTCTTCTGGAGTTAAGTCTGGGTTGTTACTGACTCTTTGAACTACATTACTTTTGGTTAATTGAATTCTACTACCGAAAGTGATTAGGTCTTCTCCTCTATGGGGTCGACTTCTAGTTAATTCTTGAACTAAACAGTCCAAATCTCTCCTATCCGAAAAACATTGTATCAGAGCAGATTTTAAGGCGTCTCAAGTATTGAGTTCGGTTCTGTTACCAACCATATACTCGGCTTTACCTGTCAATTTTTCTTGAATACATTCAAGAACGTGTTCATTAAGTGAAGCATCATTAAACACATTGTACGCGTTAACTATAGCATCGCATCTACTGATAAATTTGTTCAATGTATTGCTATCACCATCAAAAGTTTTTAAATTGTTTATTCTAGATTTGGAAAGGTTCCAATTTATTTGAGTTGGTTGGGGCAGAACTGGTGGAACCATTGTAGGTTGAAAAGTATTATCAAAATTTTCAGTATTATTTGCTGAACTTTCTTGAAATGATAAACTATTCAATCGTGATAAAATATCTTCAATTTCACTCATAAATAAATAATTGTTTCTCTCAATAAATAGTTTCTTAAAACTACTCGTCTCGAATAGACAACAATTTGTTCGCAATGAACGATACTATATATCTTCGCCGAAGTCCTTATACAGAGGGTTCGTGAAGGCAAGAAGAAAATATTTGGCACTTACTTGTAAGTTCCAGTTCCTTCTCCGTTGATTCCTTGCAGCTTCCCTGGGGCTCTGTCGTCTCCTTGTCCGCTCGTTATGGGTGGTCCTCGAAGGATTCTTGTTGAATTTGTGCGTAAGGGGTTGAAACTCCACGACGCAAAAAGTTCGTTTTCACGCTGCACAAATCCTACCGACTGCGCCAATTAAATGATTGGAACGAGAAAATAACTTTTTAAAAAGAATTTATTTTACAAACTAGAGACGACTGTCTCTTACGAGAGCTACAAACAGAATGATAATTAATATAATGTTAACTGGATGCTAACTGCATGTCGAGATAAGGGATTCCTGGAATATCTCTTACTCAGCTGAATCTTCGTGTGAATGGCCGTGTCGTGAGAACTATGACCACGTAACTCGCCCTTCTCGAGTTATACGGGGAAAACCAAAAATTCTGTTTTTCGTTTTTTTCGAATGGAATTGTTATTTCGGAGTATATAAAAAAATGGAAAAATAAAATGTTATTGTATTCGGAGTGTACTGTGACGATATAATGATGAAAATTCGATAAAACGTTTCGTGTCAACATATCCACCATCAACTTTTTTTTTAAATACGGACCTTCCTTTTTTATTACAGATATTGATAAAGCAATAAATTCACAATCCAAGGATATATCATGTTTGATATTTTTATAGCGTTTAATATGAAATAACTACCATCATCAGTGACAAAAATTTCAAATTACGGTCCTGTCGTTACTTCTTTTGTAAATTATTTCGATTTCTTCAAAATATAATTCAGACAACCCAATAAATTTGACAGGTAGATACCCTGACACAATGAATAATCGTACTTTTGCGTTTTGGAATTTTTTTTATTGCCGTAATCCTTCTTTCAAGGCTTATTTCTCCCTAATCAATTATGATTCGTAATATTTTTATAATTCTCAATCCTGGAGGTAATGAAAATATCAGTTTTGGTCAAAATTAGATTGTTATATAATTTGGTATGATCAAATAGCATCTCAATTCATTGACCATTTGAAAACGTAGGCTCTGCTTGGTTTATGTGGCAGAAAAAATGAATGCGTTGTTGGTATCTGTTGAGAACTTTCAGACGTTTATGAACTTATCAAAGATGTATTGAACTTATTCAAGGACTGATATGGTATTTAGTTATGCAAAATCAAATACAAATCCTCTTTTGAGAAGGAATATGTATGTTGAGCTATACCTGAATCGTCCTATTCCGAA
Organism: Leptinotarsa decemlineata; assembly: GCF_025532065.1. NCBI lineage: Eukaryota > Metazoa > Arthropoda > Insecta > Coleoptera > Chrysomelidae > Leptinotarsa > Leptinotarsa decemlineata. The sequence continues at coordinate 18,366,801 of NW_027412533.1, forward strand.
CATCCAAATGTTTAGACAATTAGAAAGAGATTTGAGGGACTATGGTGCATTTGACAGAAAGAAAACAAGAAAATGTGTGGTTACTGGAAGTGTGAGGGATATAATAAATGTTATGGTTAAGCACATATTACCTCATAAAAATTTAAACGCCCGAATTGCCCACGAAATGGAGATTTCTGTAAAATCCACCAGCCCTATATTGAAAAAAAAGAAATGTAAATGCTACAGGATATGCAAAGTTCATCACCTCAATTTGCGATTTGCGAAGTGTTCAAGACGTAGAAATAGGGAAGTTAAATATTTGTAAAAATATAATATGGACGGACGAATCAAAATTCACCAACAATGGTTGGTTTAACAGAAATATACATTTTAGGAGGAATAATACAAATGAACATTTACTTATGAAAACCAATTTCTAAGAAGTGTTCGGAATAAATGTTTGGTTGGGAATTGTGGGAACAACAAACATCCTTGGCCCTTTCTTTCACGATAATCATTTGAATAGTGGAGTGTATCTTCTTTTTTATTCAATGGATTCGATGGTTACTCAGATGAATTACCACTGAATATCCGCCATGAAATACATTATTTTCAACAGGACGGCGCTCCTCCCCATAATGCATCAATAGTAAGAAAACATTTAGATTCAATATTCCCAAGAAAATGATTTGGAAACAATGGACCAATTAACTGGCTAGGTCGATCCCCAGATCTTACTCTTTAAGATTCTTTGTCTGGGGATACATAAAGAATGAAATTTTTTCAACACAAGTATAGATATCGAACATCTCAAACAAAAAATAAGAGATGCATGTATTAGTATTACACCTTATTATGCTAGAGAATTGCCACAGAAATTGTCTGAACCGACTAATGTGCATTCAACAAAGAGGTTGACAATTCTAGCATTTAATGTAGATTGCCATGTAGCTTTGATTTTTTATATGGGTTTAATTTTTTCCAAATTTCATTATAAAATAAATTTTTTTTCTGTTTGATTGTTGTCACTGATGATGATGAGTATTTCAAATGAAACGATATAGAAATATCAAATGTGATATACCCTTGGATTGTGAATTTATCGCTTTATGAAAATCTGTAATAAAAAAACAGGTTCGATTTAAAAAAAAAAGTGATGGTGGCCACGTTGACACGAAACGTTTTATCGAATATGTATTATTACATCGTCATAGTACACTTCGAATACAATAACATATAACTCGAGAAGAACGAGAGTCCCGTAAATTTTCTAAGACCACTGTATTATTTTCGATGACAGTTACACTTTTTTACATTCAATCGTCTTCGTATCTGTTACGGTTTAGAATATAGCAATGTTACCACATGATAAAAGAAACGTCCTGTATATTACAATAGATTTATCGTAGTGTTTGGCCGAAAGAAAATATCTTTATCGTATTGAGGAATAACTCTTGATTCAATTTCAATGAGCGTGTATCTAAAAAATATTTTAAGGTGTTATTTTTTCTTACAAGCGTGCGCAAAGTAGTTCGGAAAAGTAAAATTACCTACAAAATCAGATTGGTAGGGAATATTTATATTTGTTTGAGTAACTGTTGACTATTATATGCAAAGTGAGAAACCGTTTCACCTTTTAATAGTAATTCCGATAGATGTATTTTAGCTAAAGAAAAAAAAAGTAATATTTTTTTGAGTACCTGGTTCAATGATAAATGATTAAAATATTGTCAAGCGTGCGTCTGTCGACCTCGAAACATTGATTTGCAATTTTTTGTTGTATAGTCAGTTCTTTCTTTCAAGTTTAATTAAATATCATTGACTAATTTGAATTTATCTGGTATTAAAGCTCGTAAGAAAAATTTTGTTCATAACACGTGCGCAAATTGCTTTTTCCGTACGCAAGAACTCATCTGAACTGCGGTTCGCGTCGTTCGTGTAACTGTATTTGCAAGCGGAAAAGTTACACTTTGCGCACTTGTTGGGAAAATAACTTTAAAAATAAATAAATGTTAATAGCAAATATCTTACTGATTTAGATCTTTGATAATAAGCTCAATTCCTGTATGTATAAACAGAGTATCAGGGCGATTTTGAGTACTTTTGTCGTCTTCAATGATTTATGAGTTATTTAAATATCAGTCAGTATTTAATTGTTTGTCTATATTTCCATAAATAATAGTAGAAATTTGTATGGATGATTGAATATTCGAAGATCATTTTATTCAGTATTCAAAGAAGAATAGAAATGGGTTTGAGTATTTTTGACGTTTTTTCAATAGTTTATAATTAAACTGGGCTTTGAGATTAGATTCGTGTTAAATAGACATACTTCTAGTAAAATCAAATTGTTAGGCTCATTCAATCGGAATATTGTCTAGATCATTGTGAATAAAAAGTAAATTAGTTCATAAAAAATTCTAAAAGTTATAAACAATTGAAGACCCTAAAAAGCAGTGTTCGATTTTGATGTTTATAGTTCGTAAACTATAAATATTTTGGAATTTTAAAAAAAAGATCCTTGAAGAGAAGGAAATTTACTCGAAACGGTATCTCCATTATTTATAATTCAATTTAACGCTGAAAATAGCCGTCCGCACGCCATTTTTAGGTTGCGCACACGGCCTCTAAGCAAGTACGTAACTTGAAAATGATTTTTTTTAAGGTACTTAAAGTGAATAGATTAATTTGAAAAATTCATGATATGATTTAAACACCATCATCAAAGCTAATTTTTCAATAATCTAGACAATTGTTAATTAACAAAATTTTCTAAAACTTCCTTTATCGTTCAAAGTAAAATAACTATTCAAATAATTACCGTAAAAAAAATTTTTCTTCGTGGAGATCTTCTTAGATACATACAAAAAAAGATTGCATGATGAAAGATCTGAAAGTTTCAATACTTTGTTTATAACAATTTTTTAAAATAAACAAAAAAAGAAAAAACATAATATTGTAAAAAAATTTTTTTTTATTTATCATAATTTTATAATTTTTATGTCAATGAAAGATATTTATAAACTGAAACAAATGATTTTTATCTCCATTTGTTTATAAATCACAAATGGACTATTTCAATATTTGAAAAAAAATTACAACTCCATAGAGAACTGTCAATTATGATTTGAAAATGATTTGTCAAATGATATTCAATTGTTTAAAAAAATTTATTTTATATATCTCCTGTTTAAATTATTAGTCAAGAAATTTTTTCTTTTCTAAAATCATAATTAACGGTTCTCTACAAAATAACAGTAAAATTTAATTAACAATTTCATTGTTTATCAACTTAACAATTTGTTATAAACAATTTCTCAACTTAGTTTTATTTTTTCTTGAAAGTTATAAAAACTACAAAAACCACCGCGAGCATAAAAATAGCTGCCGCAAAAGTTGCAGCAGCTGATCCATTTGTTGACTTTATGCTTATATAACTCTTAAACTATTAGAGATACGACAATAAATATTCAGGTCATTTTTGTTATTGTTATTTTGTTGTTGTTTTGTTGTTATTGTTGTTATTTTCAGTTATTGTTAATTTGTTGTTTTAGGCATTTGTTCATAAAAATTAACGATTTCCTCGGGTTTTTTCAACTTTCCAGGCTTATAGCTCGGTAAATAATGCGAATTCGGATATTGAACTTCGGAGCAGTTTCGTTAAACTATAAATTATCTTACAGATGCAGTTGGTTATTTGTTTATTTTTTTATAAGCTATTAGTGAATTTCGCAAACATTTTGGGAATTATTATATTCCCACCTAATTGCTTACTACTATTTCACTGTATTCTAGTTTGTAATTGAAAAAGTGCTTTAAACGTGCAATAATTTCATTAAAAAATATAAGACACGAGGTTAGAATAATATTTTTGAGTAGATAATAATACACGTGCAACTAAGGAGAATCACAAATAAATCGACTATTCACAAAAATATGAATATACCAACGTCTTTTTCATGTCTTCTCGAAACAATGAAACGTTATTTGTAAATAAAATAAAAAATTAAATATAATTTTCAGTTTGTCACGAGATTTCGACACTGAATTGTGCTTGGTAACTGTTTATTAGACTATGAATCACGTTTCCAGACAAAACAAGTATAAACTGTAACCCATGTTTTTGATAAAGGTAATAGGATAAATCAGGTAAGAGCAGTGTTTCTCAAACTCTTCGAATTCACGGCTCCCTTATATTCTTTGAAGGTTATCTTGACGCCCCGAACGTAAAGACTAGACTAGATATTTAATTAATAAAAGTAGGTAGGTGGCTGTCTGAACGGATTGCATTTTGCAATTACCGATATTATCATATTATCAGAGTATTTTTATTAATAGGTACCGACGTATTACCTTTACTCTCAATTATCTATGTTGTGAAACGTTGTACCTTGAGACTCACCCGTGGCTCACGGCTCCCCAGTAAAGGTTCCACGGTGCCCCAGGGCGCCGCGGCGCACACTTTGAGAAACACTGGGTTAGAGGGATTAGACAAAAGACGACCTGTTGAAAAGCAGTTGCATATTGTAATAAAATTCTAAACAAAAGCCAAAAACATATGGATATCAAGAATCTGGGTACATTGTAATGATTTGTAAGAAAATAACAGTAAAAAATCATTTGGAAATAGAAAAAAAGAAGCAGTCTAGGAACTTTTTGGAGATGTGTTGATAAAATTCATTAATAGCTCATAAAAAATTAACAAATAAACAAATAACCAACTAACAACAAATATCCGAATTCGCATTATTTACTGAGCTGTAAGCCTGAAAAGTTGAAAAAACCCGAGGAAATCGTTAATTTTTATAAACGAATGCCTAACACAATAAATTAACAATGACTGAAAAATATATGCAAGATGACATGTAAAAGCATTAAAGCATTAAAGTCAACAATTGGATCAGCTGCTGCAACTTTTGCAGCACGTATATTTTCAAAATTGAATAGATAATGGAAACATTTTTTTCGGTATTTTTATGCTCGTGATTGTTTTTGTGATTTTTATAACTTTAAAAAAAATGAAGGTAAGTTGAGAATTTGTTAATAACAAATTGTTGAGTTAATAAACAATGGAATTGTTAATAATTTCTTTTTGTTATTTCAGAGAGAACTGTTGAATTATGATTTTACGAAAAAATGTCTAAACTAATAATTTAAAAAGTAGATATATAAAAAAACATTATTAATAATCAAATATTATTATTAAAATTATTAAAATTATAATTGACAGTTCTCTATAAAGTTGTTAATTTTTTTAAAATATTTCGTCCTTTTAGGACGAAACTGCAGTAACGTTAGTTACAAATAAAAGTAGTAAAAAACATAGAAAATTTCAATTCTCATTTCTTCATTATGATTTCCTACCACGTATTAGTAACGGGTACATTCATGAATTCATTTATTAATCAACAATGAAACGAAAGTAATACAAACTATGAAACAACAACAAAAATTAATTGGCGCTCCGGGGCGACTTGATTGAATCCCGTGGCGCATTTGCTTTTTCAATTGCAGGAAAATCCGGAAAAACCTGCAGTACCACATCATCTGGAGATTTCGATCTGCTAACATCATCTGAAGATCTTGATCTGCCAATATCCTCTCTTTCATAAAATAAAATGTAGGCTTCAATAAATTCGGAATATCGCCACAATATTTAGTGACATAACTGTCGTCAAACTCAAACCAGTCCGTTTCGTCTTTGGCCAATGCGTAATAATGACCAGATTAAACACCAGATCCACAGTGGACAATGACTACATGAAGATTATGAAAGTGGTCTCCTAGATTGAAGTTTTCATTTATTTGGTAAGAGTTTGGAGCTTCCACCAGATGTTGAGTCATGTTTGAAGAGCAACACGTATAAAACAACAAGTATAGTTGGTGCCTCAGCTATACTTGTTTTATAATTCTCAATCAGTCTGGCGCATATTCGGCAATACAGTTGATGTCATCATCAGTTTAAAGTTCTATTTTCAGATGATTCAACAGTAAGCTTTGCACGGACTGGTTATTAGTCATATCGGGAAACGCTGCTTGGAGTTCCAGAAAGTCACATACGTTTTTTGCTACCTCTTGAATATGTAACGTAACATGTACGTAATCTTAATTCGGTTTGTTTGAATGCGTTTGCCAAATAAACGAGTTTGAGTGATGAAAACTAGAAATTATCAGATCAAATTTGGAAAGATTATTTATTTCACCAAATCGGATGTTTTTGACAAAACAAGTTCAATTGAGAACTATAGGAGTGTGTTGATTCAACTGGCCAGAATAAACCAGTGTTATTGATCAAAATATGAAAAACGTCACATTTTGATACATGAAAAAATAATCATATTGATTTTGGTTTGTCATTTTTCAACATTTGATCAATTACATCGCTTTTTTCGTTTTCAATCACTGATTGATTATTGAAAGTGTAAATATCTCCAGTGATTTTTTTTGTTGATGTAGCTCACAGTTTATTCAAATTGCTCGAGAAAGTTATGACAAGCATAAAAAAATTTATTTTCATTGATGCATAACAAGAACATATGATCATACCAGGCCTGGTTTTAGTGAAACAGATTACCAGAAATAAACAGAGAGAATAGAGAAAATCAAAGTGTTAGAAAATGGTGAAGAGTTAGACCTGAAGATATTGCATGCAAAATGTGAGAGCCTAAGTTTGAACCCAAGTGCAGTTTTCGATTTTCTAACTTAGCCACTTCCGAGAGTTTTTCAATCGATTTATTTGGTCATCCCTGAGGCTGTACCCTACTAAAAAAGTCTTCCACTCAGATTTTCCCAATGTAAACACACCATTCTGTCTTCAGCAGTTTTTAGTACACATAAAAAACATTCAAGAACTGCGAAATATGAAAATGGAAAAGCCTTGAATATGATGGAATCGTATCCCAACTCTCACCCTACACAAAAGTCTTCGCAATGCGACATGAATGATGTCTTTACTCCAACACACAATTTGACGATCTTCTGAAAAATACATATAATTCATTTCATTTGAGGTACTCGCATCCTCACACAAATGCAAATGAAGTCCTCGCATCGTCACACAAATTAGGTCTTCAATACAAAATGTGATGTTATTTGAAATATTCCACTTGCTTTTTAATATATTCAGAGTCCTCATATCTACACACATCTATGAAGATGTCCTCGTATCGACAAACAAATTGAGTCCTCTCAAAGGCAGATATCTCACTGGCATTTGTGTGAATTTTTTGAATTTGTGTGTCTTCGGAGGATATGCAGAGTGTGTTCTGTGTGTAGGAGTGTGTTCATCAATCGATTGTTGCACGCCTAGCGGTGTGTTTGGTGAACTAAGTGTTCGTAGTAACATGGTCTTATGAGGACATCGTCTTTTTTTGATTTATAGGTACATCTGAGGTCGTAATGATACGTAGAATACTAAAATGAAGTCAAAAGGTTGCGAGGACGGGGTGTGTGTCCTCGCATGATAAACTGTCCTCACATGACCTATCTGGTACGGACGAAAGCATGGCTACGAATGCTCACTCAATTTGATTATTCAATGAGATATCGTGGTTATGAGTATTTTGACATTGATTTTTGTTCGTTTGTTTCTCCATATATTACTCCATATATTACATGTTCTTTCGGTATCTAGAATTTATGTATAGCATTGAGTTCTAGACCCAAAAATATTGCTGCCTACTTTTTTGAGGTAGCTCTGACCGGGAATCGTATGACCATATAATGATACAAAGTTCAATTTGTTGAAACAGTGGCTACAAAAATCGATTGAAAAAGTAGTTCCGTTTTTAAAAAAATAAAGAAATATAATGAACGAAGCCTGGCATTGCGAACTGATTTTTCAAGGGCAAAACACAAGTACTACAAGAAATTCCTTGAGGAGTTCTAAGAGCGGTGCCTGTGCGAAAGTAGCGATTCACATTGGATTTGTATCGCTGTTGATTTGAAGCATTTGGAAAAACGTTCTCAGGAAGTTTATTCCACAAGAACGCAGTTCTTGTTCTCAGTTTTCAAACAGTGAAGTTAGAATTGTACTGAGTTGAACCTGAAAACAATGAGCAGCCGCAGTCCGTCGCGTTTTTCTGATATGTACCGCTCTTGGTGTAATCAAATGTGTCAAGTAGTTACTTGAATATTTCCCGTGAAAGTATTAATAGAAGAGAGACAAATCCCCAACCTTTCTTCGATGATGTTTTCGACTATCAAGGTAGCAAGTGATGTTCGTGTCTCCAATCAGGCGGATGGCTAAAAAGAGACAAACTATTAAATACAATGAAATTTTCAATGACATAAAAAATAAAAATATCATTCAAACTCAATATACTCAAATGTAATTCAAAATCAGATATTAAAACTTAGGAAAATTGGATATAAAATTCATCAGATATCATTATACTAGAAGATATAAAACATTTTCTCGCCTTAGGATTCAATTTCAGCTTACCACCAACTACCAAAGAGGTGAATATACCAAATTTACTCTCAGATATTGAAAACTTGATAACTGTGTTTTGTGATAGCAAAAAGAATCTTTCTAGAGCGGAGGTAACAAATATTGTAACCAACTTTTTCCAAAAACCTCATGATAAAGAAAATCATCTCAATTTCCTATTTGAAAAAACAAAAACATTTTTGAAGAATCATCAAGAATTGATACTCACAAGATCTGATGAAAAAAAAAACGTGACAGTTATTATGAAGAAATCTGAATATATTGAGAAAGCTCTTGAGATTATTAATGATAGTAAGTATTATGTTAAACTCAATAAAATCATTACGGATTTGAAAAATTCCAAAATGATATCGGAAGATGAATCAAAAATGTAAATGGTTTATAATTCTATATTACCCAAATATTATGGACTCCCTACATAAACCTGATTTTGAGCTGAGACCCATTATTTCTTCCATTGATGCTCGAAATAGCAAAATTGCTCAAATGATCACCAAAATTCTCACGGATGCTTATAATTATAGAAATGAATTGTATATTGAAGATTCTTTCGATTTTTCCAATTTTATAAATGATAAATCATTACCTCCAGGTTATATTCTGATCAGCCTTGATGTGATTTCACTTTTTAGCAATATACCTATGAATCTAGTGGAGAAAAGTGTTATCAGAAGATGGCATGATATAAATAAAAAATGTTCAATAAACCAAAAAATATTTATTGAAATAATTGGTTACATCTTCAACTAACAACAAGTTATTTCTCTTTCGAAGGTAAATACTATAAACAAATTCTTGGTACACCAATGGAAGCTACTATTTCTCCAATTATAGCTCAATACGTAATGGACGATCTTTTTGAGAACATAATTCCCAAATTGAGTTTTGAAATTCCTTTTTTGAAGAAATATGTTGACGATTTCATCTGTGCAATACCTTATGACGAATCTAATGAAATTTTTCATGTTGTCAATAGATATGATAAAAAGTTACAATTCATTATCGAAATAGAAAATAATCAGACCCTTCCTTTTCTTGATACAAGACTTATCCGCAAAACTGATAATTTTTTGATTACTGATTGGTATGTAGAACCTACTAATTCGAGAAGATATATCAATTACTATTCCTCTCATAAAAAATCAGTTGAAATACATTTAATACTCTGTTTGAAAAAAAGAATAGAAAAATTAGTACACCCTTCCCTCAAGCAAAAATATCTTCTTAGAGATATATTGATCGAAAATTCTTATCCTAGAAAACTTCTTAATGAAATAATTTTCAATACTGGCAGTAATACAAATTCCGATGTAATCAACAAAAATGTATGTTGATGATAGTTCACCTATCAATATTTCTCATAAATCTTACCTAACCTTGGAAATTCATCTTCAAATATCATAAAACTTTTTCATAAAGAACAAAATATCAAAATATGCCAAAAAAATATTAAAACTATAAAGAATTTGAATACTGAATTGAAGGATAAAACAGATTCTACAAAAAAGTCAAATGTAATTTATAACATTCCTTGTAACAATTGTAACTTGAATTATATAGGAACAAGATCTAGAATTCTTAATGATAAAATAATTTCACATAAAAGTGATATGAAGCTTAATAAGGAATCATGTGCATTAGCACAACATTCCATAGAAACAGGACAAAACAAATACACTAGTTTTACATACAGAAGAAAATATTTTCAAACGCCTTTTTCTTGAAATAGTTGGAATTAATAAGTCTTCTGATTGTATGAATAAGAAAACTGGTATTAATAATCTCAGCAGCATATACCGTAACTTACTGAAACTACATCAGAAACAGTCAAAAATTATAAAATCATCATACCCATTGAGAAATGACATTTATGTGAAGGTATGACATTTGTCAAATCCACAAAAAATCCTATACATGTTCAATTTTTTCGTCATTTTATATGTTCAATAATTGCTTTTCACTATTTTACTGTAGGTATGAATTTTAATGATTTTTAATGGCGAAAAAATTCACAACTCATTAAATTGTAGGTCCTGAAGAAGCTTCCAATAGGAGCGAAAGCTTGATAAAGTAGAACAGAGTCTTATTGTACATATATATATATATATATATATATATATATATATATATATATATATATATATATATATATATATATATATATATAAAACAGAAGTTAATATTACATATATATGAAAATATATGTATTTATTTCTATCTTTTGTAACCATGTATATACATTGTATATATATATAAAACGACACATGTCTATATTTATTTATATGCTATATATATTCTGTTTATATATAAGACATATATTTATATTTATATATATATATATATATATATATATATATATATATATATATATATATATATATATATATATCTAGAAAGGTTAATGCAGTCAAGATGCTGGAATATAATTTCATGAAAATCAAAAAATGAATAGATAAGTACTCTTTGATCATTCTATATTGATTTCAATTCAAGAGCCATCGGTAGACAGCTGTTTCAGCCTATTGGGCATCGTCAGTACCAGGCAGGCGGTCCTCGATTGAAGGCAAAATGAGAAAAAACCAAGAAAGTACTTGATAAAAATAGCTGCGTAAACGCAAGCGAAATATAAGTGGAACCACCTATTGGTGTGACACCCAAGTCAACTTGCTAAGTTGACTTGCTATATTTCCGAACAAATCGAGATCCTTCTAAGATTTAAAACATACAAGTAGAGATCCATTTTTCAGGGCGAGATCCGATTTCGGATCTCGTCTGTATCCCTGTGTATATAGAGTTCATCGGGTGTAGGAAGGGTGGAGAAAGGCATGATTGAATTTTTATTGGGATCTCACATTGGACCCATTTCATGCAATTTTATACTTCAGAAGTTCCTCGATGTTGCCTACAGAGGGTGTGGCAGTAACATACACCGGTATAAGCTCAATATGCATTTTACGGTAAACCTGAGATCTGGTAAATTTGGCGTTATTGTGAATCTCGTATCACCTTGCATTCCTCAAGACATGTTAACATTACATCCTAATCTTTTGTGTTCATTATAATTTGTTTCGCAAGTGTGCTTTTGCTAAATGGTGAAATATGTCATTAAACGTTGTTGAACGAGAATGCTGAAAAGGACATGACTCTTGATACATGCAATTCTGTAGGTCGTCAGATTTTCTAAATTTTTAGAGACATTTTAGTGATCAAGAAAAGCAATTTTGGTTCGTAGAAGTTTTTTGTAACTGGACATGGCGAGCCACAAAGAGCATTGAATGTCTAATATATATCAAGAAATTTGTCTACACATGCGTACTTTCTGTTGATTTCTGGATTTTATTTTCTTCAGACAAATCTGATCGAACTTTCTAGAAGAAATATTTCGTTCGTGTGTCTACAGGGTTGGCCAAAAAAGTTATTGAATGTCGGTCACCTCTTATGGGAAATTCTGTCTATGTTCCTGTGGATTGTTTATTGAATTATCGGCATGATTTTCTGTGCAATTGACAGAATTTTTGTTCAGAATGTATTCCTCGTTGGTAAAATTTGTATGCACATTCAGGGTGTCCCACAATATAAGGGACAAACTCTGGTGGTAGAATATTCACTTTATTTTAGGGCTAAAAGTTCCAATAAACATATACCCTAAGATGATTAATAACCGAGTTACTGGGTGTTGAAAGTGACAAAAAATATATATTTTCCAGATTAACTCCATAACGGCTCAACTTCTCTCAATGAAATTTGGTATGTCACATGACAGCATTCAGTTCCAAATTTCAATGCAAATCATGTGTTCGTAACTTTAAACAGGAGCGTACGGCAGGTGGGTGCCCCTAATCGCCCCTCCCCAAATTTCACGCCACTGGATTGATATCGATTTCGTCTTCTTCTTCTTAATCCCGAATATTTCCTACACAGAAAGGAATGAGTTTCGTTTCACAAATAACAACGCTTTTCAAGATATTTTAAGTTGAATAAGTGCGTGCGTATTAAAATCTCCTGATTTTTGAAAGGAATGTGTAGGTAACTATTTATAACATTATAACCAACAGATTTCGTATCTTGCAATGAGTATGACTTTGAGTATTTAGAAAATTGTTGGCATTTCTGAGGGATTTTGTTTACAAAAATTTCCCGATATAGGAAAACTTACATAGCAACTAATGAGTATCCATACGCATACACTTATTCAACTTCAAATATCTGGAAATTCTTATATTTTTATACCAGTGAGAAGGTGGCCATGTGTTTTCATCCATGTGTTTGGTGAAAGAGAGGCGAGCGCGCTATTCCGCCATAGGTCGTTTCACCGCAATTATTCACATGGCTAGCCATGGAAATTTTTACATTGATAGACTCATTGCTGGAAACGAACTGATGTGATTGGAAATGATTCGAATGATGATGAACATCCTTTTTTTTATGAAATGAACCGCATTTTATTGAAATTGTACAAACAACTGATAATAATAGAAGCAGGAAAATAATTCCAAAAGGAAATTCGTTGCCAGGAATATTTTTTCTGTCAATTAATTAAATACACCCCCGACTCCCCTAATTCAATTTTCATAAAAAAAATCATAACTCCTTGCAGAAACACATTGCTCGGAATTTTTTTCCATGAAACCATCGAATTTGGCATGCTTATCAACCCCAGAAATGTCGTTGATTTTGTCTCACAAAAATACACCCCCTTCTACCCTCAACTCAATTTCCATTAAAAAAAATCATAACTCCTTGCAGAAACACATTGCTGGAAATATTTTCTCATGGAACCGTCGAATTTAGCATGCCTATTAACCCCAGAAGAGTCGCTGATTTGATCTCGCGAAAGAACACCCCTAACTATCCTTAACTCACATTTCATAAAAAAATATCATAAGTCCTTGAACACATTGCTGGGAGTATTTTTTCATGAAACCATCGAATTTCGCAAGCTTGTTAACCCCAGAAGGGCCGCTGATTTAGTCTCGCGAAAGAACACCCCCGACTACCCTTAATCCAATTTTCATTAGAAAAAAAAAGCATAAGTCCTTGCAAAAACACATTTCTGGGAGTATTTTCTCAAGAAACCATCGAATTCAGCAAGCTTGTTAACCCCAGAAATGTCGCTGATTTTGTCTCACGAAAATACACCCCCTTTCACCCTTAATTCAATTTTAATTCAATTTGGTCGGTCGGTAGCCAAGAGGTTCGGCGTGGGTGCTTCGTTCACTCACTCGAATTGACTGCCGTGTTGGTCGGTGGTTCAAGCCCTAGTCTGAACGATCGATCTTCACTTGCTATCGTCCAACCCGTGTTAGGAATCCCACGTTAAAAGGTAAGACCTCGTTAATCCTTAGCTCGCACAAGTTTCGACTTCTGAGAGTTGTCGTTCGTAGGGGTGCGACAGCTGGTTAACGGAAAAACAGATTTTCTTTTTTTTTAAATCATAACTCCTTGCAGAAACACATTGCTGGGAATATTTTTTCATGAAACCATCGAATTTGGCATGCTTATCAACCCCAGAATGATCGCTGATTTGATCTCGCGAAAGAACACCCCCAACTACCCTTAATTCACTTTTCATTAAAAAAAAGCATAAGTCCTTGCAAAAACACATTGCTGGGAGTATTTTCTCAAGAAACTATCAAATTTAGCAAGCTCCTTAACCCCAGAAGAGTCGCTGATTTTGTCTCACGAAAATACACCCCCTTCTACCCTTATTCAATTATCATTAAAAAAATCATAACTCCTTGCAGAAACACATCAATTAAAATTGAATTAAGGGTAGTCGGAGGTGTTCTTTCGCGAGACTAAATCAGCGGCCCTTCTGGGGTTAACAAGCATGCCAAATTCGATGGTTTCATGAAAAAATATTCCCAGCAATGTGTTTCTGCAAGGACTTATGATTTTTTTTAATAAAAATTGAATTGAGGGTAGGAGAGGGTGTATTTTCGTGAGACAAAATCAGCGACCCCTCTGGGGTTAACAAGCTTGCGAAATTCAATGGTTTCATGGAAAAATATTCCCAGCAATGTATTTCTGCAATGAGTTATGATTTTTTTAAAGAAAATTGAATTAAGGGTGGAAGGGGGTGTATTTTCGTGAGACAAAATCAGTGACCCTTCTGGGATTAACAAGCTTGCTAAATTCGATGGTTTCATGGAAAAATACTCCCAGCAATATGTTTTTGCAATGACTTATGATTTTTTTCAATGAAAATTGAATTAAGGGTGGTCGGGGATGTTCTTTCGCGAGACTGAATCAGCGGCCCTTCTGGGGTTAACAAGCATGCCAAATTCGATGGTTTCATGAAAAAATATTTCCAGCAATGTGTTTCTGCAAGGAGTTATGATTTTTCCTAATGAAAATTGAATTAAGGGTAGTCGGGGGTGTATTTATTCAATTGACAGAAAAAAATATTCCAAGCAACGAATTTCCTTTCGGAATTATTTTTCTGTTTCTATTATTATCAGTTTTTTGTACAATTTCATAAAAAAAAGGATTTTCATCATCATTTAAATCATTTCCAATCACAACAGTTCGTTTCCAGCAATGAGTCTATCAATGTAAAAATTTCCATGGCTAGCCATGTGAATAATTGCGGTGAAACGACCTATGGCGGAATAGCGCGCTCGCCTCTCTTTCACCAAACACATGGATGGAAACACTTGGCCACCTTCACACTGGTTATTTTCATTGGTGTTTGATATGTGTGCCAAATTTTAGATTATTCGGAGAATTGGATGTGGCTAAAAATTTTATTTCTCGATATTTTGTCCGTTTTTTCTTCTCTTTTCGGACGATACGATGTTCGTTTCGCCAGGAGATGAAAACTCTATGACGAACATCGTCTTACTTTGATGGTCGAGGACATCATTATTATTATTATTATTATTATTATTATTATTCTCATCACGAAATTCTTGTATTGTCATTGGTTCTTGATATGTGTGCCAAATTTTATATTCTTCAGACGATTGGAAGTGGGTGAAAATTAACTTCCAAGATTTCATTACATTATTTGTTAGTTACAGGTGAACCAAATGAAAGCGTGTTAAAAAAAGAAATAATTTTTTGCCACCTAGCATGGGTTGATAATGAGTAAGCACATCGTCGGCTAGAAGAGTGTTGTTCAACAGGAAAATAATAGCGTTAACTTTTATGAAATCAACAAAATGTGATTATATTACTGCAGTCATAATTAAACTTTTTCTTGAATGTTACAAATCCTTCTTTAGACACATTTCATATTATTGCTCGCGTTCTCTTGTAAAAGTAGAGTAGAAAGGTTAAGTCTTTTAGTCGATGGTGAAATGGTGATAATTCTCTATACTGTAACGGAGTAATAATATCCTTAGAGAAAAGGAATAACACAATTATAGAAACTATCTATTTCCTTATTTGTTTCCACTTATAATTCCACCAACTTTACTATATACTTTCCCCGCGTCATTTCGCAGTTGTCTTCAATATATCTTTAAATTCAATTGTGTGTTTGAGGGCAACTAAAATTGACCTCTTCCGATGCAAACTAATGTCTAGCACGTGGTCTTTTTTTCAAGCACCTGCTAAGGGTTCGCATTTCAGCGCCAAATTCAACAATGGCTGCGCACTACCGACGGATCTCACGTTGGTGTGAGTTTACAGAACATACAAATCTAATACAACACGTGGATAACTCTTTCTATGGATCTCGTTTTAACAAAAACCCAAAATTCAAAATTGTTTCCCTCCTCCTCTAGAGGTTTGATGAGTCATTATAATGCTATATATATATATAATATATACTTCAGATATTTACATCGATAAGATCTCATCGGGTATATATATATATATATATATATAATATATCATCTATATATATATATATATATATATATATATATATATATATATATATATATATATATATATATATATATATATATATATATATATATATATATACTCAAACCAGTTTGAGTAGAAAAGGTCTTTGGTTTTCATGATACTTGGATTCATCATTCCGATTTTTGCAAAAGATATTAAGTTTTCAATGTCTTGTAGAATAGAGTTGATAATTTCGAACATATTAATTAGTTGATTCATTATGTCTTTAATGAAATTTGAATTTTCTCGATGAACTTAATTTTTAACTATTTCAGAAATTTGATTGATTTTTATTTCAATCAATTTCTCGTTATGGTTCATGTACTGAAATGGTATTGTTGAATTTATCAATTAGAGAGATAGCGAGATAATTCTGCCTTATGATGTTAGATGACAATTTATTTTGATGTTTCTTTAGTTCTTGAATAAGTTTTTCATAGCGTTCGCCATGGCTTGCATCTAAATTGCCACTAATCACTTCAAAAATCGATCCTAACCCATTAATTATTTCTCTTTTATTTCTCATCGGGTGAGGAATTAGTTCTATCAGCATATTTTCGACATTGGTCCCCATAAATAATTTTTAAGTAGTTGGAAGTATCTTTTTCAAATTCTGAATTTTTTGAGATGAAATTCACAAGATTTTCAGATTTCATTTCCAGTCTGTTGATTTCTGATATGATGGAACTCAAGTCATAGTAGTGTATGACATAGTAGTGTAGTATATTCTCTGACCTTTGCAGTTCCAAGTTTTACCAGAATTAACCCAGGATTGTTTTTGAACGTTATCTTATCTAGTGTCGCTAAGATTCCGGGAAATCTGCAATGATAAGCAAGTGTTGTCGAATGACGAATGACGTCTAAGTGGACGATTTACATTGTCTGTGTGTACCTTTGCATGTTTCGCAGTGGATATCACCTTTCTGCGTTTGTTAGTCGTTTTAATTTCCTCGGGTTTCAAGATTTCTTTTGTCTCAGATGTTTTTTAGTGTGAACTTTCTGTTTAGTTCCAAATATTGCCGGGCCGTCTCTATTTTCATCATTTTTCTCTGTAATTTGTTGTTTCTTTTCAACTGAACAGGCATTAATTTGAGAGTATAGCAATTTTACTCGTTCTCTGTGTTGCGAGATATAGTCATTCAATAAGATTTGATCGAGTTTAATATCGAATGGTTAATTGGAAGTTATATGTCCGTTTATGAAATCATTTGGTTTGAGTTTGGTAGAGGAATGAATTGAATGATCATAAGCTAAGATCGCGTAAATCATTTTCAATTTAATAGGTGTTTTTGAAAACCCTTTTGTATTAAGTAGTCAGAGATATTAAATAATAGTTGAATGGAATCGTTCAATAATTCCATTCGACTGGGGGTGATTTGGGAAACAGAAATGAACTTTGATTTTATGAAGTCCTAAAAGTTCAGTAATTACGAAATTTTTAAATTCGGTTCCAATGTCTAGAATAATTTGTGTATGTACGCCATGGTGAGAAGAAAGTGGTTGGGTTGCCCAGACGTGAGGATTCAACTATTATTTCAATTAGTTCATCCCAAAATGATCTTGTTTCCTTTGTATGAATTTCTATACGGAAAAGTGCGTCTGCATTTGTATTTAATTTTCCCTTCATATGAATTATTGAAAATTGGTATTTTTCGAGCTTGATTCTACAACTCATCAATTTTGAATGTGGATCTTTTGATAAAAATGACCACTGAAGTGGTTTCTGATCAGTGATAATATTAAATTTTTGTCTGTACCGGTATGGTCTGAAGTATTTTTGTTGCCCATCATTGGCTAACAATTCCTTTTAGATTACTGAATATTTCTGTTCAGAATCGTTGAGGTTTCGTGACGCGAAAGCCACCAGTAGATCTTTACCTATGGGGCCTTGTGAAAAGACCGCTCCCAAAGCTACATCCAAGGAATCTGTTGTCATGTTGAACGTTCTTGTGAAGTCAGGGTACTGGAGTATTGGTTCGTTCATCAAAAGATTTTTGCAGGTTTCGAAACAAGTCAAAAATTCGTTATTGTGCTCAATTTTGGCACCCTTTTTCAAACATTTTTTGGTGAATGTTTTTGTAACTTTCGCAAAATTTGAAATGAAACGTCGGTAGTAACCTAACAGTTCAAGGAAAGCTTTGAATTGTTTTGCCATTTTGGGTAATGGAAAGTTATGATGGCATTTATTTTCTCAGGATTGGCTTTGACACCTTCGGGAGTAATTATGTGTCCTAAATAGGCCACCTCTTTTCTCAAAAATTCAGACTTATCAAGTTGAATCTCAAAATTCGATTCTCTTAGTCTCTGGAATACACATCGAAGTCTTTCCATGTGCTCCTGGAGTAAAGTTGAGGAAACGATGATTTCGTCTAGGCAGGCGAGACATTTTTCGTTTTGTATGCCTCTTAGGATGTTATCTATCTCCCTTTCGAACGTGGCTGGTGCGTTCTCCAGACCAGACGGCATCCTCAGGAACTCGTAATGCCCATTTTCTCTATTAAAAGCTGTTTCCTCTATGTCCTTTTCTTCCATCTCTCCATCTCTATTTGGTGGAGTCGTTAGCTAAGTCTAATGTCGTGAAGTACTGATATTTTCCTAGCTTATCGAGTAAGTCATGAATATTAGGGAGAGTGTATTTAATGTCAATTGTAGTCGATGACTACTCTCCATTTTTGTTTGCCAGTAGCGTCAACCTTCTTGGGAACAACCCATATAGGTGACAACCATGGTGAGTTACTGGGCCTAATTATTTTAGAGTCAAGCATTTGCTTAGTTTGGGCTTCGACCTCCTTTTTATGGATAAAAGGATATCGATTAGATTTTTTGTACATCGGTATGTCATCAGTCGTACGTATATGGTGTCGTATTTTGCTGTTAAATGTCAGGGGAGTATTTTCTTGGTCGGAAATGTCCAAAAATTCTTCACAAATTTCTAGGATTTCGGCTTTTTCTTCCGAATTTAGGTGGTCTGTTCTGATTTTCGTAAGGTCTAGTGTGTGGTCAGTTGATACATTAATATTATTCAAATCAATGTTTTGCATTTCATTATCATCAAAAGTTTCAACATTCAATAGTTTGGAAAAGTCTAATGTCACTGGACTTGTATTATTATTTAAAATAGTTGTCAGTGCATATCCTTGTTTTGCGATAGTTATATATATATATATATATATATATATATATATATATATATATATATATATATATATATATATTCATTATGTTGATCAGTATCAACATGTAGGTCAATGTATTGAATAATTCTTCGCCCACAAAATTTCTCGGTACAATATTAGGATTTCTTGATGATATATTCACTGAATCAGGTTGAGTTCGAGTTTTTCTGGTAGACGTACTCATTGGGATAGGTTTTGGTTGGGATTGATTTTTTGGTTCAAATGCATTAAAATATTTTGCTTTGAATACTTGTGCATTTGTGAAATATTGTTTTGTTCGACTTCTAGGTCTTTGCTATATTTGAACTGGTTGTGATGGAAAGTTCATTTGTTTACTAAAAAAGTTATTAGGAGTGTTCGAGTTGAAGTTATTATTATATCTTTGAATAGGTTGTTGAGAAATATTGGTAGATCTTTGAGGTTGATACATTCTTTGAGTTGGGTTGGATTTTGTACTGTTTTCGTCAGAAAAATTTTGAAAATAATGTACATTTTCTTCTTGTATGACATACTTTAATGCTTCGTTGAGTGAATTAGGCTTCATGCATCTAATTGTAGTACCTGAAGGTTCTTTAAGCCCTGATAAAAACGTTTTGAGAGCTAAATTTTTGTATATACTTCTTTTGAGTTCTTTAGCGGCATCTGTAGATTCATGAACGTTAACAAAACTACAAAGCAAATTCAAGATATTAAGGCATCTATCATAAAAACTTTGAACATTTTCATTATTAGATTGTCTCATCACAAGATCTCTATTGAGACAAACTTCATCTCGTTGGTCAGAAAAATTTCTAGTAAGAATATCTTTCGAATCTTTTCATTCTTCTGCACCTTGAATGTTAACTATCGTTTTGGCATTGCCTTTCAATTTGGAAATAATGGAATTAATCAAAAAAATATTTTGGATGTTATTGGGGTTTGCAATGTCGTAAAACTGAGTTAAAATTTATTCGCTAACTGAAAGGAATCTTGTGAGGTCATTAGGGTTGCCATCAAATTCAGGAATGCAGTTAAGGTATTCTGCTCTGAATTTATTCATTATTATTGATTGATTATGAGGTGAATTTATAGAATTGGTTGTATGTGTATGGGTGGTTTGGCTAGGACTAGGAGTTAAAAGTGAATTTGAGTCAGTTGAAGGCAAATTCAAATTCAAATTTTCAAGATTGTTGATTGAATCGGCAAAAAAAATGAACAATTGTACTTACAAAAGTAGGAAAGCGACTGCGTGCATGTTTCGTACTCATCCTTCTATAAGGTCGACGACTGGTTAAGCAATTTTGTCTTTTCTGGGCCGTTGCTCCTTGCAAATTCGGGCTATGTTGGTCCCAAATTTCGATGATATGCTCCCTGACAGGCTGTGTGCAAGTCTGCGTTAGACTGGGTGTTCTGGTAGTTGAGAAGCCACTCCGAAACAGAAAGTCAAAACAGCGATGCACCAAGTTGATATCAGTTCGAAAATCAGTTAATCGTTGAACTTAAAATTGCATGAACGATTCGAAACAACTCTAATAATACTACCACGACTGCGCCAAATATGTCAAAATACAAACCGTGAAAATTCCAAATTACTGAGATGCTTTCTGTATGAAATCTAGCAACTGACTAATTTATAAATGCAATTGAGTCTTCAGGTCGATTCAGCAACATCAGCATAAAATGGCGTCAGCAATGCTGGATAAGCTTTTCTCTCTCAAGGTGGTATAATGTAATTTACTTTATCTTCCTGATTCGGTAATAAATTGTTATCCATTTTCCTTCCTTTGGAATTCACAGATAATGCCTGTTCGAACTATTTCGATATCGGAGACTGGTTGCTATCGTTCAATTTTTTACATGTAATTTCTCGCGTTTTTCAATCAGTTCATATTGAGATAGAGAGACTTGTCAGTTTGATTATATTTTTCGTCTATTCACTTTGCACTGGTATTAACGGAACTTCATTTTGCAATTGATTACATCTTTATGTTATTTCACGTAACGTTACTTTTACTATCGGAGATAGTATCACTATGAAAGATCAACTGAGACTGATTACATTTCACTGATGTTACTTAGCGTATTTTAACTTCCACTGACGAAGATAACTTCACTTCGACTGACCAAACTAGACTGATTACATTTTTTATATTATTAACACTCACTAACGGAGATAGCTTTCACTCGATGGCTCAGACTGAACTGATTCAACGAGGAGCTTTTCCTCTTATTCATAGCACGAATAATCACACAATAATTTGAACACGTGTGCGCCTATGTGACTGTCTCCGCGTGTCGTGAGATTCTGACCCCATTAATTATCGACAGCAAATTAGCGGTGACAGGTTTTATGATTACTCCAGAAGCCGACCATTATTATCTTGATCGTCGGTCAGAAAGTATCAAGGCTTTCGTCTAATCAAGCCAATCAGTGGCACGGGTCATTTTTCGTAAATTGATCAATTTAACATTTCTCTGGGCCTACATACATTAATTACGATGTCTGATTTATAGATATATAGAATTGGGTGTTATTTGATTTCATCCTATTTCCTTTTCGTAAATATTACTATTTGATATCATTCCAATACCCAATACCCAATACACTACCAATACACTACTAATTCTTATATACTAAGCTGTCTTATCTAATCTTACATACGTTTGGGACCTTTTACTTGTTAGTCACTGTCGCTAGCTGGGAGATTCTTCTGCACGAACACCAACTTGTTTTTCGGCCCATTGAATGCGTGATGGTATGTCGTGTCCGGCGGAGGGAATTTTATCACGCTCGGTCCGGGTAGGTCTATGCCTACGGTTGGCTGGGATATATCAGGACATATGCGGCATCCCGGCGTTCCTATCGGCGATACGATCGGAGAGGTCGTAGGCGGTATCCTCAGAGGGTGGGACTCCTCTACAAACGGTCCTGATTCTTATCATCGGCAGGGGTAGATCTGTCCACGCCGGTGAAAAGTCCGGGGTATTGTCAGCTGTTCCGTTGCATCCAGGTAGGGGCTGGGTTTCTCGCTGTCTGGCCTCCGTCCACTCGCTTTTCGGTCGGCGGTATGGATTGTACCTGGCCTCTCTAGGCGAGGTTATCACTTGGAGTGATCTCATTGGTTCCGGGCACCATAAACAGTCACAACGGTCTATTCCCATCTCTATTGAGGTTCGGGTGTACATGACGTGGCACATCACGATATGAGATATCAACGTACTTCGCCTTTCCATTAAGTCTTGTTTATTTAGTGCCACAAGAATTTTAACAACGTTTAGCACTAAAAGTTTTGAGATGATATCACCCGAAGTATCTCTCGTTCACACTCCGAATCAGTTACGTTTCATTTCCCGTTAGTTCGGTTTTAGTCGCACTTTACATTTGAACCCACGTCTTTCGGTTCAGAGTACTTTAGTAGTTCAGACTCAGGCACTCGCGTCGTCCCTAATACTGCGCCCAAATCTTGTCTCGGCTTAAAAAAAACATTTGTTTTGTGCGACAATCAGAATTTGAGTTGCATTCTATCCAAAAATTCACTACACACATATCTCAAATCTTACATAAATATACAACATACTGTGACTCTTAATTAAACATATCTCAAATTTTCTATGTGGTACGTAAGTTCCGCTCTTTAGCTAGTTTATATCCTAACAACATATCTTCATAGTTTCAGTCACTCCTGGACACTTCTACAATGACTGGCAACCATGCATCGAATGATTATTTCTCCTGTTACTTTTTTATGTATTCTGGCTGAATTCTCAATAATAAGGCGGCCTCGTCCTTTGATTGATGGGCTATGGCTAATTGATCTACAAGTAACTCTCATTCAAACAAACACCTTCTGCTAACATTTAGTTGAATCTGCGCTTGAAACCTGTTTTTTATATAGAAATTTTGAATTCATATTAGTAATTAAATCAACATTGAGGTTTCCGTTCGCGATTTCCCAATCTACGTACAAGTACAATATATCTCTTCTTAATCCTATCACTATTATACGAGGGTACTCAGTGATACAAACTTGATAATTACATGTTTCTGTTAGTTCTGCTAATTGCAATGTGAAAGTAGATTTCACTTTTTAATAATCACGAACGTTTGTGTGAATCGTTCGCGGAGTCACATTTTCAGTATCCATTATTGTTCTTTCTTCGTCGCTAATGTCATGACTGTTAATGACATTTCACTAATGATTTCCCTCTCTTTCTATTCGCTAAGACAATTTACTTGCCTTATTTCCCTAATCGTTCTAAAAATAACTTCTAACTCAATAATACTGCGCGGTAACTGTCTTGTTTTCATAATCACTCTTAACTTAAATACTGCGTGGTAACTGTCTTTTTCTTTATTTTAATAATCCTACGTTTTTGTTCTGAACATTTTGACTAGCCTGTTACTCGTGGCTTCTATTCACAATCAAACTATTTCTTCATGGAATGTCTATGCTCTCATCTTGTCTAATAATCGCTAATTCTGATTCTAAGAATAATCTTTGGCTTTTTCATAATTACAAATACATCTCATTGTTCCTTTTTATTATTCCTTGTATCATTCAACTGTAATTTCCTAATCTCTTGCAAATCGTAAATAGTTTCGGGGATTATCACTGGTCTTTCTTGTGGATTTCGGGTTATCTGTCTTACGTTCCGCGTAAACGGCTTCGGATTTGTAAATTCTTTGACCCAACTGTTATGTCCGTACTCCGTATCGTATTTCTCTCCCGTGAAATTCGATCTGTGATCGTAAAGGCCGGGCACCAATCTATCTGGCTTACACCCTACAGTGTCGTTCTTATGACTTCCAAAATTCGTGCACATTTTGAAGTCCAATTTCTCGAGAGTAGAAGAAATAGTTCTTCTACTATGATAATTTTCTGCATTGCTCATTTCTGATTTCATTTTCATCTTTTGCGGATTCGAGGGTGCCATTCACATTTCTATCTACTCTAAATACATTATTCTCTGTATCTCTGCAACTTGACTTTATACTACTATGTTCCCATTTGTACTGCTGTAACGGGTTTCTTTTCTACTTGCTTTCTTGGGTTTACTTCTTATTTCTTTCTACAATCCTGATGCGATTTCTGCTCTCACATTATTTCCTTTCATTTTCTTTGGATACATACTCAGTTCATTCATTATCTCATTGCCACTGTATTCGTGTCCTGATTCTAATTGGGTTTCTCCTTGGTTTCTAAATGGGCTGATCGTATGTCCAGGCTCTGCTTTCAGAGAAGTACTGCGTCTACTTTCAGTCCAGCTGTTTCAAGTTCTTCCCACCTAATGACAGGCAATTCTCCTGTCCACTTATATTGTAATCATAATCAGTTTAATTTCGAGGTTCTCTCTGGTACACAGTTGACGTGTGATTTTGGCCAGGTCCTGCATATAGGAAAGTACTGTGTCTATTTTCTCGTTCATGTGCTTCTAGACTTGTCCTCTCATCATCAGACGTACCTTGTTCTACTTCAAAATTCTCATTCTCATATTTCATCTTGGAGCACGACTTGCTACAGAACGTCGTTGGCTCTTTATAAACTTGATTCACATAATCTTTATTCCCATGGGCAAAACACGTAGAGAAAAATTCACCTCCATGAGGTCCGGAAGGTTCATCAGTCCTTTCTTGGCCAGACTAACTCAGGGGTGATGACACCGAATACGCCTGGGAAATTTCTCTCATATTCTTCGTACTAGCAATCAAATATTCTTCTATACGTTCCATCCTTTTCTTTAATTTACTTATATTCTCTTGTATTTTATCGGCCTCTCTGGCTCCATAAACTCGAGTAGATTCACTTCCTGATTCGACCTCTTGATTCAATAAAAACATCATGTTTGTGTTCCAACACATTTTAACCCTATATTCTTGCAGAAAATCCATTACTAATAAAATATTCGTAGTAAAATGATCTACCTGTATGACTGGAAATTCGTGTTCGATTACTTGGCTATTTTCAAACCTCATTTGCATCATCGTTTTTCCCCTGTAAGGTATCAACTTTCCCTGAACATCTCGTAAGGCACATTCTTTACCGCGATACATTTTCTCGCTATCTACTATATTTGATGAAACCAGGCTACACTGTGCTCCAGTATACATAAATAATTTTTTACAAATCCCTTTAATCTTTATTTTTGTGGTATTCTTTTGAACACCTATGTCTGTGCACGCAAATTCTCTTCTACTTTCTCTGAGGGAAAACGAGGTCTTATTTCCCTTTGAATCTCCTTTGCTGGGGTCATTCATTCGTTGCTTTAATGGGCATTCAGCTGCCCTATGTCCTGCTTCTCTGCATAAATAAAATAATCCCTGTCTTTTGAAAAAATATTATTTTTCTGTGTGCCCTACCTTATCACAAAACTCACATCTCGCAAGGTTATTCCTCTCTTGTGTATCTTGAACGTGCATTCCATATTTTCTCCCATCTTGAGAATCCCTTTTGATTCGCGTGGTGTCGCTATTACTCTGTCGACATTTGTGATCCCGTCTTTCTTGCCTGTACGCTCCGCTACTGATTTCATGCCTACGCCCCTTATCATTCTGGTGCGATGTCTGTATTTGCCTTGGATTAGAGTTCGTTGAACTTTCTATAATTTCGCCTTTTTCGATGATCTCTAGGGCTTGTTGCAGACTTGTAGGGCCGACAAATAGAACTTTTCTTCGTAAGGGGTCTGTTAATCCCATCGTGAATTGCGTGACCATTTCCGATTCTTGTTTCGCCTTCAGTACGTCGTCTACTGTTTAAATACCTGGTAAGACAGTCAATTTTGCCACCAGTACCTTCAGACAGGCCAAAAAATGTCTGCAAGTCTCACCTCGATACTGTCTGCATTCGATGAATTTTCTCCTATCCTGCCCTGGGATTTTCAGGGTTCCGAATTGGTCAATCAATCTTTTCTTTAAAATTGCTCACTCAGATGATGTTCGTAACAGTTTATCCGCCTCTATGATTTGTTTTGCAATGCCTCTTAGTCTGAGTCGTACTAAGGCCGTGATCCTGTCATTGTTCCATTTCGCCAAAGCCGTGGTTTCTTCGATGATTCTCACGAATTCGAAAACGTTAGTGTTTCCTTTGAATGTTGGTGAGTTTTCTAAACTCAAATGGATGGGAGCGCCGTTATCCATTGTGGTGTTCTGTGATGTCTGTGTTGCGTTATTTCCTGGCATCGTTCTCGAAATCTGACCTTACCAACATTCAATATACGGCGCAGGAGCTAATCGAAGGAGTATTTCCAACCTTTTTGACATATACCTAATATTATATCTTGAAAGTTCATTGGTTTATAACGTTAACCTAGAAGTATATTCTTAACACACCCTTTTTTACGCTTGTCACCAATTTGTGATTGGTGTCGTACGTTTTATAATTGACACCACTTCGTAGTTGGTGGGTGTCACAAACCCCACACATGACATCAATTTGTGAGCGGCCTTTTCTGTGGCTTGGTGTTTCGGACACCTACCATAGGTAGGTAATAAGCCACCTCTCGTCTACCTGATTTAATGCAATGGCCCAAATCAGCCGTACTTCATGCTCTCGGAACGCTCGAATTTACCCTCTCTACGGCAAGGGAGCTGTATACCGGAGAAGATGATTGGGAAAGTCCGAAACGCCTTAAGTATGCCACAATAATAGACTTCCTGTTTGAAATCGAGCGGCTGTTCCCAAACAGGTGGGAAGATATTTCAGTTGACTAGATGTTTGTTATAAACCAACTGAATGACAAGTCAACATACATTTTGAACATATATTAAATAAGAAATATAACCTAAAATTACAAAGGCAAAATAACTGAGACAAAGGACAGCAGGTGTATTGTAATTACGTAAACGTATACTGTCGAGACAATTATCTGCTAAAAAAAAACGTGTACCCTAACATTACCTTCGATAAATTTTACTACAAATAACAGGTACGCCATTTTACTTAATTTTGATAACTCAAAAACGATACCAATATATAATAATTTCTCTTCAACACACCCCTGTATGAATAGGAGGGATAATGTGGCTGATTCACCAATCACTTACAAGCATCAAATACACTTGTTTGAATTTTAGAATATCGATGTAAACATCAGAAAACATAACGATGAGATTGGAACCTTTGGTGTGAAAGTTGAATAACTTTTTTCGAGATCAATTGCCCTAACACCAAACTGATATTTTTGCACTCGACGCGCGTTTCGCCAACGAAGTTGGAGAAGAAAATTGATTCTTCTCCTGAGGATATCGAAAAAAGTTATTCATCAGAGAACATAATACCAATAAATCATCAACGCCTAGACATAACAATACCAATACACGAATACATAACTTTATCGCAAAAAAAATCATGACATATCACATACATAAATTACTGGATTTCAATGCTATCATCGTATTTGAGACTCAGCTCACCTATTCCCGATCATCGAACATATCAAAACATAAATAGTAACAACACATAGGAAATATGGATAAATAACATCCTATAAATCGTTACGAAAATCATGATTCATATGTAATATATAACACAATTTACATGGCCAGCAATTGATCTCTTCATAAAACATTACACACAAATCATAGTACCTACATCGTATGAAACATTATTAAAACCAAAATATCACCATATAAATCATTGCAATAATCATAGTATAGGCATACCACACAATAACTATGGATTCAATACTTTTCAAGTCATATTCAATAAACAACAGACATTATTCGAACCGATTTTCGAGAGTAAAGTGACGACACCTTTTATCAATCTTCAAAGATTGTCATTCCCAACATTATGCTCTAATTTATCAAGAAAAGTTCTGTTTCTTTTCATTCTGATAGATACTCACGTAAGGATAAATGTAAAATATAATACTTCATTTTCCTGATAATAATAATATTAATATCGACTTTATCATCTTCTAATACATTTAAAGCAAATTAATCAGGAACAGTTCATTTATTGTATGAAGATGAAAGGCGAAGTTCAATTTACATGATGACAAGTCATCATTCAATTGCTCTTTCACTTAACCTCATTCGGTAATAAATTGCTGTCCCTTTTTTTTTCTTCGGAATTCACAGATAACGCCTGTTTGAACTATTTCAATATCGGAGACTGGTTGCTTTCCTTCAATTTTTTAAATATAATATCTCGCGTTTTATAATCGGTTCATCTTAAGATCGAAAGACTTGTCATTTTCGTCTATATTTTGTCGTCTTATTCACTTTGTACATTCTACTATTACACGAAGCCTACTATTACTTGAAGCCGACTCTTATCTTGATCGTTCCAATACAAACAAGGTACACCTCCTCAACAACGCTGGAGGTGATCGTTTACGAGATATTTACAATTTTCTATATCGATGCATATTACTTTATAGCCAATTTGATTTTAATAATTTCTGTTACTCTCCGCTTGCACATTAATTTAATTAAATCGAGTAGTGCAAGTTTGTTTTATAAAAATAGAAGTTCGCTCTCACATTTTTAACTATTAATTGACAAATTCACACTTCGGAGTTGATGAAGTGATTTTTTGTACCATGTCCGACTTCACGAATGCTGAAATGACTGATATGGTTTTTGCATACGCCGTGGCTGACGTAAATTCAAGCGAGGCCAGACGCATCTATCAGGAAAGGTATCCCTAATTCGTGACTCCTTGGGCAGCGACATTTGCGAATCTTTTCCGGCGACTTTCCGAATCTGGAAGCTTTGAAACAAATTCTGCAGTAGGACGACCACGGACTACAAGAACTGTAGAATTGGAAGAGGCGGTTCTCGAAGAAATTAGCGAACATCCAGAGAAAAATACAAGAAAAATTAGTCAAACTTTAAATGTGAGTCACATGACAGTTCACATAATTTTAAAGGAACAACAATT
This sequence comes from Leptinotarsa decemlineata, assembly GCF_025532065.1. Taxonomy (NCBI): domain Eukaryota; kingdom Metazoa; phylum Arthropoda; class Insecta; order Coleoptera; family Chrysomelidae; genus Leptinotarsa; species Leptinotarsa decemlineata. The sequence goes on from NW_027412533.1 coordinate 18,396,131, forward strand.
ATATCATTATCATATCCATCGTGTCCAGGCACTTACGCTACGTGATTTCCAACCACGTATCGAATTTGCTCAATGGCTTCAAAGAAAAATCGAACAACATCCGCAAATATGATCGAAAATCCTCTTCACAGATGAGGCTAATTTTTCAAGAAATGGTATCATGAACTTCCATAACAACAACATCTGGGCGGAAGATAACCCACATGCGATAACACAAACTCATTTCAAAGACAGATTCTCTTTTAATGTATGAGTAGGCATAATTGGGGATTATTTAATTGAGCCATATCTTTTTACCTTAAGTTTGAATGGAAATGCTTACCTTCATTTTTTTGAACACGAGCTTCCCCAACTTATGGAAGATGTTCCCATTGGTGTCCGAAATCATTCTTGGTTCATGCTCATTTCAGTGTGATAGCAAGAAATTTTTCAGACGTAGCATATCCCCAACGATGGATAGAAATAGGAGGCACTGAGCATTGTCCCCCGAGGTCACCGGACTTCAATTGCGTGGATTTTTTCTTTTGGGGACACCTAAAATCACTAGTTTTTGCTAGCCCCATTGAAAACGAGGAAATGTTGAGAGATCGCATCATAGCTTGCTGCGAAAAGATAAGAAACACTCACTGGCATTTTCAACGGATGCGGAATTCTTTGATGAGGAGAGCAGAAGCTTGTATTACTGTTGGGGGTCGTCACTTTGAACAGTTTTTGTAATAGTTGTTTCGTTCAATTTTTATATGTTTATTTTTCTAATAAGTAACATAGTACTTCTCCAAATTGTTTTTTTCACAAACACACCGAAATGTAGCACCAAATTGAATGATTAAACCTAACAAATTTTTTGAATTTGGATTGAATAAGCAGTTCGATAATGATCATTTAGAAGAAATCTGTGCGGGTATACTGCGTATGAAGTTTGATGAAAATAACTAAAATTGCAAAAAAACTTATGACAAAAACCTACCATGTTTTGAAAAATTTCAACAATCTGTATTTCGAAAACGAATTATTCTTCATTAAACATTTTATTGGATATATCAGTTATCACTGTTATCAGTTATTACCCGAAGACGATTGTGGATACTAACAATCGAAACGTCGTGACGTAACTTGGTTTGGAATCTTTCAATTTTTATTTTTCATTTTTGTTAATAATATCTTTTAACTTTCAGCTTCTATTAATATTTCAATTTTTTTTATTTTTCTGGTTGTTGCTTGTTATGTTATTTCTTTGTAATTTCAGTTTGTTGTTTGTTGAAGATGTTATTTTTTAATTAATTTCTTTAATTTTTTCACAGATTCTTTCAGAGATGTATATTATATTATAATGTATATTATAGTAGACAATGGAAGTCCGAACTGATGAAATACACCTTCAAACAATCATGACACTTCTTTCTACGAAAATAATATTATCCATC
>NW_027412533.1:18397654-18674122 GCF_025532065.1 Leptinotarsa decemlineata
AATTAGGATGTTCCTACTCTCAAACAAATGTATACTATAAAAATATACTAAAATTAACAACTATGTGAATTTCATCAGCACTAATTTAAAAAATAATAAATATTTCATTTCATTGAAAAAGAAAAAAAAGTGTATTATATCAAGAAATAGGTTAGTTAGGTTTCTCACTTAGAAAAATAAACCCACAAATGAAGTATTTAAAATGAGTGGTATGATGGGTTCTTCAATGAATTTCACTTACTTAAATGTTATTTAAACTTTGCTCACCAGAATAGTTTTCCTTATATTTGTCCAACAATGCATCAGCCAGTGTTTCAATAGTAATACCTGGAACAAAATGTACATTAACGTTCATTATCACTATTTGAAAGTGGCACAATAAAAACTGGAATAAAAATCAAATAGATATTTTTCGCATAGGTTACTCATGAACATTTACAACATTTTATGACTTGGAGAGCAACTTGCATTGTCTTATTGAAAAGTAATCATTACGTTTTCAGTTCACTATCGATACTATTGCATTTTACTTACTTTTCTTGAAGACTGAATAGATGCAACTCTCCTGTTTGAAGATCCAAAATCAAACTATTCGTTGTACTGCAAAACTGGACAACCCCAAATTATAAATGGTACACTGAACGTGACAGAATTATACTTTGATAATAACACCAACAACATCATGCATTACACACGCGAACCTGCCACGTCAACCGCCATGTTGAATCAAATGAATCAAATGTCGAATTTAACGCAAACGCAAATGTACCATGCATTAAGGGACAGCCGCTTTCACAGAGCTTATTCGACTGTCGCGCGCTACACTTCAATTGACCAATGAGAAACGTTTACTCCAATTATTCACTTTCCCATTTCTCTGTTTCCAGGATTTTTCGCTTTGTAATTAAATAATTTCAAATACAAAAAGACAAATAGGATGAGAATTAACCAATTTATTGATGCAATTGGTTCATTTATTGGCCCATTCAAATTTTTTTGTCGTTTCCAACAGTTGCTGTTGGAGCAATTCATCCAGAATCTTTGCGTTGAGTTCAAAAACTGGTTAACACTATCAGGGTTATATACATTAGGTTATGCATTCGATTAAGATCTTGAAATATTTTTGTTTTTAATAATATTGAATTATTTGAATACGTTATTATAAGATAATTCAAAATTCCATTGTATAGAATATTCCAAAATATACCGTGGGGACATATTCTAAGAATATACCATATGGTAATTCGATCGACAATATTCTTAGAATATTCAAGGGAGAATAATCCATTTATAGACATTCTATGCACATTCTTTCGGGAATAATCCTGCCATATTCATTCAAGCATATTCTATGAATATTCTAAAGGTATGTATATATTCCAATAATATTCTATGAATATTTGGAATATATACGTTCGTTTTATGGGAATATTCAAGAATATCTAGTGCTGTGTGGGACCACATGATAAAAGAAACGTCCTGTATATTACAATAGATTTATCGTAGTGTTTGGCCGAAAGAAAATATCTTTATCGTATTGAGGAATAACTCTTGATTCAATTTCAATGAGCGTGTATCTAAAAAATATTTTAAGGTGTTATTTTTTCTTACAAGCGTGCGCAAAGTAGTACTTTCCTGCACGTCGTTCGGAAAAGTAAAATTACCTACAAAATCAGATTGGTAGGGAATATTTATATTTGTTTGAGTAACTGTTGACTATTATATGCAAAGTGAGAAACCGTTTCACCTTTTAATAGTAATTCCGATAGATGTATTTTAGCTAAAGAAAAAAAAAAGTAATATTTTTTGAGTACCTGGTTCAATGATAAATGATTAAAATATTGTCAAGCGTGCGTCTGTCGACCTCGAAACATTGATTTGCAATTTTTTGTTGTATAGTCAGTTCTTTCTTTCAAGTTTAATTAAATATCATTGACTAATTTGAATTTATCTGGTATTAAAGCTCGTAAGAAAAATTTTGTTCATAACACGTGCGCAAATTGCTTTTTCCGTACGCAAGAACTCATCTGAACTGCGGTTCGCGTCGTTCGTGTAACTGTATTTGCAAGCGGAAAAGTTACACTTTGCGCACTTGTTGGGAAAATAACTTTAAAAATAAATAAATGTTAATAACAAATATCTTACTGATTTAGATCTTTGATAATAAGCTCAATTCCTGTATGTATAAACAGAGTATCAGGGCGATTTTGAGTACTTTTGTCGTCTTCAATGATTTATGAGTTATTTAAATATCAGTCAGTATTTAATTGTTTGTCTATATTTCCATAAATAATAGTAGAAATTTGTATGGATGATTGAATATTCGAAGATCATTTTATTCAGTATTCAAAGAAGAATAGAAATGGGTTTGAGTATTTTTGACGTTTTTTCAATAGTTTATAATTAAACTGGGCTTTGAGATTAGATTCGTGTTAAATAGACATACTTCTAGTAAAATCAAGTTGTTAGGCTCATTCAATCCGGAATATTGTCTAGATCATTGTGAATAAAAAGTAAATTAGTTCATAAAAAATTCTAAAAGTTATAAACAATTGAAGACCCTAAAAAGCAGTGTTCGATTTTGATGTTTATAGTTCGTAAACTATAAATATTTTGGAATTTTGAAAAAAGATCCTTGAAGAGAAGGAAATTTACTCGAAACGGTATCTCCATTATTTATAATTCAATTTAACGCTGAAAATAGCCGTCCGCACGCCATTTTTAGGTTGCGCACACGGCCTCTAAGCAAGTACGTAACTTGAAAATGATTTTTTTTAAGGTACTTAAAGTGAATAGATTAATTTGAAAAATTCATGATATGATTTAAAACACCATCATCAAAGCTAATTTTTCAATAATCTAGACAATTGTTAATTAACAAACTTTTCTAAAACTTCCTTTATCGTTCAAAGTAAAATAACTATTCAAATAATTACCGTAAAAAAAATTTTTCTTCGTGGAGATCTTCTTAGATACATACAAAAAAAGATTGCATGATGAAAGATCTGAAAGTTTCAATACTTTGTTATAACAATTTTTTAAAATAAACAAAAAAAGAAAAAAACACAATATTGTAAAAAAATGTTTTTTTTATTTATCATAATTTTATAATTTTTTATGTCAATGAAAGATATTTATAAACTGAAACAAATGATTTTTATCTCCATTTGTTTATAAATCACAAATGGACTATTTCAATATTTGAAAAAAAAATTACAACTCCATAGAGAACTGTCAATTATGATTTGAAAATGATTTGTCAAATGATATTCAATTGTTTAAAAAAATTTATTTTATATATCTCCTGTTTAAATTATTAGTCAAGAAATTTTTTCTTTTCTAAAATCATAATTAACGGTTCTCTACAAAATAACAGTAAAATTTAATTAACAATTTCATTGTTTATCAACTTAACAATTTGTTATAAACAATTTCTCAACTTAGTTTTATTTTTTTCTTGAAAGTTATAAAAACTACAAAAACCACCGCGAGCATAAAAATAGCTGCCGCAAAAGTTGCAGCAGCTGATCCATTTGTTGACTTTATGCTTATATAACTCTTAAACTATTAGAGATACGACAATAAATATTCAGGTCATTTTTGTTATTGTTATTTTGTTGTTGTTTTGTTGTTATTGTTGTTATTTTCAGTTATTGTTAATTTGTTGTTTTAGGCATTTGTTCATAAAAATTAACGATTTCCTCGGGTTTTTTCAACTTTCCAGGCTTATAGCTCGGTAAATAATGCGAATTCGGATATTGAACTTCGGAGCAGTTTCGTTAAACTATAAATTATCTTACAGATGCAGTTGGTTATTTGTTTATTTTTTTATAAGCTATTAGTGAATTTCGCAAACATTTTGGGAATTATTATATTCCCACCTAATTGCTTACTACTATTTCACTGTATTCTAGTTTGTAATTGAAAAAGTGCTTTAAACGTGCAATAATTTCATTAAAAAATATAAGACACGAGGTTAGAATAATATTTTTGAGTAGATAATAATACACGTGCAACTAAGGAGAATCACAAATAAATCGACTATTCACAAAAATATGAATATACCAACGTCTTTTTCATGTCTTCTCGAAACAATGAAACGTTATTTGTAAATAAAATAAAAAATTAAATATAATTTTCAGTTTGTCACGAGATTTCGACACTGAATTGTGCTTGGTAACTGTTTATTAGACTATGAATCACGTTTCCAGACAAAACAAGTATAAACTGTAACCCATGTTTTTGATAAAGGTAATAGGATAAATCAGGTAAGAGCAGTGTTTCTCAAACTCTTCGAATTCACGGCTCCCTTATATTCTTTGAAGGTTATCTTGACGCCCCGAACGTAAAGACTAGACTAGATATTTAATTAATAAAAGTAGGTAGGTGGCTGTCTGAACGGATTGCATTTTGCAATTACCGATATTATCATATTATCAGAGTATTTTTATTAATAGGTACCGACGTATTACCTTTACTCTCAATTATCTATGTTGTGAAACGTTGTACCTTGAGACTCACCCGTGGCTCACGGCTCCCCAGTAAAGGTTCCACGGTGCCCCAGGGCGCCGCGGCGCACACTTTGAGAAACACTGGGTTAGAGGGATTAGACAAAAGACGACCTGTTGAAAAGCAGTTGCATATTGTAATAAAATTCTAAACAAAAGCCAAAAACATATGGATATCAAGAATCTGGGTACATTGTAATGATTTGTAAGAAAATAACAGTAAAAAATCATTTGGAAATAGAAAAAAAGAAGCAGTCTAGGAACTTTTTGGAGATGTGTTGATAAAATTCATTAATAGCTCATAAAAAATGAACAAATAAACAAATAACCAACTAACAACAAATATCCGAATTCGCATTATTTACTGAGCTGTAAGCCTGAAAAGTTGAAAAAACCCGAGGAAATCGTTAATTTTTATAAACGAATGCCTAACACAATAAATTAACAATGACTGAAAAATATATGCAAGATGACATGTAAAAGCATTAAAGCATTAAAGTCAACAATTGGATCAGCTGCTGCAACTTTTGCAGCACGTATATTTTCAAAATTGAATAGATAATGGAAACATTTTTTTTCGGTATTTTTATGCTCGTGATTGTTTTTGTGATTTTTATAACTTAAAAAAAAATGAAGGTAAGTTGAGAATTTGTTAATAACAAATTGTTGAGTTAATAAACAATGGAATTGTTAATAATTTCTTTTTGTTATTTCAGAGAGAACTGTTGAATTATGATTTTACAAAAAAATGTCTAAACTAATAATTTAAAAAGTAGATATATAAAAAAACATTATTGATAATCAAATATTATTATTAAAATTATTGAAATTATAATTGACAGTTCTCTATAAAGTTGTTAATTTTTTTTAAATATTTCGTCCTTTTAGGACGAAACTGCAGTAACGTTAGTTACAAATAAAAGTGGTAAAAAACATAGAAAATTTCAATTCTCATTTCTTCATTATGATTTCCTACCACGTATTAGTAACGGGTACATTCATGAATTCATTTATTAATCAACAATGAAACGAAAGTAATACAAACTATGAAACAACAACAAAAATTAATTGGCGCTCCGGGGCGACTTGATTGAATCCCGTGGCGCATTTGCTTTTTCAATTGCAGGAAAATCCGGAAAAACCTGCAGTACCACATCATCTGGAGATTTCGATCTGCTAACATCATCTGAAGATCTTGATCTGCCAATATCCTCTCTTTCATAAAATAAAATGTAGGCTTCAATAAATTCGGAATATCGCCACAATATTTAGTGACATAACTGTCGTCAAACTCAAACCAGTCCGTTTCGTCTTTGGCCAATGCGTAATAATGACCAGATTAAACACCAGATCCACAGTGGACAATGACTACATGAAGATTATGAAAGTGGTCTCCTAGATTGAAGTTTTCATTTATTTGGTAAGAGTTTGGAGCTTCCACCAGATGTTGAGTCATGTTTGAAGAGCAACACGTATAAAACAACAAGTATAGTTGGTGCCTCAGCTATACTTGTTTTATAATTCTCAATCAGTCTGGCGCATATTCGGCAATACAGTTGATCTCATCATCAGTTTAAAGTTCTATTTTCAGATGATTCAACAGTAAGCTTTGCACGGACTGGTTATTAGTCATATCGGGAAACGCTGCTTGGAGTTCCAGAAAGTCACATACGTTTTTTGCTACCTCTTGAATATGTAACGTAACATGTACGTAATCTTAATTCGGTTTGTTTGAATGCGTTTGCCAAATAAACGAGTTTGAGTGATGAAAACTAGAAATTATCAGATCAAATTTGGAAAGATTATTTATTTCACCAAATCGGATGTTTTTGACAAAACAAGTTCAATTGAGAACTATAGGAGTGTGTTGATTCAACTGGCCAGAATAAACCAGTGTTATTGATCAAAATATGAAAAACGTCACATTTTGATACATGAAAAAATAATCATATTGATTTTGGTTTGTCATTTTTCAACATTTGATCAATTACATCGCTTTTTTCGTTTTCAATCACTGATTGATTATTGAAAGTGTAAATATCTCCAGTGATTTTTTTTTGTTGATGTAGCTCACAGTTTATTCAAATTGCTCGAGAAAGTTATGACAAGCATAAAAAAACTTTATTTTCATTGATGCATAACAAGAACATATGATCATACCAGGCCTGGTTTTAGTGAAACAGATTACCAGAAATAAACAGAGAGAATAGAGAAAATCAAAGTGTTAGAAAATGGTGAAGAGTTAGACCTGAAGATATTGCATGCAAAATGTGAGAGCCTAAGTTTGAACCCAAGTGCAGTTTTCGATTTTCTAACTTAGCCACTTCCGAGAGTTTTTCAATCGATTTATTTGGTCATCCCTGAGGCTGTACCCTACTAAAAAAGTCTTCCACTCAGATTTTCCCAATGTAAACACACCATTCTGTCTTCAGCAGTTTTTAGTACACATAAAAAACATTCAAGAACTGCGAAATATGAAAATGGAAAAGCCTTGAATATGATGGAATCGTATCCCAACTCTCACCCTACACAAAAGTCTTCGCAATGCGACATGAATGATGTCTTTACTCCAACACACAATTTGACGATCTTCTGAAAAATACATATAATTCATTTCATTTGAGGTACTCGCATCCTCACACAAATGCAAATGAAGTCCTCGCATCGTCACACAAATTAGGTCTTCAATACAAAATGTGATGTTATTTGAAATATTCCACTTGCTTTTTAATATATTCAGAGTCCTCATATCTACACACATCTATGAAGATGTCCTCGTATCGACAAACAAATTGAGTCCTCTCAAAGGCAGATATCTCACTGGCATTTGTGTGAATTTTTTGAATTTGTGTGTCTTCGGAGGATATGCAGAGTGTGTTCTGTGTGTAGGAGTGTGTTCATCAATCGATTGTTGCACGCCTAGCGGTGTGTTTGGTGAACTAAGTGTTCGTAGTAACATGGTCTTATGAGGACATCGTCTTTTTTTGATTTATAGGTACATCTGAGGTCGTAATGATACGTAGAATACTAAAATGAAGTCAAAAGGTTGCGAGGACGGGGTGTGTGTCCTCGCATGATAAACTGTCCTCACATGACCTATCTGGTACGGACGAAAGTCCTCGCATGGCTACGAATGCTCACTCAATTTGATTATTCAATGAGATATCGTGGTTATGAGTATTTTGACATTGATTTTTGTTCGTTTGTTTCTCCATATATTACTCCATATATTACATGTTCTTTCGGTATCTAGAATTTATGTATAGCATTGAGTTCTAGACCCAAAAATATTGCTGCCTACTTTTTTGAGGTAGCTCTGACCGGGAATCGTATGACCATATAATGATACAAAGTTCAATTTGTTGAAACAGTGGCTACAAAAATCGATTGAAAAAGTAGTTCCGTTTTTAAAAAAATAAAGAAATATAATGAACGAAGCCTGGCATTGCGAACTGATTTTTCAAGGGCAAAACACAAGTACTACAAGAAATTCCTTGAGGAGTTCTAAGAGCGGTGCCTGTGCGAAAGTAGCGATTCACATTGGATTTGTATCGCTGTTGATTTGAAGCATTTGGAAAAACGTTCTCAGGAAGTTTATTCCACAAGAACGCAGTTCTTGTTCTCAGTTTTCAAACAGTGAAGTTAGAATTGTACTGAGTTGAACCTGAAAACAATGAGCAGCCGCAGTCCGTCGCGTTTTTCTGATATGTACCGCTCTTGGTGTAATCAAATGTGTCAAGTAGTTACTTGAATATTTCCCGTGAAAGTATTAATAGAAGAGAGACAAATCCCCAACCTTTCTTCGATGATGTTTTCGACTATCAAGGTAGCAAGTGATGTTCGTGTCTCCAATCAGGCGGATGGCTAAAAAGAGACAAACTATTAAATACAATGAAATTTTCAATGACATAAAAAATAAAAATATCATTCAAACTCAATATACTCAAATGTAATTCAAAATCAGATATTAAAACTTAGGAAAATTGGATATAAAATTCATCAGATATCATTATACTAGAAGATATAAAACATTTTCTCGCCTTAGGATTCAATTTCAGCTTACCACCAACTACCAAAGAGGTGAATATACCAAATTTACTCTCAGATATTGAAAACTTGATAACTGTGTTTTGTGATAGCAAAAAGAATCTTTCTAGAGCGGAGGTAACAAATATTGTAACCAACTTTTTCCAAAAACCTCATGATAAAGAAAATCATCTCAATTTCCTATTTGAAAAAACAAAAACATTTTTGAAGAATCATCAAGAATTGATACTCACAAGATCTGATGAAAAAAAAAACGTGACAGTTATTATGAAGAAATCTGAATATATTGAGAAAGCTCTTGAGATTATTAATGATAGTAAGTATTATGTTAAACTCAATAAAATCATTACGGATTTGAAAAATTCCAAAATGATATCGGAAGATGAATCAAAAATGTAAATGGTTTATAATTCTATATTACCCAAATATTATGGACTCCCTACATAAACCTGATTTTGAGCTGAGACCCATTATTTCTTCCATTGATGCTCGAAATAGCAAAATTGCTCAAATGATCACCAAAATTCTCACGGATGCTTATAATTATAGAAATGAATTGTATATTGAAGATTCTTTCGATTTTTCCAATTTTATAAATGATAAATCATTACCTCCAGGTTATATTCTGATCAGCCTTGATGTGATTTCACTTTTTAGCAATATACCTATGAATCTAGTGGAGAAAAGTGTTATCAGAAGATGGCATGATATAAATAAAAAATGTTCAATAAACCAAAAAATATTTATTGAAATAATTGGTTACATCTTCAACTAACAACAAGTTATTTCTCTTTCGAAGGTAAATACTATAAACAAATTCTTGGTACACCAATGGAAGCTACTATTTCTCCAATTATAGCTCAATACGTAATGGACGATCTTTTTGAGAACATAATTCCCAAATTGAGTTTTGAAATTCCTTTTTTGAAGAAATATGTTGACGATTTCATCTGTGCAATACCTTATGACGAATCTAATGAAATTTTTCATGTTGTCAATAGATATGATAAAAAGTTACAATTCATTATCGAAATAGAAAATAATCAGACCCTTCCTTTTCTTGATACAAGACTTATCCGCAAAACTGATAATTTTTTGATTACTGATTGGTATGTAGAACCTACTAATTCGAGAAGATATATCAATTACTATTCCTCTCATAAAAAATCAGTTGAAATACATTTAATACTCTGTTTGAAAAAAAGAATAGAAAAATTAGTACACCCTTCCCTCAAGCAAAAATATCTTCTTAGAGATATATTGATCGAAAATTCTTATCCTAGAAAACTTCTTAATGAAATAATTTTCAATACTGGCAGTAATACAAATTCCGATGTAATCAACAAAAATGTATGTTGATGATAGTTCACCTATCAATATTTCTCATAAATCTTACCTAACCTTGGAAATTCATCTTCAAATATCATAAAACTTTTTCATAAAGAACAAAATATCAAAATATGCCAAAAAAATATTAAAACTATAAAGAATTTGAATACTGAATTGAAGGATAAAACAGATTCTACAAAAAAGTCAAATGTAATTTATAACATTCCTTGTAACAATTGTAACTTGAATTATATAGGAACAAGATCTAGAATTCTTAATGATAAAATAATTTCACATAAAAGTGATATGAAGCTTAATAAGGAATCATGTGCATTAGCACAACATTCCATAGAAACAGGACAAATTACACTAGTTTTACATACAGAAGAAAATATTTTCAAACGCCTTTTTCTTGAAATAGTTGGAATTAATAAGTCTTCTGATTGTATGAATAAGAAAACTGGTATTAATAATCTCAGCAGCATATACCGTAACTTACTGAAACTACATCAGAAACAGTCAAAAATTATAAAATCATCATACCCATTGAGAAATGACATTTATGTGAAGGTATGACATTTGTCAAATCCACAAAAAATCCTATACATGTTCAATTTTTTCGTCATTTTATATGTTCAATAATTGCTTAAGTAGAACAGAGTCTTATTGTACATATATATATATATACACTTGGCTGCACCATACTGATGATGGGCCAAAAGCCCGAAACACGTGTCTATGGTTTGCCACTTTCATGAGTGCTATGTCCGATATTAACTTCTGTTTCTATATCAAGACACTCAATAACTTTCATATGTGTATATATATATATATTTATATATATATATATGTGTATATATATATATATATATATATATATATATATATATATATATATATATGTATATATATATATATATATATATATATATATATATATATATATATATATATATATATATAATATATATATATATATATATATATATATATAATCTAGAAAGGTTAATGCAGTCAAGATGCTGGAATATAATTTCATGAAAATCAAAAAATGAATAGATAAGTACTCTTTGATCATTCTATATTGATTTCAATTCAAGAGCCATCGGTAGACAGCTGTTTCAGCCTATTGGGCATCGTCAGTACCAGGCAGGCGGTCCTCGATTGAAGGCAAAATGAGAAAAAACCAAGAAAGTACTTGATAAAAATAGCTGCGTAAACGCAAGCGAAATATAAGTGGAACCACCTATTGGTGTGACACCCAAGTCAACTTGCTAAGTTGACTTGCTATATTTCCGAACAAATCGAGATCCTTCTAAGATTTAAAACATACAAGTAGAGATCCATTTTTCAGGGCGAGATCCGATTTCGGATCTCGTCTGTATCCCTGTGTATATAGAGTTCATCGGGTGTAGGAAGGGTGGAGAAAGGCATGATTGAATTTTTATTGGGATCTCACATTGGACCCATTTCATGCAATTTTATACTTCAGAAGTTCCTCGATGTTGCCTACAGAGGGTGTGGCAGTAACATACACCGGTATAAGCTCAATATGCATTTTACGGTAAACCTGAGATCTGGTAAATTTGGCGTTATTGTGAATCTCGTATCACCTTGCATTCCTCAAGACATGTTAACATTACATCCTAATCTTTTGTGTTCATTATAATTTGTTTCGCAAGTGTGCTTTTGCTAAATGGTGAAATATGTCATTAAACGTTGTTGAACGAGAATGCTGAAAAGGACATGACTCTTGATACATGCAATTCTGTAGGTCGTCAGATTTTCTAAATTTTTAGAGACATTTTAGTGATCAAGAAAAGCAATTTTGGTTCGTAGAAGTTTTTTGTAACTGGACATGGCGAGCCACAAAGAGCATTGAATGTCTAATATATATCAAGAAATTTGTCTACACATGCGTACTTTCTGTTGATTTCTGGATTTTATTTTCTTCAGACAAATCTGATCGAACTTTCTAGAAGAAATATTTCGTTCGTGTGTCTACAGGGTTGGCCAAAAAAGTTATTGAATGTCGGTCACCTCTTATGGGAAATTCTGTCTATGTTCCTGTGGATTGTTTATTGAATTATCGGCATGATTTTCTGTGCAATTGACAGAATTTTTGTTCAGAATGTATTCCTCGTTGGTAAAATTTGTATGCACATTCAGGGTGTCCCACAATATAAGGGACAAACTCTGGTGGTAGAATATTCACTTTATTTTAGGGCTAAAAGTTCCAATAAACATATACCCTAAGATGATTAATAACCGAGTTACTGGGTGTTGAAAGTGACAAAAAATATATATTTTCCAGATTAACTCCATAACGGCTCAACTTCTCTCAATGAAATTTGGTATGTCACATGACAGCATTCAGTTCCAAATTTCAATGCAAATCATGTGTTCGTAACTTTAAACAGGAGCGTACGGCAGGTGGGTGCCCCTAATCGCCCCTCCCCAAATTTCACGCCACTGGATTGATATCGATTTCGTCTTCTTCTTCTTAATCCCGAATATTTCCTACACAGAAAGGAATGAGTTTCGTTTCACAAATAACAACGCTTTTCAAGATATTTTAAGTTGAATAAGTGCGTGCGTATTAAAATCTCCTGATTTTTGAAAGGAATGTGTAGGTAACTATTTATAACATTATAACCAACAGATTTCGTATCTTGCAATGAGTATGACTTTGAGTATTTAGAAAATTGTTGGCATTTCTGAGGGATTTTGTTTACAAAAATTTCCCGATATAGGAAAACTTACATAGCAACTAATGAGTATCCATACGCATACACTTATTCAACTTCAAATATCTGGAAATTCTTATATTTTTATACCAGTGAGAAGGTGGCCATGTGTTTTCATCCATGTGTTTGGTGAAAGAGAGGCGAGCGCGCTATTCCGCCATAGGTCGTTTCACCGCAATTATTCACATGGCTAGCCATGGAAATTTTTACATTGATAGACTCATTGCTGGAAACGAACTGATGTGATTGGAAATGATTCGAATGATGATGAACATCCTTTTTTTTATGAAATGAACCGCATTTTATTGAAATTGTACAAACAACTGATAATAATAGAAGCAGGAAAATAATTCCAAAAGGAAATTCGTTGCCAGGAATATTTTTTCTGTCAATTAATTAAATACACCCCCGACTCCCCTAATTCAATTTTCATAAAAAAAATCATAACTCCTTGCAGAAACACATTGCTCGGAATTTTTTTCCATGAAACCATCGAATTTGGCATGCTTATCAACCCCAGAAATGTCGTTGATTTTGTCTCACAAAAATACACCCCCTTCTACCCTCAACTCAATTTCCATTAAAAAAAATCATAACTCCTTGCAGAAACACATTGCTGGAAATATTTTCTCATGGAACCGTCGAATTTAGCATGCCTATTAACCCCAGAAGAGTCGCTGATTTGATCTCGCGAAAGAACACCCCTAACTATCCTTAACTCACATTTCATAAAAAAATATCATAAGTCCTTGAACACATTGCTGGGAGTATTTTTTCATGAAACCATCGAATTTCGCAAGCTTGTTAACCCCAGAAGGGCCGCTGATTTAGTCTCGCGAAAGAACACCCCCGACTACCCTTAATCCAATTTTCATTAGAAAAAAAAAGCATAAGTCCTTGCAAAAACACATTTCTGGGAGTATTTTCTCAAGAAACCATCGAATTCAGCAAGCTTGTTAACCCCAGAAATGTCGCTGATTTTGTCTCACGAAAATACACCCCCTTTCACCCTTAATTCAATTTTAATTCAATTTGGTCGGTCGGTAGCCAAGAGGTTCGGCGTGGGTGCTTCGTTCACTCACTCGAATTGACTGCCGTGTTGGTCGGTGGTTCAAGCCCTAGTCTGAACGATCGATCTTCACTTGCTATCGTCCAACCCGTGTTAGGAATCCCACGTTAAAAGGTAAGACCTCGTTAATCCTTAGCTCGCACAAGTTTCGACTTCTGAGAGTTGTCGTTCGTAGGGGTGCGACAGCTGGTTAACGGAAAAACAGATTTTCTTTTTTTTTAAATCATAACTCCTTGCAGAAACACATTGCTGGGAATATTTTTTCATGAAACCATCGAATTTGGCATGCTTATCAACCCCAGAATGATCGCTGATTTGATCTCGCGAAAGAACACCCCCAACTACCCTTAATTCACTTTTCATTAAAAAAAAGCATAAGTCCTTGCAAAAACACATTGCTGGGAGTATTTTCTCAAGAAACTATCAAATTTAGCAAGCTCCTTAACCCCAGAAGAGTCGCTGATTTTGTCTCACGAAAATACACCCCCTTCTACCCTTATTCAATTATCATTAAAAAAATCATAACTCCTTGCAGAAACACATCAATTAAAATTGAATTAAGGGTAGTCGGAGGTGTTCTTTCGCGAGACTAAATCAGCGGCCCTTCTGGGGTTAACAAGCATGCCAAATTCGATGGTTTCATGAAAAAATATTCCCAGCAATGTGTTTCTGCAAGGACTTATGATTTTTTTTAATAAAAATTGAATTGAGGGTAGGAGAGGGTGTATTTTCGTGAGACAAAATCAGCGACCCCTCTGGGGTTAACAAGCTTGCGAAATTCAATGGTTTCATGGAAAAATATTCCCAGCAATGTATTTCTGCAATGAGTTATGATTTTTTTAAAGAAAATTGAATTAAGGGTGGAAGGGGGTGTATTTTCGTGAGACAAAATCAGTGACCCTTCTGGGATTAACAAGCTTGCTAAATTCGATGGTTTCATGGAAAAATACTCCCAGCAATATGTTTTTGCAATGACTTATGATTTTTTTCAATGAAAATTGAATTAAGGGTGGTCGGGGATGTTCTTTCGCGAGACTGAATCAGCGGCCCTTCTGGGGTTAACAAGCATGCCAAATTCGATGGTTTCATGAAAAAATATTTCCAGCAATGTGTTTCTGCAAGGAGTTATGATTTTTCCTAATGAAAATTGAATTAAGGGTAGTCGGGGGTGTATTTATTCAATTGACAGAAAAAAATATTCCAAGCAACGAATTTCCTTTCGGAATTATTTTTCTGTTTCTATTATTATCAGTTTTTTGTACAATTTCATAAAAAAAAGGATTTTCATCATCATTTAAATCATTTCCAATCACAACAGTTCGTTTCCAGCAATGAGTCTATCAATGTAAAAATTTCCATGGCTAGCCATGTGAATAATTGCGGTGAAACGACCTATGGCGGAATAGCGCGCTCGCCTCTCTTTCACCAAACACATGGATGGAAACACTTGGCCACCTTCACACTGGTTATTTTCATTGGTGTTTGATATGTGTGCCAAATTTTAGATTATTCGGAGAATTGGATGTGGCTAAAAATTTTATTTCTCGATATTTTGTCCGTTTTTTCTTCTCTTTTCGGACGATACGATGTTCGTTTCGCCAGGAGATGAAAACTCTATGACGAACATCGTCTTACTTTGATGGTCGAGGACATCATTATTATTATTATTATTATTATTACATTCTCATCACGAAATTCTTGTATTGTCATTGGTTCTTGATATGTGTGCCAAATTTTATATTCTTCAGACGATTGGAAGTGGGTGAAAATTAACTTCCAAGATTTCATTACATTATTTGTTAGTTACAGGTGAACCAAATGAAAGCGTGTTAAAAAAAGAAATAATTTTTTGCCACCTAGCATGGGTTGATAATGAGTAAGCACATCGTCGGCTAGAAGAGTGTTGTTCAACAGGAAAATAATAGCGTTAACTTTTATGAAATCAACAAAATGTGATTATATTACTGCAGTCATAATTAAACTTTTTCTTGAATGTTACAAATCCTTCTTTAGACACATTTCATATTATTGCTCGCGTTCTCTTGTAAAAGTAGAGTAGAAAGGTTAAGTCTTTTAGTCGATGGTGAAATGGTGATAATTCTCTATACTGTAACGGAGTAATAATATCCTTAGAGAAAAGGAATAACACAATTATAGAAACTATCTATTTCCTTATTTGTTTCCACTTATAATTCCACCAACTTTACTATATACTTTCCCCGCGTCATTTCGCAGTTGTCTTCAATATATCTTTAAATTCAATTGTGTGTTTGAGGGCAACTAAAATTGACCTCTTCCGATGCAAACTAATGTCTAGCACGTGGTCTTTTTTTCAAGCACCTGCTAAGGGTTCGCATTTCAGCGCCAAATTCAACAATGGCTGCGCACTACCGACGGATCTCACGTTGGTGTGAGTTTACAGAACATACAAATCTAATACAACACGTGGATAACTCTTTCTATGGATCTCGTTTTAACAAAAACCCAAAATTCAAAATTGTTTCCCTCCTCCTCTAGAGGTTTGATGAGTCATTATAATGCTACTAATTATAAATATACTTCAGAATTTACACTCGAAAGATCTCGGGTTGTCTTAATTTTAATAAGATCTCATCTTGTAAGGTAAACGTATATATATATATATATATATATATATACATATATATATATATATATATATATATATATATATATATATATATATATATATATATATATATATATATATATATATATATATATATATATATATATATATAACTATCGCAAAACAAGGATATGCACTGACAACTATTTTAATAAGATCTCATCTTGTAAGGTAAACGTATATATATATATATATATATATATATATATATATATATATATATATATATATATACATATATATATATATATATATATATATATATATATATATATATATATATATATATATATATATATATATATATATACATATATATATATATATATATATATATATATATATATATATATATATATATATATATATATTTAATTATCTGCGAGCGCTTTCGACAGCTGGTCGTGCTATCATCATCTAGGCTCTACTCAAACCAGTTTGAGTAGAAAAGGTCTTTGGTTTTCATGATACTTGGATTCATCATTCCGATTTTTGCAAAAGATATTAAGTTTTCAATGTCTTGTAGAATAGAGTTGATAATTTCGAACATATTAATTAGTTGATTCATTATGTCTTTAATGAAATTTGAATTTTCTCGATGAACTTAATTTTTAACTATTTCAGAAATTTGATTGATTTTTATTTCAATCAATTTCTCGTTATGGTTCATGTACTGAAATGGTATTGTTGAATTTATCAATTAGAGAGATAGCGAGATAATTCTGCCTTATGATGTTAGATGACAATTTATTTTGATGTTTCTTTAGTTCTTGAATAAGTTTTTCATAGCGTTCGCCATGGCTTGCATCTAAATTGCCACTAATCACTTCAAAAATCGATCCTAACCCATTAATTATTTCTCTTTTATTTCTCATCGGGTGAGGAATTAGTTCTATCAGCATATTTTCGACATTGGTCCCCATAAATAATTTTTAAGTAGTTGGAAGTATCTTTTTCAAATTCTGAATTTTTTGAGATGAAATTCACAAGATTTTCAGATTTCATTTCCAGTCTGTTGATTTCTGATATGATGGAACTCAAGTCATAGTAGTGTATGACATAGTAGTGTAGTATATTCTCTGACCTTTGCAGTTCCAAGTTTTACCAGAATTAACCCAGGATTGTTTTTGAACGTTATCTTATCTAGTGTCGCTAAGATTCCGGGAAATCTGCAATGATAAGCAAGTGTTGTCGAATGACGAATGACGTCTAAGTGGACGATTTACATTGTCTGTGTGTACCTTTGCATGTTTCGCAGTGGATATCACCTTTCTGCGTTTGTTAGTCGTTTTAATTTCCTCGGGTTTCAAGATTTCTTTTGTCTCAGATGTTTTTTAGTGTGAACTTTCTGTTTAGTTCCAAATATTGCCGGGCCGTCTCTATTTTCATCATTTTTCTCTGTAATTTGTTGTTTCTTTTCAACTGAACAGGCATTAATTTGAGAGTATAGCAATTTTACTCGTTCTCTGTGTTGCGAGATATAGTCATTCAATAAGATTTGATCGAGTTTAATATCGAATGGTTAATTGGAAGTTATATGTCCGTTTATGAAATCATTTGGTTTGAGTTTGGTAGAGGAATGAATTGAATGATCATAAGCTAAGATCGCGTAAATCATTTTCAATTTAATAGGTGTTTTTGAAAACCCTTTTGTATTAAGTAGTCAGAGATATTAAATAATAGTTGAATGGAATCGTTCAATAATTCCATTCGACTGGGGGTGATTTGGGAAACAGAAATGAACTTTGATTTTATGAAGTCCTAAAAGTTCAGTAATTACGAAATTTTTAAATTCGGTTCCAATGTCTAGAATAATTTGTGTATGTACGCCATGGTGAGAAGAAAGTGGTTGGGTTGCCCAGACGTGAGGATTCAACTATTATTTCAATTAGTTCATCCCAAAATGATCTTGTTTCCTTTGTATGAATTTCTATACGGAAAAGTGCGTCTGCATTTGTATTTAATTTTCCCTTCATATGAATTATTGAAAATTGGTATTTTTCGAGCTTGATTCTACAACTCATCAATTTTGAATGTGGATCTTTTGATAAAAATGACCACTGAAGTGGTTTCTGATCAGTGATAATATTAAATTTTTGTCTGTACCGGTATGGTCTGAAGTATTTTTGTTGCCCATCATTGGCTAACAATTCCTTTTAGATTACTGAATATTTCTGTTCAGAATCGTTGAGGTTTCGTGACGCGAAAGCCACCAGTAGATCTTTACCTATGGGGCCTTGTGAAAAGACCGCTCCCAAAGCTACATCCAAGGAATCTGTTGTCATGTTGAACGTTCTTGTGAAGTCAGGGTACTGGAGTATTGGTTCGTTCATCAAAAGATTTTTGCAGGTTTCGAAACAAGTCAAAAATTCGTTATTGTGCTCAATTTTGGCACCCTTTTTCAAACATTTTTTGGTGAATGTTTTTGTAACTTTCGCAAAATTTGAAATGAAACGTCGGTAGTAACCTAACAGTTCAAGGAAAGCTTTGAATTGTTTTGCCATTTTGGGTAATGGAAAGTTATGATGGCATTTATTTTCTCAGGATTGGCTTTGACACCTTCGGGAGTAATTATGTGTCCTAAATAGGCCACCTCTTTTCTCAAAAATTCAGACTTATCAAGTTGAATCTCAAAATTCGATTCTCTTAGTCTCTGGAATACAC
This sequence comes from Leptinotarsa decemlineata, assembly GCF_025532065.1. Taxonomy (NCBI): domain Eukaryota; kingdom Metazoa; phylum Arthropoda; class Insecta; order Coleoptera; family Chrysomelidae; genus Leptinotarsa; species Leptinotarsa decemlineata. Next base: position 18,416,666 of record NW_027412533.1, read on the forward strand.
ATCGAAGTCTTTCCATGTGCTCCTGGAGTAAAGTTGAGGAAACGATGATTTCGTCTAGGCAGGCGAGACATTTTTCGTTTTGTATGCCTCTTAGGATGTTATCTATCTCCCTTTCGAACGTGGCTGGTGCGTTCTCCAGACCAGACGGCATCCTCAGGAACTCGTAATGCCCATTTTCTCTATTAAAAGCTGTTTCCTCTATGTCCTTTTCTTCCATCTCTCCATCTCTATTTGGTGGAGTCGTTAGCTAAGTCTAATGTCGTGAAGTACTGATATTTTCCTAGCTTATCGAGTAAGTCATGAATATTAGGGAGAGTGTATTTAATGTCAATTGTAGTCGATGACTACTCTCCATTTTTGTTTGCCAGTAGCGTCAACCTTCTTGGGAACAACCCATATAGGTGACAACCATGGTGAGTTACTGGGCCTAATTATTTTAGAGTCAAGCATTTGCTTAGTTTGGGCTTCGACCTCCTTTTTATGGATAAAAGGATATCGATTAGATTTTTTGTACATCGGTATGTCATCAGTCGTACGTATATGGTGTCGTATTTTGCTGTTAAATGTCAGGGGAGTATTTTCTTGGTCGGAAATGTCCAAAAATTCTTCACAAATTTCTAGGATTTCGGCTTTTTCTTCCGAATTTAGGTGGTCTGTTCTGATTTTCGTAAGGTCTAGTGTGTGGTCAGTTGATACATTAATATTATTCAAATCAATGTTTTGCATTTCATTATCATCAAAAGTTTCAACATTCAATAGTTTGGAAAAGTCTAATGTCACTGGACTTGTATTATTATTTAAAATAGTTGTCAGTGCATATCCTTGTTTTGCGATAGTTATATATATATATATATATATATATATATATATATATATATATATATATATATATATTCATTATGTTGATCAGTATCAACATGTAGGTCAATGTATTGAATAATTCTTCGCCCACAAAATTTCTCGGTACAATATTAGGATTTCTTGATGATATATTCACTGAATCAGGTTGAGTTCGAGTTTTTCTGGTAGACGTACTCATTGGGATAGGTTTTGGTTGGGATTGATTTTTTGGTTCAAATGCATTAAAATATTTTGCTTTGAATACTTGTGCATTTGTGAAATATTGTTTTGTTCGACTTCTAGGTCTTTGCTATATTTGAACTGGTTGTGATGGAAAGTTCATTTGTTTACTAAAAAAGTTATTAGGAGTGTTCGAGTTGAAGTTATTATTATATCTTTGAATAGGTTGTTGAGAAATATTGGTAGATCTTTGAGGTTGATACATTCTTTGAGTTGGGTTGGATTTTGTACTGTTTTCGTCAGAAAAATTTTGAAAATAATGTACATTTTCTTCTTGTATGACATACTTTAATGCTTCGTTGAGTGAATTAGGCTTCATGCATCTAATTGTAGTACCTGAAGGTTCTTTAAGCCCTGATAAAAACGTTTTGAGAGCTAAATTTTTGTATATACTTCTTTTGAGTTCTTTAGCGGCATCTGTAGATTCATGAACGTTAACAAAACTACAAAGCAAATTCAAGATATTAAGGCATCTATCATAAAAACTTTGAACATTTTCATTATTAGATTGTCTCATCACAAGATCTCTATTGAGACAAACTTCATCTCGTTGGTCAGAAAAATTTCTAGTAAGAATATCTTTCGAATCTTTTCATTCTTCTGCACCTTGAATGTTAACTATCGTTTTGGCATTGCCTTTCAATTTGGAAATAATGGAATTAATCAAAAAAATATTTTGGATGTTATTGGGGTTTGCAATGTCGTAAAACTGAGTTAAAATTTATTCGCTAACTGAAAGGAATCTTGTGAGGTCATTAGGGTTGCCATCAAATTCAGGAATGCAGTTAAGGTATTCTGCTCTGAATTTATTCATTATTATTGATTGATTATGAGGTGAATTTATAGAATTGGTTGTATGTGTATGGGTGGTTTGGCTAGGACTAGGAGTTAAAAGTGAATTTGAGTCAGTTGAAGGCAAATTCAAATTCAAATTTTCAAGATTGTTGATTGAATCGGCAAAAAAAATGAACAATTGTACTTACAAAAGTAGGAAAGCGACTGCGTGCATGTTTCGTACTCATCCTTCTATAAGGTCGACGACTGGTTAAGCAATTTTGTCTTTTCTGGGCCGTTGCTCCTTGCAAATTCGGGCTATGTTGGTCCCAAATTTCGATGATATGCTCCCTGACAGGCTGTGTGCAAGTCTGCGTTAGACTGGGTGTTCTGGTAGTTGAGAAGCCACTCCGAAACAGAAAGTCAAAACAGCGATGCACCAAGTTGATATCAGTTCGAAAATCAGTTAATCGTTGAACTTAAAATTGCATGAACGATTCGAAACAACTCTAATAATACTACCACGACTGCGCCAAATATGTCAAAATACAAACCGTGAAAATTCCAAATTACTGAGATGCTTTCTGTATGAAATCTAGCAACTGACTAATTTATAAATGCAATTGAGTCTTCAGGTCGATTCAGCAACATCAGCATAAAATGGCGTCAGCAATGCTGGATAAGCTTTTCTCTCTCAAGGTGGTATAATGTAATTTACTTTATCTTCCTGATTCGGTAATAAATTGTTATCCATTTTCCTTCCTTTGGAATTCACAGATAATGCCTGTTCGAACTATTTCGATATCGGAGACTGGTTGCTATCGTTCAATTTTTTACATGTAATTTCTCGCGTTTTTCAATCAGTTCATATTGAGATAGAGAGACTTGTCAGTTTGATTATATTTTTCGTCTATTCACTTTGCACTGGTATTAACGGAACTTCATTTTGCAATTGATTACATCTTTATGTTATTTCACGTAACGTTACTTTTACTATCGGAGATAGTATCACTATGAAAGATCAACTGAGACTGATTACATTTCACTGATGTTACTTAGCGTATTTTAACTTCCACTGACGAAGATAACTTCACTTCGACTGACCAAACTAGACTGATTACATTTTTTATATTATTAACACTCACTAACGGAGATAGCTTTCACTCGATGGCTCAGACTGAACTGATTCAACGAGGAGCTTTTCCTCTTATTCATAGCACGAATAATCACACAATAATTTGAACACGTGTGCGCCTATGTGACTGTCTCCGCGTGTCGTGAGATTCTGACCCCATTAATTATCGACAGCAAATTAGCGGTGACAGGTTTTATGATTACTCCAGAAGCCGACCATTATTATCTTGATCGTCGGTCAGAAAGTATCAAGGCTTTCGTCTAATCAAGCCAATCAGTGGCACGGGTCATTTTTCGTAAATTGATCAATTTAACATTTCTCTGGGCCTACATACATTAATTACGATGTCTGATTTATAGATATATAGAATTGGGTGTTATTTGATTTCATCCTATTTCCTTTTCGTAAATATTACTATTTGATATCATTCCAATACCCAATACCCAATACACTACCAATACACTACTAATTCTTATATACTAAGCTGTCTTATCTAATCTTACATACGTTTGGGACCTTTTACTTGTTAGTCACTGTCGCTAGCTGGGAGATTCTTCTGCACGAACACCAACTTGTTTTTCGGCCCATTGAATGCGTGATGGTATGTCGTGTCCGGCGGAGGGAATTTTATCACGCTCGGTCCGGGTAGGTCTATGCCTACGGTTGGCTGGGATATATCAGGACATATGCGGCATCCCGGCGTTCCTATCGGCGATACGATCGGAGAGGTCGTAGGCGGTATCCTCAGAGGGTGGGACTCCTCTACAAACGGTCCTGATTCTTATCATCGGCAGGGGTAGATCTGTCCACGCCGGTGAAAAGTCCGGGGTATTGTCAGCTGTTCCGTTGCATCCAGGTAGGGGCTGGGTTTCTCGCTGTCTGGCCTCCGTCCACTCGCTTTTCGGTCGGCGGTATGGATTGTACCTGGCCTCTCTAGGCGAGGTTATCACTTGGAGTGATCTCATTGGTTCCGGGCACCATAAACAGTCACAACGGTCTATTCCCATCTCTATTGAGGTTCGGGTGTACATGACGTGGCACATCACGATATGAGATATCAACGTACTTCGCCTTTCCATTAAGTCTTGTTTATTTAGTGCCACAAGAATTTTAACAACGTTTAGCACTAAAAGTTTTGAGATGATATCACCCGAAGTATCTCTCGTTCACACTCCGAATCAGTTACGTTTCATTTCCCGTTAGTTCGGTTTTAGTCGCACTTTACATTTGAACCCACGTCTTTCGGTTCAGAGTACTTTAGTAGTTCAGACTCAGGCACTCGCGTCGTCCCTAATACTGCGCCCAAATCTTGTCTCGGCTTAAAAAAAACATTTGTTTTGTGCGACAATCAGAATTTGAGTTGCATTCTATCCAAAAATTCACTACACACATATCTCAAATCTTACATAAATATACAACATACTGTGACTCTTAATTAAACATATCTCAAATTTTCTATGTGGTACGTAAGTTCCGCTCTTTAGCTAGTTTATATCCTAACAACATATCTTCATAGTTTCAGTCACTCCTGGACACTTCTACAATGACTGGCAACCATGCATCGAATGATTATTTCTCCTGTTACTTTTTTATGTATTCTGGCTGAATTCTCAATAATAAGGCGGCCTCGTCCTTTGATTGATGGGCTATGGCTAATTGATCTACAAGTAACTCTCATTCAAACAAACACCTTCTGCTAACATTTAGTTGAATCTGCGCTTGAAACCTGTTTTTTATATAGAAATTTTGAATTCATATTAGTAATTAAATCAACATTGAGGTTTCCGTTCGCGATTTCCCAATCTACGTACAAGTACAATATATCTCTTCTTAATCCTATCACTATTATACGAGGGTACTCAGTGATACAAACTTGATAATTACATGTTTCTGTTAGTTCTGCTAATTGCAATGTGAAAGTAGATTTCACTTTTTAATAATCACGAACGTTTGTGTGAATCGTTCGCGGAGTCACATTTTCAGTATCCATTATTGTTCTTTCTTCGTCGCTAATGTCATGACTGTTAATGACATTTCACTAATGATTTCCCTCTCTTTCTATTCGCTAAGACAATTTACTTGCCTTATTTCCCTAATCGTTCTAAAAATAACTTCTAACTCAATAATACTGCGCGGTAACTGTCTTGTTTTCATAATCACTCTTAACTTAAATACTGCGTGGTAACTGTCTTTTTCTTTATTTTAATAATCCTACGTTTTTGTTCTGAACATTTTGACTAGCCTGTTACTCGTGGCTTCTATTCACAATCAAACTATTTCTTCATGGAATGTCTATGCTCTCATCTTGTCTAATAATCGCTAATTCTGATTCTAAGAATAATCTTTGGCTTTTTCATAATTACAAATACATCTCATTGTTCCTTTTTATTATTCCTTGTATCATTCAACTGTAATTTCCTAATCTCTTGCAAATCGTAAATAGTTTCGGGGATTATCACTGGTCTTTCTTGTGGATTTCGGGTTATCTGTCTTACGTTCCGCGTAAACGGCTTCGGATTTGTAAATTCTTTGACCCAACTGTTATGTCCGTACTCCGTATCGTATTTCTCTCCCGTGAAATTCGATCTGTGATCGTAAAGGCCGGGCACCAATCTATCTGGCTTACACCCTACAGTGTCGTTCTTATGACTTCCAAAATTCGTGCACATTTTGAAGTCCAATTTCTCGAGAGTAGAAGAAATAGTTCTTCTACTATGATAATTTTCTGCATTGCTCATTTCTGATTTCATTTTCATCTTTTGCGGATTCGAGGGTGCCATTCACATTTCTATCTACTCTAAATACATTATTCTCTGTATCTCTGCAACTTGACTTTATACTACTATGTTCCCATTTGTACTGCTGTAACGGGTTTCTTTTCTACTTGCTTTCTTGGGTTTACTTCTTATTTCTTTCTACAATCCTGATGCGATTTCTGCTCTCACATTATTTCCTTTCATTTTCTTTGGATACATACTCAGTTCATTCATTATCTCATTGCCACTGTATTCGTGTCCTGATTCTAATTGGGTTTCTCCTTGGTTTCTAAATGGGCTGATCGTATGTCCAGGCTCTGCTTTCAGAGAAGTACTGCGTCTACTTTCAGTCCAGCTGTTTCAAGTTCTTCCCACCTAATGACAGGCAATTCTCCTGTCCACTTATATTGTAATCATAATCAGTTTAATTTCGAGGTTCTCTCTGGTACACAGTTGACGTGTGATTTTGGCCAGGTCCTGCATATAGGAAAGTACTGTGTCTATTTTCTCGTTCATGTGCTTCTAGACTTGTCCTCTCATCATCAGACGTACCTTGTTCTACTTCAAAATTCTCATTCTCATATTTCATCTTGGAGCACGACTTGCTACAGAACGTCGTTGGCTCTTTATAAACTTGATTCACATAATCTTTATTCCCATGGGCAAAACACGTAGAGAAAAATTCACCTCCATGAGGTCCGGAAGGTTCATCAGTCCTTTCTTGGCCAGACTAACTCAGGGGTGATGACACCGAATACGCCTGGGAAATTTCTCTCATATTCTTCGTACTAGCAATCAAATATTCTTCTATACGTTCCATCCTTTTCTTTAATTTACTTATATTCTCTTGTATTTTATCGGCCTCTCTGGCTCCATAAACTCGAGTAGATTCACTTCCTGATTCGACCTCTTGATTCAATAAAAACATCATGTTTGTGTTCCAACACATTTTAACCCTATATTCTTGCAGAAAATCCATTACTAATAAAATATTCGTAGTAAAATGATCTACCTGTATGACTGGAAATTCGTGTTCGATTACTTGGCTATTTTCAAACCTCATTTGCATCATCGTTTTTCCCCTGTAAGGTATCAACTTTCCCTGAACATCTCGTAAGGCACATTCTTTACCGCGATACATTTTCTCGCTATCTACTATATTTGATGAAACCAGGCTACACTGTGCTCCAGTATACATAAATAATTTTTTACAAATCCCTTTAATCTTTATTTTTGTGGTATTCTTTTGAACACCTATGTCTGTGCACGCAAATTCTCTTCTACTTTCTCTGAGGGAAAACGAGGTCTTATTTCCCTTTGAATCTCCTTTGCTGGGGTCATTCATTCGTTGCTTTAATGGGCATTCAGCTGCCCTATGTCCTGCTTCTCTGCATAAATAAAATAATCCCTGTCTTTTGAAAAAATATTATTTTTCTGTGTGCCCTACCTTATCACAAAACTCACATCTCGCAAGGTTATTCCTCTCTTGTGTATCTTGAACGTGCATTCCATATTTTCTCCCATCTTGAGAATCCCTTTTGATTCGCGTGGTGTCGCTATTACTCTGTCGACATTTGTGATCCCGTCTTTCTTGCCTGTACGCTCCGCTACTGATTTCATGCCTACGCCCCTTATCATTCTGGTGCGATGTCTGTATTTGCCTTGGATTAGAGTTCGTTGAACTTTCTATAATTTCGCCTTTTTCGATGATCTCTAGGGCTTGTTGCAGACTTGTAGGGCCGACAAATAGAACTTTTCTTCGTAAGGGGTCTGTTAATCCCATCGTGAATTGCGTGACCATTTCCGATTCTTGTTTCGCCTTCAGTACGTCGTCTACTGTTTAAATACCTGGTAAGACAGTCAATTTTGCCACCAGTACCTTCAGACAGGCCAAAAAATGTCTGCAAGTCTCACCTCGATACTGTCTGCATTCGATGAATTTTCTCCTATCCTGCCCTGGGATTTTCAGGGTTCCGAATTGGTCAATCAATCTTTTCTTTAAAATTGCTCACTCAGATGATGTTCGTAACAGTTTATCCGCCTCTATGATTTGTTTTGCAATGCCTCTTAGTCTGAGTCGTACTAAGGCCGTGATCCTGTCATTGTTCCATTTCGCCAAAGCCGTGGTTTCTTCGATGATTCTCACGAATTCGAAAACGTTAGTGTTTCCTTTGAATGTTGGTGAGTTTTCTAAACTCAAATGGATGGGAGCGCCGTTATCCATTGTGGTGTTCTGTGATGTCTGTGTTGCGTTATTTCCTGGCATCGTTCTCGAAATCTGACCTTACCAACATTCAATATACGGCGCAGGAGCTAATCGAAGGAGTATTTCCAACCTTTTTGACATATACCTAATATTATATCTTGAAAGTTCATTGGTTTATAACGTTAACCTAGAAGTATATTCTTAACACACCCTTTTTTACGCTTGTCACCAATTTGTGATTGGTGTCGTACGTTTTATAATTGACACCACTTCGTAGTTGGTGGGTGTCACAAACCCCACACATGACATCAATTTGTGAGCGGCCTTTTCTGTGGCTTGGTGTTTCGGACACCTACCATAGGTAGGTAATAAGCCACCTCGTCTACCTGATTTAATGCAATGGCCCAAATCAGCCGTACTTCATGCTCTCGGAACGCTCGAATTTACCCTCTCTACGGCAAGGGAGCTGTATACCGGAGAAGATGATTGGGAAAGTCCGAAACGCCTTAAGTATGCCACAATAATAGACTTCCTGTTTGAAATCGAGCGGCTGTTCCCAAACAGGTGGGAAGATATTTCAGTTGACTAGATGTTTGTTATAAACCAACTGAATGACAAGTCAACATACATTTTGAACATATATTAAATAAGAAATATAACCTAAAATTACAAAGGCAAAATAACTGAGACAAAGGACAGCAGGTGTATTGTAATTACGTAAACGTATACTGTCGAGACAATTATCTGCTAAAATAAAAAACGTGTACCCTAACATTACCTTCGATAAATTTTACTACAAATAACAGGTACGCCATTTTACTTAATTTTGATAACTCAAAAACGATACCAATATATAATAATTTCTCTTCAACACACCCCTGTATGAATAGGAGGGATAATGTGGCTGATTCACCAATCACTTACAAGCATCAAATACACTTGTTTGAATTTTAGAATATCGATGTAAACATCAGAAAACATAACGATGAGATTGGAACCTTTGGTGTGAAAGTTGAATAACTTTTTTCGAGATCAATTGCCCTAACACCAAACTGATATTTTTGCACTCGACGCGCGTTTCGCCAACGAAGTTGGAGAAGAAAATTGATTCTTCTCCTGAGGATATCGAAAAAAGTTATTCATCAGAGAACATAATACCAATAAATCATCAACGCCTAGACATAACAATACCAATACACGAATACATAACTTTATCGCAAAAAAATCATGACATATCACATACATAAATTACTGGATTTCAATGCTATCATCGTATTTGAGACTCAGCTCACCTATTCCCGATCATCGAACATATCAAAACATAAATAGTAACAACACATAGGAAATATGGATAAATAACATCCTATAAATCGTTACGAAAATCATGATTCATATGTAATATATAACACAATTTACATGGCCAGCAATTGATCTCTTCATAAAACATTACACACAAATCATAGTACCTACATCGTATGAAACATTATTAAAACCAAAATATCACCATATAAATCATTGCAATAATCATAGTATAGGCATACCACACAATAACTATGGATTCAATACTTTTCAAGTCATATTCAATAAACAACAGACATTATTCGAACCGATTTTCGAGAGTAAAGTGACGACACCTTTTATCAATCTTCAAAGATTGTCATTCCCAACATTATGCTCTAATTTATCAAGAAAAGTTCTGTTTCTTTTCATTCTGATAGATACTCACGTAAGGATAAATGTAAAATATAATACTTCATTTTCCTGATAATAATAATATTAATATCGACTTTATCATCTTCTAATACATTTAAAGCAAATTAATCAGGAACAGTTCATTTATTGTATGAAGATGAAAGGCGAAGTTCAATTTACATGATGACAAGTCATCATTCAATTGCTCTTTCACTTAACCTCATTCGGTAATAAATTGCTGTCCCTTTTTTTTCTTCGGAATTCACAGATAACGCCTGTTTGAACTATTTCAATATCGGAGACTGGTTGCTTTCCTTCAATTTTTTAAATATAATATCTCGCGTTTTATAATCGGTTCATCTTAAGATCGAAAGACTTGTCAGTTTCATTATATTTTTCGTCTATTCACTTTGTACACTACTATTACAGAAGCCGACCATTCTTATCTTGATCGTTCCAATACAAACAAGGTACACCTCCTCAACAACGCTGGAGGTGATCGTTTACGAGATATTTACAATTTTCTATATCGATGCATATTACTTTATAGCCAAATTTGATTTTAATAATTTCTGTTACTCTCCGCTTGCACATTAATTTAATTAAATCGAGTAGTGCAAGTTTGTTTATAAAAATAGAAGTTCGCTCTCACATTTTTAACTATTAATTGACAAATTCACACTTCGGAGTTGATGAAGTGATTTTTTGTACCATGTCCGACTTCACGAATGCTGAAATGACTGATATGGTTTTTGCATACGCCGTGGCTGACGTAAATTCAAGCGAGGCCAGACGCATCTATCAGGAAAGGTATCCCTAATTCGTGACTCCTTGGGCAGCGACATTTGCGAATCTTTTCCGGCGACTTTCCGAATCTGGAAGCTTTGAAACAAATTCTGCAGTAGGACGACCACGGACTACAAGAACTGTAGAATTGGAAGAGGCGGTTCTCGAAGAAATTAGCGAACATCCAGAGAAAAATACAAGAAAAATTAGTCAAACTTTAAATGTGAGTCACATGACAGTTCACATAATTTTAAAGGAACAACAATTATATCATTATCATATCCATCGTGTCCAGGCACTTACGCTACGTGATTTCCAACCACGTATCGAATTTGCTCAATGGCTTCAAAGAAAAATCGAACAACATCCGCAAATATGATCGAAAATCCTCTTCACAGATGAGGCTAATTTTTCAAGAAATGGTATCATGAACTTCCATAACAACAACATCTGGGCGGAAGATAACCCACATGCGATAACACAAACTCATTTCAAAGACAGATTCTCTTTTAATGTATGAGTAGGCATAATTGGGGATTATTTAATTGAGCCATATCTTTTTACCTTAAGTTTGAATGGAAATGCTTACCTTCATTTTTTTGAACACGAGCTTCCCCAACTTATGGAAGATGTTCCCATTGGTGTCCGAAATCATTCTTGGTTCATGCTCATTTCAGTGTGATAGCAAGAAATTTTTCAGACGTAGCATATCCCCAACGATGGATAGAAATAGGAGGCACTGAGCATTGTCCCCCGAGGTCACCGGACTTCAATTGCGTGGATTTTTTCTTTTGGGGACACCTAAAATCACTAGTTTTTGCTAGCCCCATTGAAAACGAGGAAATGTTGAGAGATCGCATCATAGCTTGCTGCGAAAAGATAAGAAACACTCCGGGCATTTTTCAACGGATGCGGAATTCTTTGATGAGGAGAGCAGAAGCTTGTATTACTGTTGGGGGTCGTCACTTTGAACAGTTTTTGTAATAGTTGTTTCGTTCAATTTTTATATGTTTATTTTTCTAATAAGTAACATAGTACTTCTCCAAATTGTTTTTTTCACAAACACCGAAATGTAGCACCAAATTGAATGATTAAACCTAACAAATTTTTTGAATTTGGATTGAATAAGCAGTTCGATAATGATCAGTTTAGAAGAAATCTGTGCGGGTATACTGCGTATGAAGTTTGATGAAAATAACTAAAATTGCAAAAAACTTATGACAAAAACCTACCATGTTTTGAAAAATTTCAACAATCTGTATTTCGAAAACGAATTATTCTTCATTAAACATTTTATTGGATATATCAGTTATCACTGTTATCAGTTATTACCCGAAGACGATTGTGGATACTAACAATCGAAACGTCGTGACGTAACTTGGTTTGGAATCTTTCAATTTTTATTTTTCATTTTTGTTAATAATATCTTTTAACTTTCAGCTTCTATTAATATTTCAATTTTTTTTATTTTTCTGGTTGTTGCTTGTTATGTTATTTCTTTGTAATTTCAGTTTGTTGTTTGTTGAAGATGTTATTTTTTAATTAATTTCTTTAATTTTTTCACAGATTCTTTCAGAGATGTATATTATATTATAATGTATATTATAGTAGACAATGGAAGTCCGAACTGATGAAATACACCTTCAAACAATCATGACACTTCTTTCTACGAAAATAATATTTCCATCAAATTATCATGCACCTGATGAAATTATTGCGAGATAATAACTTCAATGTAATTTTTGGGAGAGTGTATGATAACACAACCTGATGCATATTTCCTTGAAAGTTTATTTCACTTCTTCTCATTTATCGAGGAACTGGCCGTTCTTTCGCCCAAAAACCTAGATTTGTTGAATATTAAGAACTACAGACCGATAACATGCTTTAATTCATGTTATAAGTTTGTAGCGAGTTCCTTATATACACAAAAACTCACCGCAGTTGACCAATTGTTCGAACGGTAGAGGTAGAGTCGAAGAGATGAATCGCTGGATGTGCAGCAATCCTGCTCATCGCTATGTAAGACAGGATTCAATAAAATATAGGCGCAACCTCTCTTTGGTCTGGATTGGTTACTGCAAGGCATATGATACATCACATGAGCCCACTTTGCGTTTGGTCAGATGTCCGGTATAGACGAATGTGCAAAGGTCCATCTCAAAAGAGAACGATGCGAGAATTTCAGAGAGTATGTGCAGCTCTAAGATGAAAGCATCCTGAACTAACTGTATTCCGGAAAGACGTATACCTTCCTCGGGGTAGAACAAAGCAACTCGAAACAGGTACCAGCAGTGAAAAATTATCTACACAGCAAGTATCAGCACAAACTCCGTCAGATCTGGACATCGGAATTGTCGGGAAAAACAAAATTGATGCTACGAATATGCTTGCCGTTCCGTTCCTACTCTACTCGTTCGAAGGAGTGAAGTTGACTGACTGTATCAACTAGACCTACAAAGTACCTACAAACCTACCAAAGATCTACCAAAGTACCTACAAAATATCTTGCATAAATGACTGTCGGATATAATTCAATGGCCAGTATGGTATTAGCCGGTGAAGTATCGTTTTCCGGGAGGCATACGTCAGAACTTACTATGTAGGTAGGTAAGTTGGGAGAGATTAATGTTTCTAGATTTCATCACGAAATATATATTATCTCATTTGTCTGAATCTCTCCCCGACACAGTCTTCAGATTTATTTCGATTCCTGTTAGAATATTGTATGTTTGTGCATTTCATTATCGTCTGATATAATATAAGTTGATTTGAAATCCCTGAAAGAATCTGTAAAAAAAATAAAAAGATTAATCAAAAAATAACAATTTTATTAAACGAAAAACTGAAATCACAAAAAAATAACATACAAGCAACAACCAAAAAAAACAACAAAATTGAACCAATAACACGAACTGAAAAATAAAAAAATGATTAGCAAGAAACGAAAATTAAAAATTATAAAATTAAAAGATTCCAATCCAAGTTACTTCACGACGTTTCGATTGTGGACACATAACCTCAAGATTACCTTTTAATGTCCCAAATACACGGTAATTCACTTGATTCAAAATATTCTTTTTTTTTACCTTATTTTGACTCAATATCAAAAAGCACCCTGATTTTCAATCGAAAATTTTCGGGTCAAAATATCAGCTTTTTTCAAAGAGTTGATGTGATTTCTATTTTCTGAAATCCTTTACTTTCTGATGGTGTAAAAAAAATATACATTATTATAGTAAATGTCCTCACAAAATGCAAAAAGTCCAAAAAAACTCGATTTAGATTTTTTTTTCAATCATTATGTACAATTCCATCAAAAAAATGTGATTGCTACAATTTTATTCAGTTGTAAAGTTTATTTATTACATTCTAAATTCATTCATATCATAGAAAATCTCATAAAATATTAATATACATGTAAATCGTACTATTGAATTCAGATACTTCATTTTGATTACGTTATTAATTATAATATTTTTGAAAACGTTATTCTTTTCATTAATCAATACCTCATCTTGAATTTCAATCACCCCTCCATTATTCTTTGTCTCTTTGATGGCTTTTCTTCATCGTTTCGACAAACCTTTCCAATTTTAGTTTGTCTTCAAAATTTTCAAGACCATCTCATCTCCGTTTCCAATATTATTTTCAGTCTGCGGTTCTTCATCCAAAATTTCATCTGAATCATTAACTTTCTCGTAAGCTTTTTTCTTTCATATTGGAGCAACTTTCAGAACCATGACAATTTCAGCATAAATTTGTGCATTTCGAAAGCCATATTTATCCAGTTTCACAGCTGCATAAAATAATTTCGAGCAATACATCCGGAATCAATTCCTTTTTTGTAAATTTGGGCATAATGCCACGTTGATGTTGCTTACCCAACCAAGTTTGAAACTGATAATATGCCCTGTAACAATGTTGTTCTGCTGCTCCTTCTGTGGGTGGGAGGTTTGCCAAGATGATTTAATTTTTGCCAACTGATATTGTTATTTTTTCATTTTTACATTTATAAATAGATTTTATTAATTGTAATCCATTTTTTATATCTTCTCAACTTGCATCGTGCTCATAAAAACATTGGCCAAATTTGACAAATTTTCATTTTCTAATGATGAATTTACGATATTTTTATTTTCTTTTCCGGCGAATCCAGATGTTGTATCGCAACCGAAAAAACAATGCAGGAATGCAACAAAATTTTTAAAGGATTCATGTTTGAAACTATTAGACGTGAAAAATAGATTGTTTACATCTCCAGAACCTGATTTGAGAAAATAAATATGTTGATTATTCGAATTTATTTGATTCAAAAGTATCAAAAGATCCAAAACAACGACATTGTCATTAGTACCTCTGGAAATTTCTATCGAGGTCTTAATTATGTCAGCATCAGCATCTTCTTCTACTCGTTCACAGAAAAAGTCTCGTAACTGTGATCTTTTCATTGAAGTTTTCAATATTTTATCTTTTTTTCCTCGTTAGATAATTTTTTTTTTGCAGAAATGGTATTTTTGTATGGTTTTCATAATCAAACTCTGGAATATTGTCTGAGGTTTTTCTACGACTACGTTCTCCTCTTTTAGTTGAAGTAGCTGCTAGTACTGTTGTGACAGTAACTGATTTTTTATTTTGGGTGTTTCCATCAAAGACAATATAGCTGCTTGCTGCGTAATGTTTTCTTACATAGCGCCAATATTTATTCATAATCTCTTCCGCCGTTCCATTTTTCTGCCAAATTATTTCGTGCAGTGAAAATCCACCGTCGACAACCTGCACTATGCCGTTAGAATGCATTGGTCTATTCACAGTCACAAATAATTCGTAGAGTTGATATTTTACATTTTTCCTGAGGCCATTTTTTGTAAAAGGTGGCAGTGAAAAAGGTGCAACCTCGTATTGTAAATAAGTTTACAGCTGCTACGAAATAACAGGTATGTAGTAAAGGCCAGACGCCCCTAGCTCCTTCCCCACTTCTCTGTGAAATACCTTTCAATGGGCTGAAATTTTCTGTAGGTCACTCAGGTATATAATTTTTTTTCTTATCAGTCAGTGGGATATGTTTGAAGACAGGCAGTAAATAAATCTAAAGAAATGAACTTCAAATGTTCAAGCCCGTCCCGGATATACCTACACAGTAGGTTGAATGGACTGACGCCTATCAGAAAACAACTACTCCACTGGCTAATACCACGAACGGCGTTGGATTATATCCGACAGGCGTCAGTGCAGGAATCTTCACAGAAAATGTCCTGCATATGCAATTGGCAATACAACTGAAAGAGTCGACCTTCAATTTTGGAACGGGTTCACTTGCATACCGGTTTCGATCCCCTTAGTCTCTCGTCAGTGCAAAATAGTGGCCATCATCGACCGAATTTTTCACAGAGTATTTCATTCCTCGTCTTAAGTTGGAGACACAATAGATTAACATTATTGTACTGTAGGGCGGCTTTTCGAGTTCACAAAGGGTGAAGTAAATAAATTCGACATAAAATATAAATACATACACAGATTCACGGAAAATATTGACACAGACACGAAGAAATTAACAAACTGAACGGTCGGTGATTCGTTCCTTTATTATGCAAAAATGGCATATGAAATAAATGAGACTTTTAATTGGAAAAAGGCGTCTGTTAATGATTCGGAAACATTGTTTGATTTTTTCTATTAGATTGAAATATGAGGTGTGTAAATTTTCAATATTCGATCTTTTGTTAGCACAATTTGTTCCATGCTTTGTTATTTCAATCATTTCATTCTAGATTTTTTTTTAATATCATCCGTTGTCCTTTGTTTGAGGGTGATTGACAATGTTTCGTGATGAATTTCACTAGTTCGGACTTCCATTGTCTACTATATAAAATGATTTGAAATCCCTGAAACAAGTAAAAAAGAATAATTAAAAAAGAATAGCTGAAAATAACAATTATATTAAGCAACAATAAACCTAGAATGAAATGATAGTGACATAACCTACAAGTAAAAATATAATAATTGAATAAATAAAAATTAAAGGAATGAAAAAAGAAAATAATAAAAAAGTGTAGAGATTCCAAGTCACGTTAGTTCACGACGTTTCGATTGTTGGTATCTACAATCGTCTTCGGGTGATGACTGGACTGATTCCTCCGAGAGATGACCATTTATAGGTCGTTGAAATACTTTCACTTTCACTGTGTGTGCTTCTTGTGCGCACAAGAAGCACACACAGCGAGGAGAAACCAGCAAATCAGGAATAGCAGACCATGTTTGGACCCATCAACACAACATCGAGTGGTCCCAAGCTGGGATCTTGCACAGAGATCTTGGTTTAGGAGAAAATTTAAGGAAGCCGCATACATGTTGTCCAACAACGTATTCAGCCAGGCCAGCGTAGAAATACGAAACATATGGAAACCCATCATCAAACGAAAAATGGCCAACTCCCGCCAAAAACGGTCATCTCTCACGGAATCAGTGAAGCGGAAAATGGAAAGCAGAGAAAGTGAAAGTATTTCAACGACCTATAAATAGTCATCTCTCGGAGGAATCAGTCCAGTCATCACCCGAAGACGATTGTAGATACCAACAATCGAAACGTCGTGAACTAACGTGACTTGGAATCTCTACACTTTTTTATTATTTTCTTTTTTCATTCCTTTAATTTTTATTTATTCAATTATTATATTTTTACTTGTAGGTTATTTCACTATCATTTCATTCCAGGTTCATTGTTGCTTAATATAATTGTTATTTTCAGTTATTCTTTTTTCATTATTCTCTTTTACTTGTTTCAGGGATTTCAAATCATTTTATATAGTAGGCAATGGAAGTCCGAACTAGTGGAATCTGTTGTCCTCTAATACTGACTGAATCAAAATTAAAGATTTAAGGAAGTGACTTACAATGTTCTGCAAGGCTAGTGGGATTTTTAATTGTATATTGTTGTGTATATTTTTACAATCTGTACTATGTTCAGCAATTCGTTGTTTTGCATACCTACCTGTTTATCCTATATATACTCTCTCACACTCAGCACATTGTATGTTGTAGATGATTTTGGATTTCCGGTTTTTTGGTGTTTTTGGTTCTCATATTGTGAAAAATGATTTTCAACTGTGTTTTCACATTTCATAATGATTTTGAAATTTTCATTTTTCAGAACAGTGTCAGGCTTGCCACATGCGGTAATTTGAAACATTTTGTCTTCAACGGTGCATTTTATTTTTATTTTGTGTAGTTGCTCTGTCGGAATATACTAATTTTTTCATCAAACATCTAGGATAGCAGTTCTTGAGTAACATAGTGTCTATCAGTTTAAGGTTTCAGTTTTCAAAATTCTCATGTGCTAAGTGTGTAGCTCTGTATTTGAGATTGTTGATGATGTTTATTTTTGTTTCATTGGGTGAATAGAGTAGTAGTTGATGAATCTTTCAGAGTATGTTGGTTTATGGTATCAGTCAGTTACAATTTTTTTGTTTGATTTCGTCAGCAAAACTTTCAGAAAAGCAATTCTATAATTTTTTTTCTCTACAATGAACTGAGGTTTGAGATGATAACTATTAAATGTTGTTAAAATTCCATTTACGTTTTTTTTGTTCACATAAAACTATATCACCGACATATCTTTTGAAAAAAATGTCGGAAAATTACAATGAGTAGATAATTATTTTTTAAATTCAATGTAATTCTTTTATTGTAAGACATTCCTATATACTTTTGATTTTAATTCAGTCACTATTATATAACAACAGACGATATTGAAAGAAAGACTCTTGAATCAAATGATCGAAATATCAAAGCATGGATCAAAATGTGTTAACGAAAGGTCGGATATTGAAAAGTTATTTCAATCCAATAGAAAAAAATCAAACAATAATTTTAAATTATTAAGAGACGACTTTTTCCTAATTCAATTCTCATTACTTCCATGGGCCTTTTCTGCATTATAAAGAAACCATCGACAGTTCAGTTTGTTAATTTCTTCGTGTCTGTGTCAACGTTTTTCGTGAATCTATGTATGTATTGATATTTCATTTCGAATTCATTTACTTCATCGTTTTGGTCCTTGAAAAGACGTCCTGAATTCAAGTACTCAGAAACGTTGTTTTCTGTAGAGTGTTGTAAGCGTTTTATTATTTGTTAACGATTATTATTTCACATAATTTATTTTGTTTCAAACAAAACTATATTCTAGAATCGCATTTTAATATGTATGTCTTGTTCTTATACTTCAGAGTCCTGAAGCTGAAAGAATAAAGTTTTGAAACGTCGATAATTTAGCAAATAATTTTCTTCAACATTTCGACGGAATTCCCGTCAGCTCGAAAATCGAAATCATATTCAACGGTCACCATCTTATTCAACCATATGATTATTATTGATAATGAATTGAACGCCAATTCTGGACGTGCTGAGTAATATCTTCACTTTTGGCGAATTATTATGATACAACCAATAGTGCAGAAATCTACTAGAACTGACAGGATTACTTACCATAACAAATCTTAAAGTTTGGTTTGGAAATTGTTTATCAACAGAATATAGTTTGAATGTCATGTATTGGTTTTTTTAATTTGTTTTGTTTTGAAGAGATTTCATAGTCTATGAATACGAAAGCTGAGTTTGTCAAACTGTTTTCACTCATATTAGACCGTAGTTTTTTACGATTAGGATTAAACGAAAGTCATTTTTTGTGGAGGAAATCAGTTTCTATCGATCTTTTATGGGTATTTTTACCTTCCACAATCTGAAAAATGAAAATTATAATACAGAACTTTATACAAGTGTAGAAAGGGCAAACTTTTTAGTTTACCCTGATAAGTTACTGCGTAAAATCAAAGTATTTTTCACAAAGTAAAAATGTTCTATTTATCAGTAACTTGTATTTAACTATTTTGCCTTGAAAAAATTGCCAAGACATAATATAATCATTTCTTAGCAATTTCTTTAATAGGCAAATTTGTTGAATACGACAAGTTACTGATGAATAGAACATTTTTTTTGTAAAAAATACTTTGATTTTACGCAGTAACTAAACAGAGTAAACTGAAAAGTTTACTCTTGTATAAAGTTCTCCATTATAACTTTCATATTTTTCAGATTGTGAAATGTAAAAATACCCAAAGAAGGTCGATAAAAAAAAACGATTGAGATGTTTGATCAATTTCACCAGTAGGTTGGTTGATTTGGCGCTCTGCGGCAGTTCGCTACTGCCTAGCACAGTTCTTTTCAGTTGGTGGAGAAACAGTTATTCAATTGATAACTTCAAGTTGACTTCTCCAAGGAATTTTATAAATTTATTTTTTCAGACAGAAATCGTTCGAAAATGGGAAGGTTACACGGCCGAAGAGTACAATATATATACTGAAGATGGTTACCAGATACTCATCATAAGGGCATATAGCAAGATATCTCAAAAAACACCAATTGCTATCGGTCATGGACTTAGTCAAAATTCATCAGGACTGGTATTGCGAGACGACAAGTCAATAAGTTAGTAATTATTTGAAAGAATCATTAAATTTCCAAATTCGAATCATCATCTCAAAATATCTGTTGTAATTATAAAGCGCTCTAAAGTTGGTATCCACTCCATTGGAAGTATTTCATATAACACCGAAGTTCAGAATTATTATATTTGAACATAATGGAAAGCCCCCTTTTGGCTTTCTACTTCTCCATCTTCAAACAAAAAATGTGGAAAACTTCCAAAAAAGAAAGAAAACAATAAATTTCAAAATTAAGTTTTGACGAAGATGTGTGTATCATACATACGAAACAACTACATTTGTATGAATATTGAATTATACAAAAACACTTTTTTTTATTAAGTTTCTACTCCAATCATTCGTTATGGAATAAGGTCGAATATCATTCACAGGATAGCTACACAATATAGTAAATGTGTGAGTGAAATAAAATTCCACTCTCACGGAACACTAACTAACCCACGGATATGATGGCATCTTCTTGAATACTAAAAGTTGCATTGATAGATAGAGAGAGGTATTAAGTGGCATTTGAGAAATCATTTTCAACATTATTGATGATTGGAGAACTATAAAAATCTATCTGATCATTCAGAACAATGTTGTTTCTGTCAGCAAGAATTTTTTTGATTCCTATAAATTTCTACATATTTAATTTCACAATTTATAAAATTTGTAGAATTTCCGAATTTTGTGTGAAACTATGAGTATTTTCTATGAGATGATTAGCGTAGTTGAAATCTTTCATATTCAATTTGTTATTTTTCAAATGCTACTCGGATCTGTGGTTGAAACTGCGGTCTGACCTATATAAGCCATTGCAGTCGTCGCACTTGATGTTGTAGCCCAAAATTTTTTGAATTGGTCCGGTCTTGAATTGGAATTATTTATGAATGATAGCAAATTGTTATTTGTCTTGAATGCTATATTTATACCTTGTTTCTGAAACAAACTAGATATTTTGTTTGTAGAATAACTGAGAGACGCAAAACGGTGGTCATTATTTTCCTCATGAAAAAGAAATTAAACTTTCTGTATTTTTTCAACTTTTATTTGTAACTATTGTTACTGCAGTTTCATCGTATATGGACATTTCTAAAATAATACAATGAAACTAAGAAAAATGTGTGCAAAATTGCAGTAACAATAGTTACAAATAAAAGTGGTAAAAAACATATGAAGTTTCATTTCTGATGATTCGAAGGTAGATTGAATTTGAAATTTCACACTTTTTTTTGTTTTGGTATTTTGTTTACGATTGAGGTTTTATATCCATTACTGACGGCAATCTAATTGATTCGGTTCAATTCTTTTCGAAAAATTGACTAGTATCTGTATCATGAAGTGGGATATTGCTTATAAACTTGCAGCAAAGTATGTTTATGATGCACCCATACTCTCATCACCTTGCATATTATTATTGCATGACTTACTGATATCCCGCAAATCCAGTCAAATTTACAAAAAAAAAAATGAAACAGAATCAAACAGATTGCTGTCAATAATTGATAAATAACCTACATCCTGAATAAAATACTGAAACGAGAACAATACCGTGAAACTTCAAATTCAATCCACCCTCTGAAATAACAATCCAATGGAATTGTTATTTCAGAGAATATCAAAAAATTTGAAAAAATATTATTGTATTCGAAGTGTACTATGATGCTGTAATGATTAATATTCGATAAAACGTTTCGTGTCAACATGGCCAACATAAATTTTTTTTCTTAAAACGGACCAGTCTTTTTCATTACAGATATTAATAAAGCAATAAATTCACAATCCAAGGGTATATAACATTTAATATTTTCATTTCCTTCCTAGTTATTTCCTTCGAAATAACTAGCATCATCAATGACAAAAATTTTAAATCACGGTCCTGTCGTTACTTTTTTGTATATAAATTGTTTCGATTTCTTCAAAATATAATTCAGTCAACCCAATGAATTCGACAGGTAGGTACCCTAACTCAACGAAAATTCGTACTTTTTCGTTTTGTAAATTGTTGTATTGCCGTAATCCTTCTTTCAAGTTTCTTTCTTCTTTGATTGACGACTTGTTTATTTTGTGGAAATTCATGTTCACCGAGGATACACTTTTTTCAAGGCTTGTTTCTCCCTAATCAATTATAATTCTAAATAATTTTATAATTCTCAATCCTGGAAGTATTGAAAATGTCAGTTTTTGGTCGAAATTCGATTGTTGAATAATTTGGTGTGGTACTACAGGTTTTTCCGGGTTTTCCTGCAGCGGAAAAAGCAAATACGCCACTGGAATCAATGAAGTCGCCCCGGAGCGCCAAATAATTTTTGTTGTTTCATAACTTCATGATGTGAATTACTTTCTTCCTTAGTTAATAAAGTTAATATATTTGGTATGATCAAATAGCTTTTCAAATCATTTACCACCTCAAACGCGTAGGCTTTGCTTGGTTTCTATGGCAGGAAATATGTATGCGTTGTTGATTTCTGTTGAGAACTGTCAGACGTTTATGAACATATCCAAGATGCATTCAAATGATGAAAGGACTGATATGATAGTCAGTAAAATGATAGAAATGGACAATTTTTTTGGCAAGGAATATGTATGTTCAGCTATATCCGAATCGTCGTATTCCGAACATCCATATGTATAGACGATTAGAAAGAAATTCGAGGGACTATGATGCAATTGACAGAAAGAAAACAAGAAAATGTGTGGTTACTGGAAGTGTGAGGAATCAAATAAATGTTATGAGTGAGCAAATATTACCACATAAAATTTACTCAGTGAAAACATCTTTTTTTTCCAATTTAGGATTGGACAGATACAAAAATTATGCTAATCAAGATCGTTCATTACGAGAAATTGCCCACGAAATGGGGATTTCGGTAAAATCCACCCAGAACTATTTTGAAAGATAAAAAATATAAATTCTACAGGATACGCGAAGTTCATCACGTCAATGAAAGGGATTACGGAAGGAGAGTACGATTTGCGAAGTGGTTGAGACGTAGAAATAGGGAAGTTGGAAATATTTGTAAAAAAATAATATGGACGGACGAATCAAAATTCACCGACAATGGTTGGTTTGATAGAAATATCCATTATAGGGAATGATACAAATGAACATTTACATAGGGAAATCAATTTCCAAGAAAGGTTGGGAATAAATGTTTGGTTGGGAATTTTGGGAACAAACATCCTTGGCCCTTTCTTTTACGATGATCATTTGAATACTGGAATGTATCTTTATTTTCTATTCAATGAATTTGATGACTTCTTAGATGAATTGCCACTGAATATCCGCTATGAAATACAATATTTTCAATAAGACGGCGCTCCTCCGCATAATACTGCAATAGTGAGAGAATATTTAGCTGCAATATTCCTAAGAAAATGGATTGGAAACAATGGATCAATTAACTGACCATCTCGCTCCCCAAATCTTAATCCTTTGATTATTTAAAGGATAAAGTTTTTTCAGCACCAAGTACCGATATCGACCAAATCAAACAAAAAATAAGATATGCATGTATTAGTATTACACCTATTATGCACCTATTATGTCTGGACCGACAACTTATGTGCATTCAACAAAGAGGTCGTCAATTCGAGCATTTAATGTAGATTGCCATGTAGCATTGATTTTTCGTATTGGTTTCATTTTTCCCAAAAGTTCATGGTGAAATAAATTGTTTTTCTGTTTGATTGTTGTCACTGATGATGGTGGTTATTTCAAATGAACGCTATAAAAATATTATATGTCATCAATCGAGAATCAACATTCTCGAAAGCTCGACCATATAACAAAGGGTATTCTTCAAACATATATATATATATATATATATATATATATATATATATATATATATAGAATTTATTTCATTACGTTACATACCAAAATGTTTGTAGCAAGTCAGTACAATCAATTGAATTCAAACGCCGGGGCACTACGCCGGCGCAGTAATTTAACACTGTTAACATTAGATGTGGCGTTGCTGCTTGAAAAATGAAGACTCTGTGACTTTTCACCATTTAGTTTGAGACCATTTGCCAAAAACCAATTTTCAGCCCTATCATCCACCTCTTTGGATATTCTTGTGAGTTCTGATAGTTCTCTATCTGAATATCGTCGGTCTGGAACAGAAAAGTAGCATATGTTCAAATTGGGCATTTCTCAGAATTAGCTCTCAAAGTTTTGATAGCTCTGTAAGTTTCTAGTGGATCGATAAAGTCTGATATCTGTGGATTATTTCAATTAACAGTTATTTTTGGTATAATAACTTTTAGATAATCATCGGAAAATATATTTTTAAAGAAATATACTGGACCTACGACAAATAAACAGCAAATGAAGTAGTGCAGAACCATCTTATATTGTACTTAAGATGGTACCATATTCATTTAATTGATATTGGGAGTGGAAATTGAGTACTGAACTATACTTATAATAATTTTATATGCAAAATTCAGTTCTATTGGGTGAATATAGAAACAACTGTGTTAAGTTTTACAATTTTTTTTTATGCAAAACCGTGTTTGATTATACATTATAAAACTGAAAAAATCGTGGGTTTGGTAAGCTCTGAAGAACATAGGTTCACAAATTGAACTTAACAGATATTGAGTCAATTTTAATATAAAAGGAAATCATAAACATAAGAAGACAACACATAAAAGACTAAAAAAACAAACTTCATCAGATCTTCGTTTCGTATCATGTTTCAACGAATTACAAAAATCATGATACTGGTTTGGAATCACCAGGT
Source organism: Leptinotarsa decemlineata (assembly GCF_025532065.1). Lineage (NCBI taxonomy): Eukaryota > Metazoa > Arthropoda > Insecta > Coleoptera > Chrysomelidae > Leptinotarsa > Leptinotarsa decemlineata. Next base: position 18,441,328 of record NW_027412533.1, read on the forward strand.
CCCTACAACTTGCTTGAAGATGTATACATTTTTTGGTATTGATAACAACTGTTTTGGTATAAGCTGGTTCGATCTGAAAAGTTTTAATAGGGCATAGCTTCTTTCTGGTATGCGAAGAAATATCTATTTCTTGATAATCAGTTTCCCAGTGATTGTACTCACAATAGTTGGTTTCTCCGAGTTTACCATTACAATTTTGACGTTATTCCAATTGACTTTGGTTCCCATAGTATGACGTGCATGGTTATTGAAACAACTTTCTCGAAATTTGGTGATATTGAGAAAATTGTTCATTTCTGTAATAATGTACGGCTTCTTTCTATAGGCAGTTCCCGCAATCGTATACGACTGAGCAGGAATGAGTATATTAACATTTCTTGAGGCTTTTTCTTTATTACTATGGATCGAATCTCCTTCATTCTGTATGTGGCCATTTTGAAGGAAGTGATGAACGATTTTTATCGAGAAGGATACTGCACAAAATAAATATAAAGCAACAATGTTTCTATTTCAGTTTTGGCCCCCGCAATTGTCAGAAAAAATGAAAACTCTCTTTTTTCTTCAGTCTTGAATTTTTCTGTAATGAAACGAAGTAAACAAGTGGCAATTTCTGTGGAACCTCGTTGACTTAGAGCTTCGTGCCACATATAACAATATCCTTGGTTATCACCTAAACTATAGGTTAGGTTGTAGGTAGGTAACTTACTTCTATAATATTGTTCAGACACTTCACATTTTGGAGTTTGTAGAACCTGCTCCAAGTCGAAAACTGCCGCACAGAAATTCTTGTCATCCCGTGCTCTCTCTTTTTCGATTCCTTTTCTCTTTCTACTCAATTCTTCATTTCTCGCATGGTTCTCAATTTCCTCTTTCATTATTATTTTTTGCTCTTCATTTGCATTTTTATACTTTTCACATAAACCACATAAATCTTTCTTGGGCTTGAAAAAATGCAAATTGAACCTGAATATATGTTCTGAATATATGTCTGTACATGGACTCTTTGGCTATATAAGAAATACATTTCTGATTACAGTATTCCTTATATAAATCGTACATCTTACCAATATTCAAGTTTGACGGTAAATATTCACGTTGAGAATTCCTTCTACAATAGTGGCTTTCTACTCTATCAAATTTATTGATATGATCTATTACACTTTGAATGGTAATATTTCGAAGGCGAGACGTTGTTTTAATTCCACGTAAGTCTCTTTCTACATAGCCGATATGATATTTGCTAAACGCAGTTTTCACAGTTTGCTCTGATATACTTAAGGTGTCTCCTAATTTCCAGTATGTTTTAAGAATTTTGTTTCTTTGAGCTATGTTTATTTTTTCGACACGCTTTTTCACACAATTATTATCACATCCCTTTTTGAGCTTTCTCTCAAGAACCACTTTACCATTCCAGCTAGTATACTGTTTGCCACTATTTCTTTTTTGCTTTAATGATATTTCGTGTCCATTCATGCACATTTCTTTGTCTTTTTCTTGTTAATTGTTTGGTGTCTGAAACAATGATATGCTTTCATTTGATTCTCGTATTGAATTTCATTACTTACTTGATTCTTCAGAGTTCATTTTCTCAACTTCTTGTGGTGCTACATTCTCCGAATTAGTGCTTTCTTTTTCAGCTCCCGAAAGTTTCGAAAACTGTTTGTTGAGGAAAGTGTGTTTCAATACTTCGTCTAATTTATTTTATATACTCACCCAGGGTAGATTTTTTGAGTAACAGATTTTTTTCTCTTATACTTCTTAATTCTTCGTACTCAACCTTGTAATCTGGGTCGTTAACCGAATCGTCACTATCTTCACAGAATTCATTGTATTTCCTGTTACAATATCAGTAGCTGCTTGATTATCTGAATTGTTTCCCATGAAAATCAATTCTTCATTTATTTGTTGAACAATATCAATATCTTCTGTATCATCGACTGTTTTAGTAATCATTATATTATCAGTATCGTGATTTATTCTCAAAGGTTCTACCTCATTCGTAGATCCATCGTTGGGGATATAAATATCACTCGATGGTGCTTGCAAAACAATGAAACTGTCTATCAAATTTTCCGAAACATTTTCGTTTGGAGAGGCGCCCTTTCTCGCTTCTATAATGTATATACTGAGGTATATTGAGAATTCCAAATATAGAAAAACTACACTGACTCACCTGCATCAGGCTGCAATGATTTTTCTGCTAGTTCTACAAGCTTTTTACCACGATTCATTTTCAAAATAGCAGATTGACGCTCGACAGTAAAAGTAAACGAAGTAATGGTGTACCGGTGATTTCCGCGGTGTTACAATTATTTGGTACTCAGCCAATTATTGTGCTTCAGTAAAGTCACATGCAAATATTGGCTTCAAGGGTGGACATACCACACTTTTGACCTACGCAATTGTCACATATTATCGCAGGCGCAAAAGACTATGGTGAGATACGATTGTTCTGCACTAAACATAAGGTGATTTTGGAATATTTTCGCAGTGTAGGTCCACGAAAGATAGTTTGGCACCAACACTAATTTATATTATGGACATAGGATAAATTTGCACCAAGTGTATAATTTCCTCAAATATAAGAGAATGAATGTATGGTTTTGCACATATAAAAAGGCTATTGAGGGGAAGGTCAGGATAGTCCTAACTCAAAATTATAAAATTTGGACTTGAGAGAGTTCTGAGGTGACGATATATAAATGTCGTATCATCGGCAAATAGTACGGTGCTAAATGGTTGCATGAATTTACTGATGTCATCAACATAAATTATAAATAGCAGGGGTCCCAGTACTGACCCCTGCGGAACGCCATACTTTACATGTTCAAATTTTGAAACTTTGTTGTTTACACTAACGGCTTGATATCTACTTGACAGGTATGATTTCATAAGGAAAAGTGCAACTCCCCTCACTCCATAATAGCTTAGTTTTTCTAATAGTATTTCATGAGAAATGCAGTCAAAGGCCTTTGAAAAGTCACAGAGCTTATTGCTGTGAGATTACCTTGCTCAAGACCCTTGACTACATTAGTGACCACGCTAAAAACAGCCTGAGCTGTAGAACAATTTCTGCGAAAACCAAATTGTAACTTGTCAAAAAAGTTATTTGTCTCAAAATATGCATAAATACGTTGTTTCAAAATTTTCTCGATGATTTTAGAAAGTATAGATATGATGGAGATAAGTCTATAGTTTTCAGCTAGACTTGGATTGCCATTTTTAAATAGTGGAAGGACTTTAGAAAATTTGAATGCATCCGGAAAAATGTCGGTAATAAATATCAAGTTTACAAGTAGGGTGAAAGGTTTCGAAATAATGCTGGTAGTTTCTTTAATAATTGTACTATTTATTTCATCGGAGTCTAAACATTTAGAATTTTTTAGAGAGATTATTGCATCTCGAACGTCTTCTTCAGTGACTGGACCAAGAAAAAACGAATTACAGGGCGCTGGAAAGTTTCTGAAGTTCAGAACTTCTTTCTCTGTCACAGTTGGAAGAGACTTTATGATGTTTTCAGCAACACTAGCAAAGTATTTATTGAAATAGTCGGGGGTTATATTGCATGTAGAAGTACTGTTTTGTTTATTTCTTTCAAAATTCATCACTTGCCAGAATGATTTTGATTTATTTCTCGATAAACGTATGAAATCATCATAGGCTAATCTTTTAGAATTTTTTAGTTGAGCTATATAGCACTTTTTGTAATTTTTATAGGCTTCAATATCATCCGGGTGTCTACTAAAGTCAGCTATTAGTCTAAAATTTGATAAATGTTGTCTCATGATTTTTAAATTTTCTTCGAACCAACTAACTGGACACTTTTTATTTTTTGCTTTTTGAGTTTCATTGGACACCATTTTTTTACAATATCGCTATAGGTTTTTACGATAAAAGAAGTCAGGAAGTCTACATCGTCATTGGTCTCGAAAAGACTTCATTCTACTTCATGTAAAGACTGCTTAATTTTTTCTATTCCTTTTTTTGTTATTACTCTACGAGACGTTTTTTCAATAATTTGAGGAGAGCTGTCCTTTAATAGAACATATTGAGCACGATGGTCTGAGATACATGGTTCAAAGACTCCGCATCCAAAGATTTTTTTATCTAAATTTGTCAAAACATTATCAATACAGCTCGCAGATGTTGTTGTCACTCTCGTTGATTGGTGAATAGTGGGTGTTTAACCAAAAGATAACAATACATTTTCCAAATCGTATGAAGATGTTGACTTACCTTCAAAATTAACATTAAAATCTCCCAAGATTATAATTTTTGTATGCGGATTTAAGATGAATTCAAGCAAATTCTTGAATTTTTCCAAAAATATGTCAAAATTTCCTTTGCCTGACCTGTATAGAATCACAACAAGGATTTTTTCATTTATTAATTCAACTCCACAGAATTCGGAGTTTTGTTCAATATCAAAACTTTGCAAATCTAATGGCTTAAATAATATGGACTTCTTCAAAAATATGGCTGTTCCGCCGTTTTGAATTTGTTTTCTGCAGAAATAGTTTGCTAAAACATAACCATCTGAATTTATACTTTTGAGACATTGCTCTCTCTGCCAATGCTCTGAAACACCTACGATATCAAACTCATATTCATTTCATAAATGGTTCATAAATGGAACCATCTATTGGTGTGACACCCAAGTCAACTTGACAAGTTTTTTATGTCGGTGTTGGTGGTTTGACCAATCAACCGACAACTGCGGTGGCAGACATTTGGGAAGCTAACCTGGAATGTCATCGAAAAACGAATCCACATGTTTCTAGAAATGATATGAAATCGAAAAAGGTTAATGCAGTCAAGCTGCTGGAAAATAATTCCATGAAAATCAAAAGATAAATGAATAAATACCATTCTGATCATTCCCATATTGATTTCAATTTAAGAGCCACCGGTAGACAGCATCGTCAGTACCGGGCAGGCCAATAGGCTGAAACAGCTGTCTAGCGGTGGCTCTTAAATTGAAATCAATATGGGAATGATCAGAATGGTACTTATTTATCTTTTGATTTTCATGGAATTATTTTCCAGCAGCTTGACTGCATTACCTAATAATATTAGTAAATCTCAACATGACGGATATAATAGTGCAATATAGGGGACATTTACAAGAATTTAATCCTGTCCAGGCAATTTGGTCAATTTATAGAAAAAGGTTAGAAAATTATTTTCGACTAATGCAATCAAAGAAGAGGACCGTAAGAGAGCCATTCTTCTAAATTTGTTAAATGAACAAGCATATAAACTTGTACATGACATGTGTTTTCCTATCGAGCCGGAATCAAAATCATTCAAGGACATACTTAACTTATTGGATGGACATTTTAAACCAACAGTGTCCGTATTTGCGAGTCGGGATAGATTTTTGGATTTACGTAAATTACATAGTGAAACACCTAAAGAGTGGGCAGCTCTATTGCGTAATGTTATTTTTACATGTGGTTTCGAAGGACAAACAGAGATAGAACGTGCGTTAGTTGATCGATTTGTGGTTGGCTACGACAGAGGATCTATAAAGGATAGATTATATGAGGAAAAAGCTACAGTGACTTTTGCTCGAATAGTGGAAATTTCCGATTCGAAATCTGCTGTTCAACCAAGTTTTCAATCGACATCAATCAAGAGAGAACCGGAAATTCATTTCGCCGGTACGAGTATTCGGTACGAAATATTCGAACTGCCGAAGCAGCACCTCCAGCGGTAGCAGTAAGGATCAAGCATTTGGATCGACTATCAGGCAAAAATGTTCAGTATGTGGTCGTAAAAACCATCAACAAGATAAGTGTGTTTTCCGTCAATATTCTTGTCATATTTGTAATAAAAAAGGTCATTTAGCGCCAATGTGTCCAAATAGAAAAAAGTAAACAATATCAGGCATGCAAATAATTTTTTGGAATCAGATAATCTTGCTTTGTTTAATTTAGAGTATAAATCTGATCCAGTCGTAATAGAAGTAATACTTGTGATAGCAGGCCGTCTACTTATCAATTGGATACAGGGGCCAGCTATTCAGTTATTTCTGAAAATTTTTATAAACTTAATTTTGGCAACAAAATTTTAAAATATACAGATAAGATTTTCAATCTATATAATGGAGGTAAAATTCAACCATTGGGTTCATTTGAAACTGAAATAGAATATAATGGAAAAATTGGAATGATAAATATTTTTGTTATTAAAAATGAAGGACCACCGCTTCTGGGACGGGAGTTGACTATTTTCAATTTAAATTGGTCAAATCTCCCTGAAGATTCACACTTCATTATAAATAAATATAATGATTTACTTTCACCCGGTTCAGGTACTTTCAACAAGGGAAAAATCTCGATTAGAATTAAATCGAATTCAAAATTTTTTAGAGCCCGGTCTTTACCATTTGAAATGAGAGATAAAGTGGAAAGGAGCTGAATAGGTTATGTGAATTAGGAATTATCGTACCGGTAGACTATTAGGAATGGGGAACTCCCTGTTTTAAAAAAAGACGGGTCGGTACGAATATGTGGAGATTTTAAGATAACAGTTAATCTTTTTATAGAAATCGATAGTTATCCTATTTCAAAAATTGATGAGTTGTTCGTACAACTACAAGGGTCTGAACAATTTACCAAATCAGATTCGTCGAATGCATACCAAAAAGTTTGTTTAGATGAAGATTAAAAAAAGTTGATAACAATTTCTACACATAGGGGGTGTTGTACCGTTACAATAGAGCACCTTTTGGGATCGCAAGTATACCTGCTAAATTTCTAAAAATGTTAGAATCATTACTGCAGGGTTTGAAAGGAGTCGTTTGCTTTATGATGGCATTCTCATTACGGGTAAAGGAACACGCAAGACGTTTGGAAGAAGTATTTTCCCGATTACAGGGGGCAGGTTTGAAACTTTCTTTAGAAAAGTGTAGTTTCTTCAAAAATAAAATAACATATTTAGGATACGATCTTGATAAGCACGGTTTGCATACATCACAATCGAAAGTTAATGACATTGTTCATGCACCAGTACCGCACGACGTTACTTCTTTAAAATCATTTTTAGGGTTGATAAATGACTACGGTGAGTTCGTTAGAAATCTTTCGACATTATTGCATCCTTTGTGGGATTGGTCGATGGATTGTCAGACGGCTTTCGAGGAAGTCAAGAAAATTTTATCTTCTTCACCTGTTTTAGTGCATTACAACCCAGAGCTACCATTGAGGTTGGTGACTGACGCTAGTGAATACGGGGTAGGTGTGTTGCTAGCACATATAACTCCAGACGGTAAAGAAAAAGTAATATGTTATGCTTCACGAATTTTATCAGAACGAGAACGTAAATTTTGTACTCTTGAGAAAGAAGGACTAGCAGTGATTTTTGGATCAATCAAGTTTCAAAATTTTTTATTTGGTAGACATTTCACATTGGTGACGGACAACAAGCCCCTTTCATATATTTTTCGTCCAAATAAAAGTATTCCGCAATTTTCTGCAAATAGATTACGTAGATGGGCGATAATACTCTCCAGTTATCAATATGATGTTGAAGTAGTCAAATCGGAAAATAATCCCGCCGACATGTTGTCGCGTTTAACACAAACAGAGGAAATTTATGTAGAAAACATAGATCTAAATTATGCCCATTATTTTTCAAAGAATGAACATTTTCCTATAGATTTTGAGGTGATCCGGAAGGCCACGGTCAAGGATGATTTATTGAAAAGCATATATATATATATATATATATATATATATATATATATATATATATATATATATATATATATATATATATATATACTAGTTAGGAACAAAATTACTGAACTATTGAGTACGTAGCATGCAAAAGAAACATTGATTCCACATTTCGACACTTTTTATTGTCACCATCGAAAAAACTACAAGAGTAAAAATATATATATTAACATATTGCTTGTCTTCGAGATTGTATGCAAATGGTGTAAAAATCATCAAATATATTTTTTACATCAAGGTCAAAATTTTAACAGTGGTGCGTGCCAATCTCTTAATCAGTAGACGCAACTCAAAAACCGTTTCATACGACACTAGTTGAGATGTATCATAAAACACCCAATGGAAAAGAAATTGACAGGTGTCCTAACTTTCATTTGATTAAAATTGAAGACATATTAGAATATAAATTCATTTATTCACAATATGAAATACTTGGAATTGAATAAAATTGAAGTTAAAGTATATGTTAGAAATTTGACAAATCATCAGGAAGGTTTTGGAGATTCTCTTGATCCAAGTACAAAAGATAGGAATATGTTTCACTTAAATGGTTGATTTCATGAACTTCATTTGAGAAATATATCACGACATGTTTCGCTAACACAGTAGCTTCTTTAACAGTGATTTGAATACTACAATTTGCTTCTTACGCTAATATTTATACACCACAGGTAACTACAATTGAGACTACCTCCATCAAATCATCTACACCTCTGCAACTTTTATATAAATGAGGTACCTCTTCAATTATGATCACCTGAAGCATATTACCTCACTCCCACATGAATAATAATACTTTCTCGTTTTTTTTAAGAAAACAAGTTCAATAATGGTGATCTATTCAAATCCAGTTGGTCATTGATTAGAATGTTTTGATTTTTAAGTTCAATAACTTCCATTGCTTCTAGATGATTCAGTTTCAAATCTTTATTTTTCATGTGTAAAATTTAGAACTATTCGTTAAAGATATGTTTTTCTTCCAAAAGATGATTTGAATATGTTGAACTTGTTTTCTTATTTACATAGTTCATATGATGACTCTGGATTCGATTCCTGAATGTTCTGCCAGCTCGACCAATATATACCTCAGTATATATTAGAAAATAAGTGGTTGAATTCAGTTTCTTATTGAAGCATACAGGTGATTGTGAGATGAAGGCCATCTCACAAAAGACTTTTTTTAGAGATAACTAGGTAAAGTTATTGGAAATATTAAAACATAGTGGAAAGATTCTACACCTGATTAGAATAAATTAAACGTTGTTTATAATATACCATGTAATAATTATGATTTAAATTATAATGGAACAACTTCCAGAACATTATCAAACAGAATAACTTCAGACAAAAGTGATATAAGAATAAACAAAAATATATGTGAACTAGCTCAACATTCTATTGAAACAGAAAACAAAATTGAATTTTATCAAGCAAGTTTCATATTCAGAAAAAAATATGTTTGAAAGGCTTTTTCACGACATGATCCTTATTAACAAAAATCCTAATAATATGAACAGAAAAACAGACATTGAAAATCTGAATATGATCTACAATAATTTACTAGACTTAGATAAATCTCGGTAATATTCTCAATTTGAAAAAAATGCATTCATTCATTCAATGAGCATTCATGGAATACAAAACTTTTCAATGATAATGTCACTCTTGTCATTATAGTAAGCTTTGAACGTGACATTACCAATATCAGATATCTGAAAATTATGACATTAACATCAATGCACCAATTTTGTGATTTTTTTTTGACAATAATCAATTTTCAATTGTAAAACTCAAATTACTTGTAAGTGTTGTCCATTTTTTCCCAGTTCTTTTCTATTGTATTTCATTTCAGCGTCATGACGAAGTCTCTATTCAGACACGAAAGCTTGACGATTCGTGAAATAGATTAAATATATTTCTCTCTTCTTACAAACCTCATAGAAAATTGTGATTCTTACTCAAAAGTGAGAAAAGATTCTACATTATAAGTTCAACGGATCTATAATGATTCAATTAAAAACTTGTTTGAAGTCAATCAGATTGACAACTATGTGATGTGATATCTCTTTTCAGCAATGTCTATTTAGATGCTTTTCTCAGATCTATTAATAGAAAATGGGGAAGTATTAGTCAGTTTTGTGATATCCATAAAAACGATTTCTTCAAACTTATAAATTTCCTTTTTAATAACACATATTTCTCATTGAATGGTAAAATTTATATACAAACTTTTGAGACTCCAATGGAAGCTAAGATTAGCCCCATTTTTCCAGCATATGTTATGTATGATCTGTTAGACTTGGTCTAACAGGTTCTTCCTTTCAATCTCTTTTCCATAAAAAATTATTTGATGATATGATTATCTCCCTTCCTCAAGATACAATACTGAAATTGTGGACATCTCCAATAGTTATGACCCTTATATACAGTTTAACAACGAACCTGAAAACAACGAGCAAAGAGTTCCGTTCCTGAATACTAAGGTAATCAGAATACACGATAATATCCTTCTCATAGATTGGTTTCACAAGCGTATCAGTTCTGTAGGTTCTTGAACTACTGTTCATACCATAAGCAATCAACGAATATCAACTTGGTCTAACAAATGAAGAACCGCATTCTACAGATTTCTGATCCCTCATTTTTTTCAAAAATGAGGGATCAGAACATATTATTTAGTACGTCATCTATTGACATTCAACTCAATAATAACAACCAGTTGGATAGAAATCCGTTAAAATCAAATAATATCACAATTGACACTGATCCACCTCCAATTCTTATAGTTTTAACTTCTTTACCATACATCAGTGATATGACACCTAAGTTATGCAGAATCTTCAAGAATTTGAATGTGAAAATAGCTCAACCATCGATAAATCATTTTCAAAACATAAGGATAAAACTCCTACAAATTTCCAATCTCAATTAGTTCATTCCATACCATGTTTGAATTGTAGTAATGAATATATTGGTCAAATGTCAAGACATATAAAAGTGATAGTAGATTACATCCTGAGAGAAATGCTCTCAGCAATTACGTTGTTAAAGAAGGTCATAATATGGACTAATAATTCAACCAAAATCTTAGCAATTGAGGAAGATTAAAACTAGAAACCAAGGCGAAGCTTAACCTATTTATGCTATATAGGTATCCCATACAGGTAAACCATCCAGGTGTACCACCCATACAAGTATACCAACCTAAATTAATTTTACAATTTTGCCTTATCTATTATTTTACAATATATGTTTATATAAAACAATTTTCAGCTATATAAGAATTTTTAGTGCATCGTCTTTTGACTTTCCCTCTAACACATGATAGGTTCACAAAAGAAAGACGTACAATACAGGAAATAGCAGCCACTAACGGTTTCTCGAAGGGTATTGTAATGAATCTGAAGCCGGCCCTGACCGACGCATGACGCATCACGGAATACCGCGAAAGAGCGGGAAGGATGCGGATGAGTCCCGAAATCCGCAGAGGGATCCGGAACGTTCGTTGACAATATAAAAACGTCGCTCTTCGTCCCGAAGAGTAGTCTGTACCAAGAAAGCGAATCGAGCGGTTAACAAACGGTGAAGATAAATTAAGCGTTAGTTACTGAGTGGTGTAAATAAATTAGTTGTGATAGTGAAGTATTGTTAAAATAAATTTGTTTAAGACAGTTAATTCTTTAATTCGTTACAATTGGTGTCAGAAGTGGGATGAGTGCTACAGTTGAAGAAGGGTCAGAGAAACATCTTCTACTTGGTGACCAAAAAGCATTCTCGAGACAAACCATCCTATGAAGATGTCTGGAGGAGTCTTACTAGACTGAAGGAGACGATGTTCGACCAAAATCTCGTGGAGTTGGCGATCCCGAAATTAGCCTCTGGGCTCGACAGGCTGGACTGGAGAATTGTGAGAAGCATGTTGGAAACGATCTTCAGATCCAGCGGCATCCAGATTCTGGTGTGTGGTAACCATCTTCCACGACCGAGCATAAAGACTGTGGAGTGTTACTTCCATCGAACTTCACAGTGCAAATATGGAGAGTTCTGCAGGTATCGACACACGCCAAGGATGACATTTCGGGGCGGAACGTCTTTAAGAAGGGGGCAATGTAATGAATCTGAAGCCGGCCCTGACCGACGCATGACGCATCACGGAATACCGCGAAAGAGCGGGAAGGATGCGGATGAGTCCCGAAATCCGCAGAGGGATCCGGAACGTTCGTTGACAATATAAAAACGTCGCTCTTCGTCCCGAAGAGTAGTCTGTACCAAGAAAGCGAATCGAGCGGTTAACAAACGGTGAAGATAAATTAAGCGTTAGTTACTGAGTGGTGTAAATAAATTAGTTGTGATAGTGAAGTATTGTTAAAATAAATTTGTTTAAGACAGTTAATTCTTTAATTCGTTACAGTATTGTAGATGACATAATAAGGAAGAAGAAGTTTAGGTTGAGAATGAACGAAATCTCGACTTTCAGAAAGGACAAAAACCAAGATAAATACATCTCAGTTCCATACCACCAATATACGAGGAACTTTGGAAAGATTTTCAAGGAACTACTTTTGAAGGTGGTTTTTAAAACAAGTCATACACTACAGAGCCTTTTGGGAAGTCCAAAAGACAAAGTCGAGAATTCGGAAAAGTCTGGAATTTACGAAATTGAATGTAAGGACTGCGTTGCAAAATATTATGGACAGACAAAAAGATCTATTAAAGTAAGATATAAGGAACACTTAGCACACTTAGAATATGGAAGACCAGAAAAATCAGCAGTCGCCCATCATCAAGATAAGTTAGACAAGTCAACAACAACAGGCAACTAGATGCCTATGAGAGTGTAGAAATAGTAAACACGATAATATTATGAATAACGATGACGAACCTATACCAAAGAACATACTATATAGCTTGTTCAAATGAAATAAGGACACATTGCAAAAATAAATTTAGATAGGCAATATTGTGAAATAATTTTTATATAGCTGAAAATTGTTTTATATAAACATTTATTGTAAAATAATAGATAAGGCAAAATTGTAAAATTAATTTAGGTTGGTATACCTGTATGGGTGGTACACCTGGATGATTTATCTGTATGGGATACCTATATAGCATAAACAAGGTTAGCTTTGCATTAGTTTATAGTTTTAATCTTCCTCTTTGAAGATGATCACTTGGTGATCGAAACACGTGTCGAGGTAATAAAAATAATGATTTGGTGTTGGGAAAAAAACTCCAGTAATATTCATTACTACAAAGGTTCCAAACAGTGCATCATAAATAATTGCTTTAAAAAAAGATCAGACAATGATCATTTCAGTGACATCTATGCCTTAGGTCTACTCAATATGGATAAAAATTCACATGATTTTCAAGTCAACAATAATGCTGAATACTCATTAACCTAACTCATAACAATTCTTTGAAATTGCAACAAATTTCAAACCTCCCTATGGTACTTCATTTTAATAATTTTTTTTTTAATGTCATGAATTTAACATTCATGATAATTATTTATTGATAATTATACTTTCAGCCAAGTTTTTAGGAGATCACGGATATGACATATGGATGATCAACTTCAGAGGAACATCAGAAAGTCTTGGACATGTCAATAAATCAGCTGATAATCTTGATTACTGGACCTTTAGGTAATGTAGAATTTCTTTATATTTGGAATTATCTGTCATCCATTCACAATCAATAATTGCAAAGTCATCTATGAGTTAATTTTCTCAATAACAAAATGAACTTACAAAAGCCTTCTGATTGTGGCATGTAGATAACATTGAAATGATATTTGTTATAGCTCTTCATGCTACAAGTATTGAATATGAATATTATTTGTCCCATTCTAATTCAGAAATAGGATGAATATATAAAAAAATCCCACTCGTTTCTCCACAAAACTTTCGATTTTGTATACACTACTAAAAATCAATGTACTCCTTCATAAAATGCTGATTCACATTTTCAGGCCATTGAATTACCAATTTCTCTGTATGTCTAGAGTCAGCATATTTCTTGAGCATATTTGAAACAAAATATGTAAAAGCCGACGAAAGCTGACGAATGCAACGACACATTTGTAGGCATCAACAAGAGGCATCTACCAATGAGTTGTCCTAACGAATAAAAATATGAATGAACGAATGTAGAAACCGACACAATAAGGGAATTTGAAATAAACTGCTGCCAATCCCAACGGTTCTAAATATTTCTGACCAATGGTTGAAGCCTCTCGTGAAATTCACGAAAGGCTTCAACCATGTGTCTCACAAAAATGTGATAGTAAAACACATTTTTGAAAAAAAACTACAATTTACACGCTCTGAAAAATAAACTTCTGATTGAATCGAACTCATCAATTCATTAAATGACACAATTCATTTGATATAAAAGCTTGTAGCAGAGTTTCACCTATTCTACACAGAGTATGATTTTGGGACGGTGAACATCTTCGTTACGTAACGCGTTACGATGCCAGTCTGTCCGGCGTCCCTCTCTCACGCATATGACAGTAGCAGACGGACCCCTCCTTTCTCGTCGAACAGACTCTTCTCTCTCCTCCCTTCGCATGATTCAGTGTTTAGTGTGCCATAGACATATACTGTTGAAACTTATGGCTCATGGTATGAATAATATATGTACATATACAAAACAATCAACAAAAAATTTTAATATTGAATGACCCTTTCTTACATTATCATATCAATATGCATGAAATTTAGGTAATAACCTAAGCTTTTCACAAGTGAAACAATTTCAGTATTAAATAGTTCAACTTAGATTAGTTTGAATTATCACTTCTGTTGGGCGTCCCGAGACGCACACATATTTTTTTCCTTAGAGTCACTCATGTCGATATCAAGTTATACATTGTATTCTTCACACAATTTAAGGAACAACCGTTCCAACGATTTGCTGTTCTCATAGAAATATGATCTGCTGACAGCGTTTTCCCAAGAAATCCTTATTTCGATTTACAGAGCGATTCACACTATTTGAACTTATATTTTATTTAATTCTGATTGTAACTCCTGCTAGAGACAGTTGTCTCTAATTGTACTTTCATAAAATGAATATATTTTCAAAGAGACAATTTTCCGTTCTGAGTATTTAACTGGCGCAGTCGGTAGGATTTGTGCAGTGCGTTGAAAGAACTTTTTCGCGACTTGAAGTGTCTACATCTTAAGCAAGACTCTAAGAAACGACTCTACTTCTTGAGGCTACAAGGAATCATCGGAGAAAGAACTGGAGACTACGAGATTTTGGATCATCAAAATAACTGTAGGTGCTGAATTTCCTTTTCGCCTTTACTGAATCCTCTGCACAAGGATTCCGGTGAAGATAATTCAAGGCAGTTCATTGCGAACAAAAACAGTGTTTATTCTAGACGAGTTATTAAAAAAAAATTAATTAATTTTGTGAATTTTTGCTAGCAGTTTGAAAAAAATCTAAGCTAAAGGCGGTACTAGAGAATTATTTATCAAATATTGATTCATGAACTCACTTGACGGGGAACCTCCCCACCAACGAATTTCTCAATACCAGGAAAACCCCAGAACCAACTTCAGAACTCAATACGATTCAAATCAATTACAAAATCAATCACGATTTTTTCAACACAATCAAACGCCAAATTTAATTTCAGAAGAATTACTTTCAAATGAATATGAAAACCCGATTGATTTCTATGATCAACTTGCCAACCTATATCAATATTAGGAACACCCCAATCCGAATGAAATCCCTGATCCAAATAAATATTTCAATAACGAATTCGACCAACAACAATCTTGTATTTCAAACAATCCAGACCCTGAAGAAATCGCAAATTTTCAGGCAACGAGCCAACAAGGCCAATTGACTTAGCCGAAATCAATCTATCATGTAAATACCTCACCATATGTAGAAACAAAAAACCCAAAATTAAAATTACTTATCGATACGGAAAGCTCTCGATCAATAATCAAACCTTCGATAATTGAAAAATTATTTCCAGATAAAATATAACATTCCAATACCATAATAAAAACGGCAACTGATTGTCGAAAGGTCACAAATATTGACTATTGCAAAAAAACGGATATGCCCTGATTGATATTCAAAACCCCACCAATAGGACGATTCCTGTGAAATTACTCAAACCCCTACCATTCACCCAATTTGAATCCTCAAAGACTTGCAAAATAAAATTTGTATCGTCTACATGGATGAAATCATAATATTCAGCAACGGACTTCAAGAGCACATTCAAATCCTCAAATTGGTTTTCTCCAAATTGCGCGAAGATTGATTGAAAATTCAGATAGGTAAATCGGAATTCCTTCGAAAGGAAGTTGAATTTTTGGGACATGTGATCACACCTGAAGGAATCAAAGCTTATCCCCTAAATGTCTTGACTATCAATTTCAAAGACTCAGAAAGATATTGAATTTCATTAGTGTGGACTTCCATTGTCTAATATGATATAAATTGATTTGAAATCCCGGAAAAAATCTGTAAGAAATTAAAAAGATCAGCTGAATTATATTAAGCAAAAAACAGAAATTACAATGAAATAACATACAAGCGCCAAACAAAAATAAAAAAATTGAACTATCAACACGAGATGAAAAATAAAAAATTAATAACAAGAAATGGAAGTATAGAAAAATTAAAAGATTCCAAACCAAATTACTTCACGACATTTCGATTGTTAGTATCCACAATCACCTTTGGGTGATAACTGGACTTATTTCTCCGAGATCTGACTATGTATAGGTCATCCGAGTGATTTCACCTATCAAATGCGTTGTTGGACCACATATATGCGGCTTCTTTGAATTTTCTCCTAAACCAGTGTTCCTCCTTGTGGATGATTTCAACTTGAGACCACTTGATGTTATGTTGAGGAGTCCACACATGTTCTGCTATTCCGGATTTGCTGGTTTCTCCTCGCTGTGTGTGTTTTCTGTGCTCGGCAATGTGAAATTTCAATGGCCTCTTAGTTTCACCGATGTATGATTCTCTGCTATTCCGGATTTGCTGGTTTCTCCTCGCTGTATGTGTTTTCTGTGCTCGGCAATGTGAAATTTCAATGGCCTCTTAGTTTCACCGATGTATGATTCTCTGCACTCCCAGGGTATCTGATAAATGCAATTCTTGGAATCGCAGTCCACGTTTAGTGACCTGGTTTTCGTGAGGCTGCTACGGATAGTGTTCCCAGATCTGAAGCAGCTTCTGATGTTATACTTGGACCCAATCCTTCTTATCATTTCCGACAATCCTCTGATGTAGGAAAATACAAGTACTGGTTGTGGCGGCTACTCTTCCTTGTGTCTTGCTGTCTTCTACTGTTTCACAATCACTTTGGAGTAACCATTCCGTTGAAGGTCATTTCTGATGATGCCTAGGAAAGGAAAAAATAAGAAGGATTGGATTCAAATACTACATCAGAATCTGCTTCAGATCTGGGGACACTAACCTCATGAAAACCAGTCTACTGAAAGTTCACATTGTTGTGCACAAGAAACGCACACAGCGAGGAGAAACAAGCAAATCCGTAATAGCAGAGCATGTTTGGACTCCTCAACGTAGCATCAAGTGGTCTCAAGTTGAAATCGTCCACAAGGAGGAACACTGGTTTAGGAGAAAATTCAAAGAAGCCACATTAATGTTGTCCAACACCGCATTTAGCCAAGCTAGCGTAGAGATACGTGATACATGGAAATATCTAATCAAGCGGAACACGACCAATTCCTGCCATATGGTCAGCTTCCGCTTAAACCAATGTAGCAGAGTGAGGGAAAAGGGGATAGGTGAAATCACTCGAATTACTTATAAATGTCAGATCTCGAAGGAATGAGTCCAGAATGACCCGAAGATGATAGTGGATACTAACAATCGAAACGTCGTGGAGTAACTTGGTTTGAAATCTTTTAATTTTTTCCTAATTCTCATTTCTTGTTAATAATATTTCAATTTTCATCTTGTGTTGATAGTTAAGCTTTTTTAATTTTTTGGTTGCTGCTGTTATTTCATTTCAATCTCAGATTTTCACTCAATATAATTGTTATTTTTCAGAAAATTTTTTTAATTTTTCACAGATTTTTTTCAGGGATTTCAAATCAATTTATATCATATTCGAGAATGAAAGCCCGAACCCATGAAATGCACACGAAACATTGTAAACCACCTTCAAACGAAGATATTAAATAATTTTTGAAACTGTTAGGTTACTATCGAAAATTCAATAATAACTTTGCCAGACTCAGGAAATCTATTACCAAATGTCTTGAGAAAAATGAAAGGTAGGTTACACAAAATACTCCATTAATTGCTTCAATACATGCAGTCATTACTCATATCTGAACCTGTTCTAGCATATCCTGACTTCGAAAAATCATTCCAATTGACTACAAACGCCTCAAATTCCGCAATAGGCGCCATATTATCCCAACATGACCACCCAATATGTTACGCCTCCCGGACATTGAACCCAGCAGAAGTAAATTATACGACAAGCGGCTCTACTTATAAAAACCAGGTGATCATTACACTTGGGGATATAGAAAAACTCAAGTGTAGAATCGAAAGAGATTTGGAAAATTTTCGGTCATGTATCACATCAATAAATAAAAACATCGAAAATAATATCGTCAAATTACTCAGAGATTACTTCGATCCAAAGCAAACGTATGTAATACGATACGATATCTTTTCAAAAATTCCAACATTTTCAAAATGTCCAACATTCCTCACTGATGTAAAAACTGATGTAATAAACGTTTCACAAAGGTATCAATGAAATAAAATAATCCCTGAGTTCACGTTTTCATTAGCCTAAAATAATTGATGATATTCAAAATTTTGTCAACAACAGCAAAATATGCCAAAAAAACAAATATGATTGGAATCCTCCCATCATCGAATTCAATCTCACTCCTACCACTCCACACCGTGTTAAGAATCACACGTCGAAAGGTAAGACCTCGTTAGTCCTTAGCTCGCACAAGTTTCTCAACTTCTGAGAGTTTTCGTTCGTATGGGTGCGACAGCTGATTAACGGAAAAACAGATTTTTTTTAAACTTCAAAACTTCACTCGACCTTGATCGAACATTATCGGTGTTTGAAGGAGGAAAACAAAAATCTTTCTCCTGACCAGATAATGAAACGCGCCCTCCTGGGATACAATAACTCAATTCAAAGTGTCACAAAATTCACCCCGTTGAAGTAGTGAAAGGTCACATCATTAATACGAATCCAATCGATCTCGGTGAGCTTATCATCATTCCGGACTACGTTCAAGCCCATAAAAACACCACTTAAAAATTGAATGAAAATAGAGAAGAACCCCCCGATTTTTCTAATCAACAAACAGCATACATAAGGACCAAAGCACGACAAAAAAAAACAAACAAAATTCAGAAAAACTAAAATACTCAAGGAAACAAGTATGAAACTAGAAACCAAAAAAGGAACCTATGACAAAAATATTGCATAAAAGCCCACGACTAACAGAAAACCTTTCAAGGAACTGACGAAAATGAGGTTACCAACCTTGTACCTGGTACTTCACGTACTTCAAGTACTATGTGATGAAGACATTCAAATCAAAACCATTCATTATCCCATTCTTTCCATAAACTTAGGTAACGCCAAAGTCATTTATAATAAGCACACATTTCTTTACTACATCGATTTGAGTCCAATTATCAATCAACTAAATAACTCACAAATATATTTCAATATAATCAAAAATAATTTCAGTTAGGAAAATGTAACACACCCAATTTCCTACCATGATCTATCTGAAAATATGCTTCAAAGAACTGAATAGCTCATTGAAACAATGCAGACAAAACTGGACAACCTTCAATCACATATTCGTGTTAAACGAGGTATGATCAATGGAATCGGCAAAATCAATGAATGCCTTTTCGGAACACTTGACGTGGGTACTTTGTTCACTCACTCGAATTGACCGCCGTGTTGGTCGGTGGTTCATGCCCCTGTCTGAACGATCGATTTTCGCTTGCTATCGTCCAACCCGTGTTAGGAATCTCACGTTAAAAGGTAATACCTCGTTAATCCTTAGCTCGCACAAGTTTCGACTTCTGAGGGTTGTCGTTCGTAGGGGTGTGACGGAAAAACAGATTTTTTAAACAGATTGGTAGTAGATGAACAAGGCGGGTTCTGGCGCAAAATCCCATGTATTTTCTTATGGAGCTGAACTTTTTGCAATTTTTGGTTCAAACAGGAATGGGGGAAACGTGTGACGAGTTACGTACCGAATAAGTACGTTCAACCAGCCGACTAGGTCTACGACCCGGCCAAGGAGCGCCGACGCTGCAGTATCAAACAGCCGGCATTCCTGGAAAAGCCAACATTATAATTTCTCACCATTTATATTACATTATTGGAAATTCAGTCTTGATGTAACTTTTGTTCGAACAACTTGTCCAAATAAAAATATTTCGTCTTTTTAAAAACGGTCTTCGTTCTTTAAAGTACATAATTGGCGCAGTCGTGGTAGGATTCTCGAAGGCATCTATCGACTTAGATATCCTTGAGTTTCAACTCTTCATCGAGAAGAACCGGATGAGTCGTTTCGGCAACAAAAAAACTCTGAAGCTGAAAGTACCATCATCGGATCAACTACGGTTCCAGAGGCGGATCCCAGTACACGAAATCTCCAACACCAGACGATGGAAAGGAATTTTTCGTGAGTTACTCATTGTTCCCTTTTGTGATCCTATATGTCAAGCTCCTCAATTTTTCCTGAATCATTAGGTGATATCAGTGCAGAAATTGAGTTAGATTTAAGTCAATCACTAGAAGCTCTTAGTATAAATAATAATCAAACTAGACAATTAGGAAATATAGTCGATTCTATCATGGCAGTAACACCAGTTTTTGATTTGAAACGTTTGCAAATCATACCAGAGTTTGATGGTAACCCTTGCAGACTTCATCGATTTATTTCAACATGTACCGATATATTGAACACCTATTGGGACGCCACTCCCGCAAATAATAATTGTGCACAAAATAAACTTTTACTAAACAGTATTTTTTCCAAATTGACTAGACCGGCAGAAAAATTTTTTTCTATTAGCGGTAGTAACGATTGGAACACCATTAAAAATTTATTGATCACTCACTTTGGCGATCAGAGAAATGACAGTAGTTTATTATCAGATTTAGGCTCCTTGAGACAAAATCCAAATGAAAATTCACAAAATTTTTTTTCAAGAGTTGTTTCTATGCTCAATCTTCTTCATAACTATGTTATTTTACACGAGGTAAACAAGCAAGTGAAAATAAGCAAAAAATTACTCTATGATTCACATGCATTGCATACATTATTTGTTGGTTTGAGAGAACTCCAAAGTTCAATGATCAGATCAATGAGACCGAATAATTTAGCTGAATCACAACAATATATCATCGAAGATAACAACTTTCGGTATTTACAAAAATCTCAATTCAATAATTTCACCCCTCAAAAGTCACCAACCATATCAAATCCCCAAAATTTCAATTTTGTTCAACAGTCTCAGAATTTTCAGCCGAACAGACCCCAAATGCAACAAAATATTCCTCGACAACTGCAACAGAATCAAAATTTTTCTAACCAACCTCAATTTCCTAGAGGACCAATTCAAATACAACCCCGTCAAAATGTGCCCCAAAAAAAATACTTCACCATCAGCCAAGTATTCGGAGCACCGCGAAATGTTTGGAAACCCAACAATGGGCCATCCACTTCCCAACCAACCCCGATGAGCATGTCAGTACCCAGAATTTTTCGAAAAATAGACCTTCCTTTCAACAACCCATTCGAAATCACTTCCGGAATAATCCAAATCAGAGACGTAACTTCGTCTTCGAAGAACTTCTTAATATTGAATACGATAAAGACTATGAAACATGTGATTTTCCACAGGGAGAGTTTTCAAACGAACAATACGTTGACGAAACTGAACAATTCTCCTATTATGACGAGACTGACGATCAAAATTTTCACGAAACGTGGCCAAACTCAAGCGAAACATAATCGACCTCAATACCATATATGACAAAAAAGAATTACCTTACATTTAAATCGAAAATCCACCTATGAAACTTTTGATAGATACGGGAGCAACCAAATCTTTCCTGAATCCCGAAATTGCAAAAATGTATTACTCTGAAAATATTTTTAAAGAACCCTCCGTAGTTACATCAGTTTTTCAACAATCACAGCGTGATTATTGTGCTAGCATTCCATCTTTCGAAGAGTTCAACTCAGAGCAAAAATTGAAGTTTCATTTATTTAAATTTCATCAATATTTCGATGGATTGATCGGGTTAGATATACTTAAAGAAATGAATGCCAAAATCGATTTCTCAAATTCAATTTTATATACTCCAAATTCTCAACTCTACATTCAGTACTATGAGACCCAGAAAAAGCTATTATTTTTTGTCGAACTGGAACCAAACACAGGGACCAAAATAAAAATCCCTGTGAATCAATTATCAGGTGATATAATCGTACCCCCTACAAAAATCAATGGATGTTTCATCAGAGAAACACTAACTAGAGCCAATAACGGATACGCTATGGTAGAGCTAGAAAATCCGAACGATCAAAATTGTGAAATTGAATTGTTTGAGCCACTTAATACATATTCATTTCCTGTTCAAAACTATGAACTTTACCATGCAGATATTGACCCCTTACAAACAGACGAACATGACATCCGACATCTCATTCGAACTGAGCATATGAATAATGAGGAAAAACTGCACATTGTCAAATTATGCCAAAAATATTCAGATATTTTTCACCGTGAAGGAGAAAAGCTTACTTTCACAAATATAGTCAAACATCAAATAAAAACGAAAGATGAGCTTCCTGTATACACTAAATCTTACAGATATCCCTTTATCCATAAGGCAGAAGTTGCGAAACAGATAAATTCAATGCTAGATCAAAATATTATCCGACCTAGTAATTCGCCCTGGTCTTCACCTATTTGGGTAGTACCCAAAAAACCGGACGCCAGTGGGAAAAAGAAATGGAGGATTGTGGTGGACTACCGGAAAGTCAATGAGAAAACCATTGAAGACCGGTATTCGCTGCCAAATATAAGCGATGTATTGGATAAACTGGGCAGGTGCAAGTATTTCTCTACATTAGATTTGGCAAGTGGTTTCCATCAAATAGAGATGGCCCCAGAAGATATTCAAAAAACAGCCTTCAATGTCGAGAATGGCCATTACGAGTACCTGAGGGTACCGTTCGGGTTGCGAAACCCTTAGTAGGGTGATGGACGACGTTTTGAAAGGTCTCCAGAATGATATATGTTTAGTGTACATGGATGATATTATTGTATACTCAACATCCTTACAAGAACATATAATCAACCTGAAAAAATTTTTCAGAGGCTACGCGAAACAAACTTGAAAATTCAAGTTGACAAATCAGAATTTCTCAAGAAAGAAGTTTCTTTTCTCGGGCACATTGTAACATCAGAAGGTGTTAAACCAAATCCGGATAAAATCAAAGCTATTATGCAATATCCCATCCCAACAACTACGAAACAAATAAAATCATTTCTTGGACTTTTGGGATACTACCGTAAATTTATTAAAGACTTTGCCAAAATTACAAGACCATTTACACTTTGTCTGAAAAAAGGCGCCACAATCAAGCATGATG
This sequence comes from Leptinotarsa decemlineata, assembly GCF_025532065.1. Classification (NCBI taxonomy): domain Eukaryota; kingdom Metazoa; phylum Arthropoda; class Insecta; order Coleoptera; family Chrysomelidae; genus Leptinotarsa; species Leptinotarsa decemlineata. The sequence goes on from NW_027412533.1 coordinate 18,464,765, forward strand.
GAAATTTCATCAAAGCTTTCAACCATTGCAAAACTCTTCTGACAAATGACCCAATATTACAGTACCCAGACTTTGACAAGCCTTTTAACCTTACTACAGACGCTTCAAATTCGGCAATTGGTGTTATTTTATCACAGGGCCCTATTGGTTCTGACCATCCCGTTGCATATACATCTAGGACACTGAACGACGCGAAGCATAACTATAGCACAATAGAAAAAGAACTTTTGGCTATTGTATGGGCCACGAAGTATTTCCGGCCCTACATTTTTGGTAGAAAATTTTTTAATTATACTGACCACAAACCACTTCAATGGCTGATGTCTTTAAAAGAACCAAATTCAAGACTCGTCCGTTGGAAGTTGAAATTAGAAGAGTTTGACTATCAAATTATGTACAAAAAAGGAAAAAAAAAACACCAATGCAGACGCCCTCTCAAGAATTGAAATCCACGCCAATGAAGTAGAACCACAGCCATGCAGTGCGAGGACAAATCTAGAAGATATTGAAGAAACCTCCCCGTTTTTACAATATATGAAAAAATTCAACATTACACAGAAACACCCAGAACAAGACAACATCTCATTATCTAACAACCTTGACGAAACCCCGAACGAAGCCAAAATCGGAGTAGAAACCGACACATCGAGCTCAGTACAAGAAAATAAGATTCAAGAATTGATTTCAAACCCCGAGGAACCTGATGAACCCGAAGAAAATAATGTAACTGTACATACAAATGCTGAAAATCCCGTACAAGAAATCAACCCAAGTGAATCACCTATCAATGTCTTTCAAAATCAAATCCACATATCAAAATCAACCTTGCCTAGAAAAACAACCAGAAAAACGCTATGGAAACCAAACTTTAAAAAAATATGGAACATATACATAGTAAACGATGACCTTTCTCCAATCATAACATTTTTCAGTGATTTTGGTCAGCCTAGAAAAACTTATGCATTTTATTTCAATGATGACGAATCGAACAAAATGTACGAAAACCTTTGCACTCTAATGACGCAAACTTTCAAAAACCACACATTCAAATTAATTAAATGCAATTTGAAACTTGAAAATATAACAAACGATGACAGACAGAAAGAACTATTAGTCTATAATCATGAAACAAAAACAAACCATCGCGGAATTCAAGAAACCATACAATAAATTAAGAAAAAGTACTATTGGCCCAACCTTGCTAATCATGTCAGGAATTATATCAACAAATGCGAAGTATGTCAAATATCTAAATATGATAGAAACTCACCAAAAATAAATTTTCAAACACCAACACCCAAAAAACCATTTGAAATCGTTCATATCGATGTTTTTCAAGCCAACGGTCAAAAATTCCTTACGATAATAGATACTTTTTCTAAATATGCACAGGCTTTTCCTCTTACATCCGCAAACGCTTCCTCTATTGTCGAAAGTCTCATCACATTCATGTCGTTCCACGGACTACCACTAAAAATCATAGCCGATAGTGGAACAGAATTCAAAAACTCTACTTTGACTGACTTCACAAAACTTCACAAAATTGACATTCATTTCATCACCCCAAAAAACTCAACTAGTAACGCCCCCGTAGAGCGCCTTCATTCAACCTTTCTTGAGCATTTGAGGGTTTTGAAAATTGAAAATCCCCGTTCTGAAGTAACGAGCCTAATGCTTTATGCTATTTTTGGATATAACTACTCCATACATTCCTTAACAAAACAAAAAACCAATAGATATTGTGAGTGGACATATCAATACAAAGGATCCATTTGATATAGATATAAACCACGAAATTCTAAATAATTATATTCAGGAACACAAAGACAGAACTCAATTGATTTTCAATTACATTCACGAGACTTCCCAACAACAAAAAGAGAAGATAATAGAAAAACAAAATCTCACTCGCGAAAATCCGGTCAGCTATCCTGAAGATGGCGAAGTTTATCGACATAACGTAAAAACTCGTGGGAAAAAACTGAACGTTTCATTCATAAAAGAAACTGTTGTCACCGATCAAGGACTGAAACTAAAAACAAAACGTAATACCTACTACAAAAACATTTTCAAAAAACCCCAAAAAATCGTAACAAAGTCGAATTTGTTACAGGACCCTCCTACTCTTGACGATAATCCACCTAACATCATCAAAGAACGTACAAATAACGAACCTGAAGGACAACCCAGGGAACCTGCCCTTTCTACTAGGGACAGCAAAAATTAGAGTAGCCACACACACCTTTCTTCATTATATTGATTTCAAGCCAATTTCAGAAGAAATCGGAGAACTGACTGACATTATAACGCAATAAAATCATCACTCATGAATCAGAAAGACCTCAGTTCAACCTACCTTACATCCTTACATCAATACACCGAACAACATATAGACTTCCAATTGAAATCAGTTAAAGAAAAACTACAATCAATCTACCCCTTAGCGATTCGAAAAAAACGAGGGTTGATCAATGGACTTGGAAATATTGTCAAATTTGTTTCCGGTAACTTAGATCAGGAAGATGCCCAGCGTTACGACGCAGCTATTGAAAAATTACAAAATAACGAAAATCAAATTGTTCATTCTCTGAATCAACAAATATCATTGACTCACAGAGTACTTGAAAATAACAATAAAACATTTTCACTCATGATTCATAATCAGAATGTGATCAAAGAAAGTATCGAAGAGCTTAACAATAATAGCACACATTTTTTTATCCTTATTAGATACATATACACAAATAAAATTCAACTTGGATACACTACTTTCAATTCTCACCAATATTGAAAACGCCATTTCTTTCGCTAAACTTGGCACCTTACATCATAGTATAATATCTATCGACGATATAAAATCAATACTCGATTCGCTTCTGAAGTATCATTCTAAAGATCAATTGGTATATTCAGAAATCGAGGACAGCTATAAACAATATGATATAACACCTGTTGACGCATATTTTTCGAATACAAAACTAATTTTTGCATTGCATATCCCTCTTGTGCATCCCGAAACCTTCTCACATTACCACCTTTATTCAATACCCACTCAGAATTTTACCACAATTATTCCAAAAAACTCCTTTTTCACAATGAGTAATGATATGTTCCAATACGACTCTGGACCATGTCGTTATCTGAACCCGAACTACCTGTGCCCGAACAACTACCTGATAGATGGAACCCAGGAAAGCGATTGTAGTTTTTCAATTTTACAAGTAAAATATAACGAAGCCGTATGCCAAACAGCAACCATAGTGGTGAACAAGCCCTTAATCGAGGAAGTCAGCGAATCGAATTATATCGCCATATTCCCTCAACAAGAAAAAGTCCAAACCCGATGTGACGAAACCGACTTCGTGATGCTGAAAGGATCCTTTCTCATCGAAATCCCATACCAATGCAGCATCGAAACCTCCGGACATGGATACACCAACGAGAAGGGAGAAACCAAGGGAAAACCGTTATTTCTTCCTGAAATTACAATACAGAAAACAGAAAACAGAAAATCGAAAAAACCAAACTCCAAGTCGACGATATCTCACTTGACGAACTACGTGAAGTGCAACTCCAAGGAAATAGACTTCAACCCCTAGACTTAACAGGTTCAACTTCTTCCAGCCACCACCCCTGGACGATTCCCTTATATATATATTCGCCATTATAGGGATCATTTATATTTGTCTGAACAAGTTCAGAAGATGCAAGAAAAATACCAAGGATGCCGCAGAACCCCAACAGTCTCCAGAAGTTTTGTTTGTCCCATCCAAAACTTCATCTTAGGAGGGAGGAGTTACGTACCGAATAAGTACGTTCAACCAGCCGACTAGGTCTACGACCCGGCCAAGGAGCGCCGACGCTGCAGTATCAAATAGCCGGCATTCCAGGAAAAGCCAACATTATAATTTCTCACCATTTATATTACATTATTAAAAATTCAGTCTTGATGTAACTTTTGTTCGAACAACTTGTCCAAATAAAAATATTTCGTCTTTTTAAAAACGGTCTTCGTTCTTTAAAGTACGTAATTGACGTCATCGACGCAGGATGAAACGAGTATCGTAGCGATTCAAGCATGGAAGTCGACCCCCTTGCCGTCGCCCCCCTTAGTACTCCACATCACCGCTCAGGCCCTCTTGAGACTCCGCCTCAGCGCTCAGACCTCCTTGTCACGTGATTTTAATTAAAAAAGTTTATAGTTATGAGATTCGAACCTGGATCGTCCGCGTGGTAGACATTGTCCTTAGCCTCCACACCATCGTGAGATATTGAAGTTAATTGCGAATGTTGGGTATTTATAGCGTTAGTTTTGTCGGGACTGAAATTGACTCGTTCATTATACTTGACAGCATTTTTATTTGTTATTTCCGTAGAATGTAATCGTCATTATCATATTGAAGATTTGGGAAATAATTAATATTTCATGTAAAGATGGGTATGTGTGTGTAAGAGCGAGAGACGCGTGTGACGTGCAAGCAGCTGTTGCCAGTTGTACAATAAATCAATATTTATGGAGTAATGTAGCGTTGCCGGTTTGAAAATTAAGTTATAGAACACACAGAGTCATCTATGAGTCACTAGCTGAACTATCTATTGGTTGAAGGACACTGTAAACACTAGACTCATAAGACTGCATCTGTCAAATGTCAATACATGCCAGCATGGCAGGTTCGGCGTTGCCAGTTGTACAATAAATCATTGTTTATGGGGCAATGGTTGCCGGTTTTGGAATTAATCGTGAACGACTCGATGAAAATTGGAAGCGCGAAAGTGATATATTAATAATAATGAATCAGATTTAAGAAAAACATTACAGATTAATGAGGCTGTATCGTTTCAAAGTGTGATCCCTCAATGTTACAAGGTATCTCAAAATACATCATTGAAAACAAACATGGCGTTGAAGTGTACAGGGTGCGTCAAAATACATCATTTGAGAAAAAACATAACAGTTTCACGAGGCTGTAAGTTTTCAACGTGCGATCCCTCAATGTGTACAAGGTATCTCAAAATACATCATTGAAAAACAAATATGACATCGAAGTGTACAGGGTGCGTCAAAATATATCATTTAAGGAAAAAAACATGTCGGTTCAAAATATGATATTAATGTGTATACAGGGCGTTTCAAAATACATCATTTAAGAAAAAAAAACATATCGATTCAACAGAAGTCTAGCGTTCCAACATGTCGGAAGTCTCGTATCTTTGTTAACCAAGTTAGCATCATAAGGATGAGAAGGAGATCCAAAAGTGTCGAGGAGTTACGTATTGTGGAGTTAACATTCGGAAATGGGGAAAGCGACCGTTTTACAAACGTTTCGACTATTTGCGTGCCACCGTTTTGCGTGCGACCGTTTTCTGTGCGTTTTCGATCGTTTTTCGTGCGTTTTAGATCATTTTTCGTGCGTTTTCGACCATTTTCCGTGCGTTTACGGTCGTTTTCCGTGCGTTCATTCGTTATCGTTTCATCGTTATTGTCGTAACGGTTTTTCCTGTTTCACTATGACAGTCATTTATCATTTAACGCGTTTCGCTAACCAAGTTAGCATCATCAGGAAATTACTAACGTCCATGCTTTATCGTATGAAGATTCATTTTGCGAATTTTCAGACTCTTGAACGGAACCTTGTGGAACAGCCAACCTAACTTCTGTTACAGAGTAGTGTCGGTCAGCCAATCAGAATGGAGAAATCAAATATCGCTCGATTGATTGTGCTAGATGAAATTGAACTGGAGAATAAGGGTCGAATAATAATAATAATAGTGATAAAACATTAAAAGCTTGAAAGTGACGTAGTGAGCGTGGCGTGTGTGAGGATTTGTGGAAATGAATGAGTTATTACAAAAAATAATAGCGCAACTGTCAGAAGGGCACTGAGTTGTATATTCACTAATAATGATCGGATCCTCGCATACAGCACGTCAAAAGAAAGGGTAAGAAATGGAGAATTCATCGACAGAGAAAAAACAAATATGGTGTAATGAATATAATATATCCAACGCCTAATGTGAAATAACATAGGAAGAATTGCGAATTCAACAAACTTGTAATTAAAAAATGTTGGGTTATGAACAACTATAAGTTTATTCCAATTGCAGAAGCTTGATTCAAAACGCAGAATTTATTGACAAAGAAAATGAAAAAATCATTGGATACTGAAACATATGATATATTTGGATTCCTTAGGGTGAGAAGATTTCGAATCCATCAAAAAACGACCACTTCCGGTTTCCACTTCCGGTCCTCCGATTTCGATAATTTCAACATCAATGGATTCGTTTAGATGTCATGAAACATAATTAATCATTTTACGGAGTCAAAAGGGCCTTATAACCTATTTTCATTATACTAGCAGCAACAGACCGATGTGGGTACTCATTTCAAATGATTTCATTTGTAGATTATGAAAAGTATGATATACAGCGCCCAATGTGGAATAGCATAGAAAGAATTGCACATTTAAAGAAAATCATTGAACATATTTGAAATTGAAAGTTGTTGGGTTATGAACAACTACGAGTGTAATGTAATTGCAAAAGTTTTATTCAAAACACATAATTTGTTGATTAAAAAAATGGAAAAATCTTCGTATACTGAAACATATGGTATTTTTGGATTCCTTAGGGTGAGAAGGTTTCGAATCCGTCAAAAACAGGTCACTTCCGGTTTTCACTTCCGGTCGTCCGATTCCGATGATTTTGACATCAATGGATTCGTTTAGATATCAAAAAACATAGTTAATCATTTTACGAAGCCAAAAGGACCTCATAACCTATTTTCGCTATACTAGTCGCAACAGGTCGGTGTGGGTACTCATTTCAAATGATTTAATGTGTAGCGAAAATAGGTTATGAGGTCCTTTTGGCTTCGTGAAATGATTAACTATGTTTTTTGACATCTAAACGAATCCATTGATGTCAAAATCATCGGAATCGGACGACCGGAAGTGAAAACCGGAAGTGACCTGTTTTTGACGGATTCGAAACCTTCTCACCCTAAGGAATCCAAAAATACCATATGTTTCAGTATACGATGATTTTTCCATTTTTTTAATCAACAAATTATGTGTTTTGAATAAAACTTTTGCAATTACATTACACTCGTAGTTGTTCATAACCCAACAACTTTTAATTTCAAATATGTTCAATGATTTTCATTAAATGTGCAATTCTTTCTATGCTATTTCACATTGGGCGCTGTATATCATACTTTTCATAATCTACAAATGAAATCATTTGAAATGAGTACCCACATCGGTCTGTTGCTGCTAGTATAATGAAAATAGGTTATAAGGCCCTTTTGACTTCGTAAAATGATTAATTATGTTTCATGACATCTAAACGAATCCATTGATGTTGAAATCATCGAAATCGGAGGACCGGAAGTGGAAACCGGAAGTGGTCGTTTTTTGATGGATTCGAAATCTTCTCACCCTAAGGAATCCAAATATATCATATGTTTCAGTATCCAATGATTTTTTATTTTCTTTGTCAATAAATTCTGCGTTTTGAATCAAGCTTCTGCAATTGGAATAAACTTATAGTTGTTCATAACCCAACATTTTTTAATTACAAGTTTGTTGAATTTGCAATTCTTCCTATGTTATTTCACATTAGGCGTTGGATATTATATTCATTACGCCATATTTGTTTTTTCTCTGTCGATGAATTCTCCATTTCTTATCCTTTCTTTTGACGTGCTGTATGCGAGGATCCGATCATTATTAGTGAATATACAACTCAGTGCCCTTCTGACAGTTGCGCTATTATTTTTTGTAATAACTCATTCATTTCCACAAATCCTCACACACGCCACGCTGACTACGTCACTTTCAAGCTTTTAATGTTTTATCACTATTATTATTATTATTCGACCCTTATTCTCCAATTCAATTTCATCTAGCACAATCAATCGAGCGATATTTGATTTCTCCATTCTGATTGGCTGACCGACACTACTCTGTAACAGAAGTTAGGTTGGGTGTTCCACAAGGTTCCGTTCAAGAGTCTGAAAATTCGCAAAATGAATCTTCATACGATAAAACATGGACGTTAGTCATTTCCTGATGATGCTAACTTGGTTAGCGAAACGCGTTAAATGATAAATGACTGTCATATTGAAACACGAAAAACCGTTACAACAATAACGATGAAACGATAACGAATGAACGCACGGAAAACGACCGTAAACGCACGGAAAATGGTCGAAAACGCACGAAAAATGATCGAAAACCCACGAAAAACGATCGAAAACGCACGGAAAACGGTCGCACGCAAAACGGTGGCACGCAAAACAGTCGAAACGTTTGTAAAACGGTCGCTTTCCCCATTTCCGAATGTTAACTCCACAATACGTAACTCCTCGACGCTTTTGGATCTCCTTCTTCTCCTTATGATGCTAACTTGATTAACAAAGATACGAGACTTCCGACATGTTGGAACGCTAGACTTCTGTTGAATCGATATGTTTTTTTTCCTTAAATGATGTATTTTGAAACGCCCTGTATACACATTAATATCATATTTTGAACCGACATGTTTTTTTCCTTAAATGATATATTTTGACGCACCCTGTACACTTCGACGTCATATTTGTTTTTCAATGATGTATTTTGAGATACCTTGTACACATTGGGGGATCGCACGTTGAAAACTTACAGCCTCGTGGAACTGTTATGTTTTTTCTCAAATGATGTATTTTGATGCACCCTGTACACTTCAACGCCATGTTTGTTTTCAATGATGTATTTTGAGATACCTTGTAACATTGAGGGATCACACTTTGAAACGATACAGCCTCATTAATCTGTAATGTTTTTCTTAAATCTGATTCATTATTATTAATATATCACTTTCGCGCTTCCAATTTTCATCGAGTCGTTCACGATTAATTCCAAAACCGGCAACCATTGACCCATAAACAATGATTTGTTGTACAACTGGCAACGCCGAACCTGCCATGCTGGCATGTATTGACATTTGACAGATGAAGTCTTATGAGTCCAATGTTTACAGTGTCCTTCTTCAACCAATAGATAGTTCAGCTAGTGACTCATAGATGACTCTGTGTGTTCTATAACTTAATTTTCAAACCGGCAACGCTACATTACTCCATAAACATTGATTTATTGTACAACTGGCAACACCTGCTTGCACGTCACACGCGTCTCTCGCTCTTACACACACATACACATCTTTACATGAAATATTAATTATTTCCCAAATCTTCAATATGATAATGACGATTACATTTTACGGAAATCAAAAATAAAAATGCTGTCAAGTATAATGAATGAGTCAATGTCAGTCCCGACAAAACTAACGCTATAAATACCCTTCAATATCTCACGATGGTGTGGAGGCTAAGGACAATGTCTACCACGCGGACGATCCAGGTTCGAATCTCATAACTATAAACTTTTTTTAAATAAAATCACGTGACAAGGACGTCTGAGCGCTGAGGCGGAGTCTCAAGAGGGCCTGAGCAGTGATGTGGAGTACTAAGGGGGGCGAGGGCAAGGGGGTCGACTTCCATGCTTGAATCGCTACGATACTCGTTCCATCCTGCGTCGATGACGTCACACGTTTCCCCCACTCCTGTTTGAATCAAAAATTGCAAAAAGTTTAGCTTCATAAGAAAATACATAGGATTTCGCGCCAGAACCCGCCTTGTTCATCTACTATTGGTGACGGAAAGCGTTACGATCAAACTATTGCAATACTAGAAAAAATATCAAGAGAATATCATTCACGAATCGGATCTGCAAACCTCTCTATCAAAACAACTGATCAATCATTGTAATAGAACTATTCGAACGCTCAATTCAAATCAAGAAGCGCTCGAAAACAGCTCAAAATATTCATGGTTGCGATTCAAAAAACCATTGTCGTTCTCGAAGATTATATCAGTTTTCAAGGTGTACTTTAAAAAATAATTTTGAACTGCCATTCGCAAAATTGAACGCCTTGCATAATTCAATTGTATCCAGTTCAGATCTGAAAGAAATGATAAAATACTTGAGCCAAATTTACGATGAAAGCGAAATTCCAATATTCGAAAATATTTTGTCATACTATCAATTCTTTGGCACATAAGTTACATTTTCGAACACAAAATTGATTTTACCCATCATCCAAAAACCACCTATATTTTCATCCTCAAATATCCCTATTTGGCACGAGCTGCTTCGAAAAATCAATTCGAATCGAACATGTGTCCATTATTGGGAGAAACATTTTTCTGTTTTTAAAACTACTACCCACAGGACCAGTGTATAACCCAGCTGATTGAAGGAAATATCACAAAAATTGCCAACCCGTTCCAATCAACGTAGGCGAATCCATAACCGAAGAGGAAGTACTGATCATCCCCGTATGAAAAGAAAGAATTTTCTCTAAGTCAGAGCTGATCGATATATCAAAATAAACACCTCCGTACTCGTCAAAATTCCCAAAGCATGTAAGTTCAGATAACCCACAAGACGTTCTTCAACAACATGAAAATCAAAAAAGAAAAACCTCTGATTCTGCCAAAAATTCAAATAAACGATGTGGAAATCCCAAATGTATGCGAAACACAAAATTTCTCCAAGCTCAACTTAGACGAAATGTTCAAACTCCACAACTTGGCAGGAAAGTTGTCAAAAAGATAGATGTAGCCGATAACACCAATAAAATGTTGATCTTCGGTATTGATTCTGATTGATACGGATGAGAAAAAAGAACGAAACTGGTACCATACTCGAATGGTTTCGCCCCATGAAAACAAAGAAGGAAAAATCCCGGAAAATGAAATTGTTTCATCCAGACAAAAATGAGTCCGTCACTATTTGAACTATATTTTATTCATTTTGATTGTAACTCTTGCTAAAGAAAGTCATCTTTCATTGTACTTTTACAAAATGAACACTTTTTTGAAAAGACAATTTTTCGTTCCGAGGTAAATCTAACGAACATTTTTTTATATTTATTCATGAATTACTGAGTTTTATTAGATTTGAAGTTTATGTACTTCTGTTTGAAGCATACTGATACAATATTGTTTGAAAAATTTCACTATTGATGTTTCATTTATTGCTGGACATGTTCGTCAATCTATTAATTTCAGTTAATGCATCATTGTTGCATGGTCAAACCCTTCAATATTTGTTTGAGCACGAAACAAGCTCTAGTTTTTGCCATTTGAATTTCTTCCTCTTTGAAGCTGTTCATTTTATAATCATATAAATAGGTTTATGGAAAAATATTTGGTCAATCTTTGGGAGTCATCTAACCTTTTCATTTGGGCGCTTGGGATGACAGTAACCAAGTGGAATTTTATGCTAGGTTAGATTAGGTTAGGTTATGTCAAAGGTGAGTGGGTCTATTCGACGATCCACCATAACCCGCAAGGGTTTATTGTGGCTCATACCTATTCACACTCGACCAAATGAAACTTACTTCCTAACAAAGCCGATTAGTTCGTATGGTGAGTGGTCTTTCAGGTCAGATGATAAGAGTATGGCTCTGCCAAACTCTGAAAACCTGATTTGGTCTCTAGCGGAGCAGACACGAAGTATATGCTGTGCTGTTTTTATCATTTTCCAAACAGAGGCGACACACACTGTCTTCCGACAGTCCGAATCTCTGCATATGATGATTCATATGACAGTGGCCCATAAGAAGGCATGTCAAACATCGTAGTTCATCTCTACAGTAGTCCAACAATCGTTTGTTATCAAGTTTCGAAGGATGACTAAACGTCTTGGAGTGAGCCAATTCTGGAGGAGTCCATAAATCTTCTTGCCATCCAGGTGTTCAATGTTTGTTTGGCAAAGCCTAAAGCGATGCCAATGATAGGTTCTGATTCAATGAAGCTGCAGCAGAACCCTCCTTTGCAAGGGAGTCAGCAGCCACATTGCCTTTCAGGCCAGTATGGCCAGGAATCCAGTCCAAAGACAATCTGTTAAGTCTCCCTATTGAGGAGAGTCGTTTTTGGCAATTTGTTATCAATTCAGACGTTGCTCGGTAGGAGCCAAGAGCTTTCAAAGCCGCTTGACTGCCCGAGAATATTTTTATTGACTTGTGTATGGGGTTGGATTTTTCCAATCTCTCCTCACACAACTCAGTAGCGTAAATTTCCTTTTGAAATACAGTCAGTGTGACGCATTTTAGAGAAGCGTCCTCATGGTTGCAGGGTATCAACTACACACGCAAGCCCGTCGGCGCTGACCTGATCCTCACACACGACCTGTTACCATCCAGACTGAAAAGCGCAGCTCTGTAATTGTAGATATGGTCCATCATTCGAATTACCTCTGCAGCCACAAAATAGCCCCCTGAAGAGATTACAGCTGATTGGCCGTTAATGAAGTAGTCAAAAAATCATTTCACTTAATACCCTCGACAACCTTCCCATATGAGGGGTTTGCACGTCAGCTTCATCTGGCGATGCCCTAGACTCAGCCGTGCAGGGCTTTTTCGCCTCTGTTTTGGTGAATCATCATTTGAGTGCAAACGTTTGCAAACCTGCTTCCTCCACTTGGAACAGAGTCTGCGTAAGCTGTTCAATAATTTGATGCAAGACGGTTTCGTAAGATACTCCGCTCTTAATGAAACGACTGTCGTTCCTGGCTGCAGCACCACCAAACCTTTTTTTTAGGTGTAGTTATTGGATTAGGAGTTGGAGAGTTGAGAAGCTCACGCTCTTAATTTGGAGTTAAAGGGAGGTCAGTTGGAGTCGTATGCTCGACATCCATCTCATCTGTAGACTCGTCGACAAAAATTCACTCTGTCCATAGTCCAAGTCCCATGAGTAGCTAGAAAAAAAAGGCAATCACGGCAGAGCTCCGCATTACCGTTACAAGGCGATGCTACGATGCTAGAGGGCGCTGCTGATAGGCCAGTGTCATTCATCCTCTCGGCACGGATACTCATACCTTAGGATTGAGCCGTCGTTGGAATACAATTCAGTCAGAGAATAACACTAGTGATTTGGTCATTCCCGTATCCAGCTGGATACAGACATGGATACGTGGAAGCAGACATCCGATGGCCGGTTTGCCATCGGAATTTTATACTATGTGAACAATCGATTTTTCCTTGAAAATAATCAAACATGATCATATCAGGACACACTAATTTGGTAACTGTGTCGATTGATATGTTGGGATACCAATTTATTTCTTACAATCACATTACAAGAAAAGCTCAGGCAGGCATAGACACGTGTCTGGCTTTTGGCCCATCATCAGTATGTGCAGCCAAGTGCAAGGATGGGCAACACTTGGTCACCAAAAGATAGACATACAAATGCACGGAGCCACCAGCAGTGGCTGGTGTTAACAAGATCTATCAACTGAAGTCACAAATGTGCGGTTGGCTCCTGCAGAAGAAAAGAAGAATTGCGAAGACATGAAAATTATGATTATATAAATTCACCAAAATTCAAGCTATGAAGCCTCAAGACCCTCAACAGAAAGTTGAATTTTGTGAAATGTTGTTGATACGCATTCAAGAAGATCAAGTTTTTTGAAATGGAATTATCTGGACTGGGATTTGTTGGATAATTGTGGATTCCAAAAATAATATTATATACAGGGTGTTCTATTTGAAAAATCAAAGTTGCTTCTACTTTCTAATGGAAGTGGCAACACTATATTGTTGAAAATATTTCAGTTGGTTAGAAAATGTCTGAATATGCTTCTTATTGAGTTTTCAAAGTAATCCGTTGCTTGGTTCACCAGGAACGTGTAATGTGCCATCCACCGTGAGTCAGCATGTATACTCCACGTCTTTTTAACAAGAAATACTATGAAGAAAAAAATACTAACATCCTGAAAAAGGTGATTTATACTTTATAATCAAGGTGATGAACTCAAGTAAAGTATTAGTATTGCATATTCCATCATCAGTGGAAGAAGTTCAAAGAAAAATACGAGGGAAATATATTGAGGCGCGTTTGACAATATTTTTTTAAGGAAAAAACACAAGTACTACAGGAAAGTCCTTGGGCGCTCTAGGAACAGATACTGTTATTTTGAGAAATCATCGGCTCAATTCCAAGATATTCAATGAGAGATGAAATGTTTGGTTGGCATAGAAAATAATTCAGACGAATTTCAAGTCAGAGAGGAGTTTGAAAACAGTTTTCATTCATCACTTTCATGTGCTGAAGATTTCTTATCCGAAATTGACGAAAGTAACAAAGCTGTTCATTACGGTAGTCATAGTAATAACTGCGGTAAATCCACCGGTGTGAAGTTAGCATTCAAAATCAGCAGCTTTTTCCGGAAATACCGAAAGATCAATGGCGATTTCATGTTTTTTTGGGTTTATGATATGCCCTCATGTGAGAGTAAACAGCCATACCGTATATTCTGTGTCAAGAAATATCTCTTCAGCCCCGCCCAGAAGGTAAAACATGTCCCCGAAATAAAAGAAATCTTGAAGTTTGAAGGAAACGTAAAGCCACTTTGAAATTGATACGAATGATTTGTATCATTACATTTCTTATTCGTTATCAAGGAATATCTCTTGGGACGCATCCATGAGAGTTAAACACATTCCCGAAATATTTTTTTTTAATATGAGGAAAAGAAAAGCCAGTTTGAAATTGATACGAATAATTACTATCATTACATTTTCTATTCACTGTCCAGGAAAATCTCTTCGGCCCCGTCCAAGAGGGTAAAATACACCCCCGAAATTAAAAAAATTCTTGAAATATGAAGGAACTGAAACAAATTATTTCTATCATTACATTCCAAATTCAGTATGAAAAAACACTTCGAACCCGTCCAAGAGGGTTAAACATACCCCTAAAATGAAAAAAATTCTTGAAATACGAAGGCAACTAAAAGCCAGTTTGAAATTAATAACAATGATTACTATCATTACATTTCATATTCAGTATCCAGGAAAACCTCTTCAGCCCCGTCCAAGAGGGTTAAATATACCCCCGAAATGAAAAAAAAAACTTGAAATATGAGGGAAACGAAAAGGCACTTTGCAATTGAAACAAACGATTTCTATCATAACATTCCAAATTCAGTATAAAAAAACGTTTCAGACCCGTCCAAGAGGGTCAAACATACCCCTTAAATAAAATAAATTCTTGAAATACGAAGGAGATGAAAATCCACTTTAAAATTGATGTGAATCTGTTTAAATCTGTTTAGAATCTGTTTTTCCCTTAATCAGCTGTCGCCCCCATACGAACAACTCTCAGAAGTTGAGGAACTTATGCGAGCTAAGGACTAACGAGGTCTTACCTTTCAAGTATTCAGCCGCCGAAGAGAACAGACGTCTCTAACGCGCTCCTAGTTAGAACAAAGAAAGTGTGGTATTAAACTGTAAAAGTTTACTTTCAAGTGTACTATCAAGCAGTATTAGTGTATATCAATCATCTATAGGGTAAATAATACCAAAGTATTCAATTTAAACAGTGAAAACAGATAAATAACCAGTGCTTGTGAACGTATCCCAAACAGACAAAGGAACCACGTGGCCACCCACGTGTCGTCCCTGCTAGTCCAGTACCTCGTAGGAGGCTAGAGCTCGAAATTTAAATCGACCTAAATTTTTTGAAATATGGAAACTTGTGGAAAGTGCAATCAAAAGTTTAAAAACGGACAGTTATTTGCTTGTGATAGTTGTAAACTATTACTGTGCAGTGAATGTGGAAACTTAACAGTATCCGAAATAAAATGTATGCAGTTGAAAACCAGGAGAAAACTTAAATTTTTTTGTGAACAGTGTGAGGGTGGTTTTTATAAAGTACCAGCCCTAATCAAAGAAGTATCAGAACTGAAAAAACTTCCTAAAAAGTGGCAAATAGTTGGATTCTTGTAGGAGATTTTAATTTAGATTTTTTGAATAACAGTTTTTATGTGAAAAAAATCAAATCTATGTTTTTACAATATGTAATTGATCAAGTAGCACTGGATCCTACCAGAATTATTAATAACAGTGAAACTCTAATTGATTATGTACTAACTAATAATAATTGTGCAAACTGTTTTGTCCATCCTACTCCTAAAATAAGTGACCATTCATTGATATCTATTTGTCTCAAAAATAACAAACGAACTGGAAACACTCCTATCAAAAATTATAGAATCCTTAGTGAGCAAAATTTGGATAAAATAAAACTAGATTCAATTTCATGTGATTGGGATTTGAATTCAACCGATGTTAGTGTCATATATTTCAAATTACTTAATAACTGTCAATCAGTTATCGATAAAGTTGCACCAATTCAAGTCTGTCACTATAAAAGTAACATTCCATGGTTTGACAACGAAATTCATAATTGAATAAAACAACGTGATCAGATATCAAACTAAAACTATAAGGTTGAAGAAAAATGTCGAATGGAAAGAATTTAGGAAACAGAGAAATGAAGTAGTAAATTTATTAAAAAAGAATAGAAAACAATACTTCTTCATTAAAAAAGCTAATAAACATGAATTGCCAAAACTTTCCGAGCTGTATAGAATTTTAATTAACAAATCAGGTGTATATTGTTAATAATAAAACTGAAATAGTAAACAAATTTAACTACTACTTCATTACTAGTATTCAGCAAATTGTTGATAGTATAGATAATGTTCAAGATTGGAAATTCGATAATTATAATCTATATCCTAGTTTTTCCAAGTTTCACATATTAACAATGAATGAATTACGCCTAATTGTTAACTCCTTAGACAAGAAAAACAATGTTCATGAGATCTTAAATTCCAAAATGCTCAAACTCATTTTTGAAACATGTAGACATATGATTTTAAACCTTGTAAATACTACTCTTCAAACCTCTAAAATTCCAAATCCTTTAAAAGTTAGTACTATAGTTCTCATTCAACAATACAATCAAGGCCAGTGAATATAGACCTATAAATACATTACCACCAATAAAAAAATTCTTGAACTAGCTGTTTATAAGCAGGTACTTGATCATGTTGAAAAAAATGAAATTTTAATGAATAATCAATCTGGATTTCGTAAAAAGTATTCATGTGAATCCGCATTACAACTCACTTTATCTAAGTTCAAAAAAGAAGTTGATGACAATAAATTTGTAGTAGCTGTTTTTCTGGATCTGAAGCGGGCGTTCAAAACAATTGATCGTAATATTCTTATAATAAAATTAAGAGGTTATGGCATTGATCGAGGACCGCCTGCCCGGTACTGACGATGCCCAATAGGCTGAAACAGCTGTCTACCGGTGGCTCTTAAATTGAAATCAATATGGGAATGATCAAAGAGTACTTATCTATTTATTTTTTGATTTTCATGGAATTATTTTCTAGCAGCTTGACTGCATTAACCTTTCTAGATTTCATATCATTTCTTGAAACATGTAGATTCGTTCTCCGATGGCATTTCAGGTTAGCTTCCCAAATTTCTACTACCGCAGTTGTCGGTTGATTGGTCAAACCACCAACACTGACATAAAAACTTGGCAAGTTGACTTGGGTGTCACACCAACAGGTGGGTCCACTTATGTTTCGCTTGCGTTTACGCAGCTATTTTATCAAGTACTTTCTTGGTTTTTTCTCATTTTGTCTTCAATCGAGGACCGCCTGCCCGGTACTGACGATGTCCTATAGGCTGAAACAGCTGTATACCGGTGGCTCTTGAATTGAAATCAATATGGGAATGATCAAAGAGCACTTATTTATATATATATATATATATATATATATATATATATATATATATATATATATATATATATATATATATATATATATATATCTTCCAATAACCCAGGTGAGTCTTCTTCGAGAAAGTGAAAATAAGAACGACCATCAAGGCGTCCTGGTAGAAAAAAATAGCTTATTAGATGATCACCTATAATTCCTGCTCATACATTAACCGAAAATTGGTGTTGGAAATGGGTTTCGGTTATTGCATGGGGATTTTCTTCAGCCCACACATGATTGTTATGGAAATTTTGAATGTCATTCCGAGAAAAATTTGCTTCGTCTGTGAACAAAATTTTTGTCTCAAACTGCGGATTTAGTGCAATACTTTGTAGATACCACTGACTGAAGTTCACACGCTGTGGAAAATCTCTGGGGAGTAATGCCTGCACTCTTGAAACATGGTACGGGTATAACAAAAAATCAACCAAAATACGCCAAACAATGTGATGACAAATATCCAGAGTTCTAGCGATCTTCCTCGTACTCGTCTCAGGATGTGCCTCAATTTTTTGCAGCACGCCTTCCTCAATTTCAGGAGTTCTTACTACACGAGGTTTACCTTCCGGAGTCCCTTTTTTGAAACTACCAGTTTCCCCAAGTCGACGATGAATATTTGAAAAGGTTCGGCTATCTGGTAAGGCACGATTAGGATATCTTTCCTGATAAATGCGCCTGGCTCCTGTTGCATTACCATCGGCAAGGCCATATACGTAATGCATTTGCGCCATTTCCGCATTCGTATAATTTACCATATTTACTGATATTCAGAAAAACAGCGGACTACCAAAATAACTTCAATAACACTTCAAAATCAATCAAAACGCGCTGTGACAGTTTTTAACACCAACACCTTACTTTAAACCAACATCAATATTAGCTACTGACGTTTGTACATACAGAGAATTCGTTTTTATTGCTATGGTGGGTACGCTGTTTTTTCTGCTTTTAATCTTTGAAAGAAATTACATATCGACAAACTCCATATTTCCAAGAGGTGCAGTAAATAAATTCTGCTACACGTCATTTATTCCAGGATAACTAAATTTATGTTTTCAAAAATTATTAAGCGGTGCTGCATTATGACGTAATTTTAATTGAGAACAATGCATCTGACAACAAACAAATACCTTTCAGATCCTCAATTATTTCGCAACAAATCTGATCTCTTAGTTTGCTTTCAGTCGATGCACGATACCGAATCAGATTTTTAAGGAATTCATCCTTAAGTAAAGCGATTTTTAATTTTTTGAGCGAAAACCATGCGTCGGACAAAGAAAACCCAGCAAATCAAATGTGCTCAAAAATGTATGGAGATTTTAAAAATAATTTTTATTTCAAGATAAAGCAGTGGCGTAGTATTTTTTTCGCCAAAAATATACATTTCAAAACTCGAACGTACGCCACTGGCAGAGAAAATTAAGAAAATTGTACATCAGAAAATGCGCCTTGAGGCATGGAACATATGTACTAAATATGCCAGAGATGTCTACAAAATTATCTCAGTTATTATTAAAAAACTGATTATTTTTGAAAATTTTGCCACCCTGTATCTCAAAAGTTAAGGCGTTTAGGTCATACGTCCATAGGACGTTTTTTCCTTAAAATGGGTCTTAGAATTACCTCCTTGAATATTAGCATGTGTTTAAGGAACACCCTGTATATAGAGATTTCATCGAGTGTGCATGATGTTAATCAAAAATTAAACAATTTGTGGACACAACACTCCAAAAAGGGGGGCAAACCGCGGACACGTGTTTCTGGCTATTGGCCTCCTGTTGTTGACTCCGTGCGTTTGTGTTGTTTCCTGATTTCGGCAAACAAGTGTTGCCCATCTTTACACTTGGCCGCACCGCACCAAGTGTAAAGATGTTTTAAGATGTAAGATGTAAAGATTGTTTTAATTGTTGGTGAAAGGGTGAGGTCTTATCATGAAGCGGCCGCTAAATTTAATAGAAGATACCCGCTAGAGGTAACTGTACACCCTGGAACTGTACATAAAATATATCATCTATTCGTGAGCACCGGCCAAGTAACAAAGGACAGAAAAATTGTAAAACATCATATTGATGATGATACGATATTGGCGGCTCATCAAGCTGATCCTAGAATTAGTTTGAGAAACTTATCGCTTCAACTCAATATGAGCCGCAGTAAAATATGGAGGTGTTCAAACCCAAATTTTTACATACTTTGCACGAAGGAGATGAAATCCGCCGTATGGAGTATTGTTTATGGATGCAGGGATATTATCTCAATGATAGGAATTTTTTAAAGTATATCTTATACAGTGATGAGGCTACCTTTACCACGAATGGTGTTGTATCTTCACAGAACATGAGGTTTTGGGCTGAACAAAATCCAAATTGGGTGGTGAATTGTAGAGACCAAATGTCTCAGAAAGTTAATGTGTGGTGTGGTATCCTGAACGAAAATATTATCGGGCCATTTTTTTCGATCAAAATTTAAACGGACGACTATTCGTTGATTTTCTCGGAAATGGATTTTCCGTTGTGTTGGGAGAACTACCTTTTGATGTGAGACACAGCATGATTTTTCAGTTAGATGGCTCACCAGTTCACAATAGTGGCTTAACAAAAGGGTTTGGTTGAATAGGAATCTACCTATGAAATGGATAGTACCCAATAGCCCTCCCGCACTATGGCCACCACGATCCCCAGATTTAACTCCACTGGATTTTTATTTATGGGAAACTTGAAAAATAAAGTTTATAAGGATAGGCCAACAAATAAGGAAGATCTCCGTGCAAGAATTATACAAGCGTGTAGAGAAATCACACCTAGAGAACTGAGAAGAGTTGGAGGAAATAATAGAAAGCGCATAGAAAAATGTGTTCGAATGGCGAAAAATTTCATAGAAGGCACGAAAATATAAAATTGTCAACAGTTAAATCATCTGAAATTGATTGTTTTGTTTTTTAATTGAAAATGTGATTTTGAAAGTAGTACGTCGAAAGAATTTTGAACTAAATTACATTTTTCACCACAAAATATTCTTGTTTTTTTTTTTTCAAATAATGGTAAAATGAGAATATGAACTAACATTACCCATCCTAAAACCTCACTGATTTATGTTTCCGTTCCTCTTACAAAGTTACCATCTTCTCTCTTATCGAGAAGGAATAACTTTCCTGACAACAAAATAAAAAATAAATTATTTATGTGAAAACAAAAGTCGAGTTTCTCTTGAACAATTTTATTCATGTTTTGATGTCAAAACCAAAAAAAATCTACTTTAATTATTAAGGAAGATACGGGGGTGTTTCCATGAGAAGTGAAACAAATTCGGATTTTTCAGGACTGAAATTTTTTCAGGAAGAAAGTGTAATCGTAGTAAGTTGGTAGTCCTGATCACGAATCTGAAGTAATTTTGAGCCTATTTTGCCCCCTCATATGTTTTAACGTAAAAATGGGGTGTTCCATCGCGAGTGGCGGACAATGTATATCACTTTGACGAACCCCATTCAAGTGGTAGGTGTATTTTTAGCGTTTCCATCAGTCTTCAGAGTTTCATCGTTCTACCTTGAATATTACGGAAGTTACGGGGGTGTTTCCATTAAATAATAACTCAGTGATGGTTAAATAAACCCAGGATTGAGACTTACCCCTTTCTCGTCTTTGATGTTGAATCCAAACTGCTTCAGGGAAACTATTATGGCAAAGTAGGGAGGCCAGTTTTAGAAGAAGCAGTGTTGAAGAAAACTTATTTGAACAAAAGAACAATGCACACATTAGTCTATACAATAGAATCACCAGCGCGTATCTTATTTTTTTTCCGATCCAGCTGTTCCGAATATTTCTAATTTCAAAACTAAACTACTCAATTAAGTAGATTTATTCTATCAAAACCGAGAGCGGTGTTGCCGAAACTTAAATTATTTTCCTTAAATATACACATGCCAAAACATACCCCCCACCCTGAAAAATTGATTTTTTTCCAGACTTTCCGAAAAAACAAAGGACTCAAGAAGTCGAAAAATCCAATCAAACATCAGTATAAAATAAAAAAAAATTGAATGAGAAGATAATTTTCATTTATTGGGTGGGCAAATGACATATTTTCACAACAGGACGTTTATATGTTCCTTTGCTGGTTTTTAAAGTGACATTTCGCACCCTGCCATCCTTTCCTGGATGTATGTCTGAAACCACGGCTAAGAGCCAATGTAAGGGTGGAGCGTTATCCGTTTTCAGGATAACTACTGAACCCACAGTTATATAGGAATATCTTTAGTCCATTTCGAACGCATTTGTAGACTCGTCAAATATTCCATCCTCCAGCGTTTCCAAAAATCCTGTACCATTTCATCGATCAACTGAAATCGGTTGAGTCTATTAATAAGCACCGCTGTCACGTCCTCTGAAGGAAGACCCCGCAAAGGAACCAACGTGAGAAAATGTGCTGGAATTAATGCTTCTGGGG
This sequence comes from Leptinotarsa decemlineata, assembly GCF_025532065.1. NCBI lineage: Eukaryota > Metazoa > Arthropoda > Insecta > Coleoptera > Chrysomelidae > Leptinotarsa > Leptinotarsa decemlineata. Next base: position 18,486,901 of record NW_027412533.1, read on the forward strand.
CCATGGGATCTGCGTATAAACGACATGGAGGTCTGGAATTCAATAGTGCTTCAATTTGAGTCAGTACTGTTGAAAGCTCCTCAAACGTTAATACCTGATCACCGATTACCCCATAAATATGATTTTTTACCGCCTTGACGTTACTCTCCCACAAACCACCTTGATGCGGAGAAAAAGGTGTATTAAATTTCCACTCGACTCCGTTTATTCCTAACTCCGTTTCAAATGAATTAACGAAATCTTGAGAGTTGATATGTTCATTCAATTCTTCAAGAATTGATTTTGCCCTTACAAAGTTCGTGCCGCAATCGGAATAAATAACCCGAACTGGGCCTCTTCTAGCTATAAATCTTTTGAAAGCTTGTAAAAAATGATCGGTTGATGAAGAACTGACCAATTCCAAATGGATAGCTTTCACCGCCATACAAATAAATAAACTTACATAAGCTTTATGCACTGATGTCTTTCGCTTCCTACCCAACGTAATTTTAAATGGCCCGAAGTAATCGACCCCTGTATGTAAGAATGCACGAGCTTCTCTAAATCTAGCAGCGGGTAAGTCCGCCATAAGGGGTTCTACATTCTTAGGCTTCAAACGAAAACAATGATTACATTTGTGTATTCCACTCCTAATTAAATTTCTTCCTCCTAAAATCCAATAATTCTGTGGCAAAATAGCCTCTTATAAGTGAGCACCAGTATGAAGATTGATCTTATGATGAAAATCTACCAATTTTTCAGTCAGAATATCTTTAGCTGGAAGAATCAAAGGATGTTTCTGACAAAAATTCAAATTTGATTTAGCTAATCTACCCCCCACCCTCAGCAACCCATCTTGCGAAAAAGGGTGTAATTTGATCAACCTAGATGAGCCAGATCTATTTGCCTTCAACATCTGAATTTCAAAATCAAAATCTTTAATTTGAACCAGTTTTATTAGAACCAACTCCGCAGTATGGAGATCCTTTGATGAAATAATTTTCTTATTAGGAATAATTTTCAAAAATCTCAAGACGCATACTATTATTCGTAAAATTTTATGCCACGATGAATACCGTTCTAATAAATCTAGTGGAGGATGATGAAAATCTAAGTCAGTTTTATTATTCAGTACAATTATATCTTTCTTCCCGAAATTTTTAGCCTCCTCACGAAAAGAAGGCCATTCATTTGGGGGTAATTTTATACATGCGGGTCCATGTAACCACTCAGTATGTCTAACTAATTGTTCAGGAAGTAAACCACGCGATAAACAATCGGCCGGGTTTTGAATGCCTTCGATGTGATACCACGATACTTCGGGTATATTTTCCTGGATTCGAACGATCCGATTCGCAACAAATACATCCCTAGATTGAGAAGATTTTAACCAGCTTGAAACAGTGGAAGAATCTGAAAAATCTAAAGTTTTTGTGATCAAAATCCGTTCTTTATAGGTTCTAAAACATATTTAACCAAATTAGAAAGCAAAAGAGCAGCTAAAAGTTCCAACTGTGGAATGGTTAATCGTTTGGCCGAAGATACCTTTGACTTGGCACACACCAGCTGAACTTCCACATCATTATTCGATAGTACACTGCGTAAGTAGACGACAGCTACATATGCATTCAAACTAGCATCCGCGAAAGCTAAAACCATTACAGGGTTTCGTTCTATTGCTTCTATATGCCTAGGTACTTTAAATTTTTCGAAGTTCTCCCCATTCCGATCGTATCTTTTCCCGAATTTTTAAAATATTCTCTGGAGGCATCTCATCCCATTCCAATTTCAATGTCCACAAATTTTTTATCAATATTTTTAAAATACAAAATGAAAGGTGCCAACAACCCAATCGGATCATAACATTTAGCCACCGTCGACAACATTGTTCGTTTTGTACATTTCTGATCCGGTTTATGTACCTTGAAACTGAAAACGTCAGTTTCTGTATGCCATTGTATACCTAATACCTGTGTATCTGAGGAGAAAAATACATTTTCAGCTAACCGCTTTTCTATGGGAATGTCATTCAATAGTGCCTTTGAATTTGTAGCCCATTTTGTTAGGTCAAAACAACCAGCTTGAAATAAATCAACTGATTCCTTGTATAATTGCGCAGCTTCCTTTTCCGAATTTATACTTGTGCAAAAATCATCCATATAAATATCTCTTGACACAAATTTCGTCGCCAGTGGAAATTTTTCTCCTTCGTCTTCAATTAATTGTTTGATAGTGCGTAAAGCCAAAAAAGGTGACGATTTTATTCCAAAAGCTACAACTTTTATTTCGTTAGTGTCAATTGGACGATCTGGACTAAAACGTCACAATAACCTTTAATAACGCCAATGATCCTCAATAACATTGATCTGCTGTATAACTGCCGAACATCTGCTGTCAATGTAAAGTAACTAAATCTGCCTGCAACTTGCCTCCCCGGTATAAGATATCATTTAAAGAAACATTATTATCCGTAGGAGCACTAGCGTCTAGCACTATCCGCACCGGAGTGCTTGTACTACTTGGTTAAATCACTGGATGATGACCAATATAATACGATGACGCTTCGTTAGGGTCAATATCCACTAATTTCATATGACCTTGGTCTATGAAATGCTGCATTACTTTATTGTATTCAATCTGTAACTTTGAATCCCTTTCAAGTCGTTTTTCCAAAGAAAGTAACCAAACTTGTGCATTATTCCGCGAATTTCCCAAACTTCCTTCCGGCGAAAATTTGATCGGTAACGCCACTGTGAATCGTCCCGATGAGTCCCTACTAAAGGTACTGGTATATATATTTTCACATTCTATATCCTCGGGATTCATACCAAAACCTTTAGGAAATTGTCCCATAACAACATAACCTAAAGTGGTTTTCACCACTACAGGAGAAACCGATACCCCCGTAATCCGACCCTCTTCCAATATATTAGAAAACATTTCCAATCCAAAAATCTCATCGATTTCCGCAGGTTTATCGAAATTATTATCCGCTAATTCCACCTTTTGTAAAGTGGGAAATGCGCTAATGTCAACTTTAAATTTTGGCAATTTGTTAGTGATTTTATCAACTAACTGTATATTTCTTTTGTGTATTATACCGTGAAACAACTGTAAAAATTGTACTTCCCTTAATTTTCTGAATAGAACCTCCCAAACCGTAAACCGAAGAATAATTTTTTGAAATCTTCAAGCCTAACCTTTTACAACATCCGATTGTCAATAAATTGGCTTCACTACCCGAATCTAAAATGAATCTAGCTGTAGCACCTGCAATTAAACTTGTTTCCACGAAAACAACCATAGACCCACATAGCAATAGATATTCCAGGTATATTTCATGAATATACATTTAAGGATATTGTATTATGCTATGAATATGCCATGGATATATATATCTTCTGGAGAATATTCCCTGGAAGTGCTCCTGGCGAACCTTTGATATATTTTAAGAATATTCCTTGGGAATATTCTTGGAATATCTTATAATATTCTTAGAATATCTAAGGTATATTCTATTAAGAATATTCCAGGAATAGAACCCGAGGAATATTCATAAAATATTCTGGATATTCTTAGTTTATTGTAGGAATATACAATAGAGAAACACCATAGAATATTCTTTAAATATATTTTATGAATATTCTAGGAATATTTGGAATATTCCAAGAATGTGACGAGTAACCGCTATTAGGCATGTATATATTGCATTTTGATACAAGATTCACACAAGTAATAAAACACATAATATTCATAAACAAATATATTTTAAAAACAATATACACTGAAATATTTGACGTTTCAACCAATATTAAAAATGAAAAATCTAATTCAAAATATTTATTCACTGAATAAAATATTCCTGAATACTGTCATATTACAAATATTAGAAATGTATTCAAATTAGGATGTTCCTACTCTCAAACAAATGTTTACTAAAAAATATACTAAAATAACAACTCTGTGAATTCATCAGCACTAATTAAAAAATAATAAATATATCATTTCATTGAAAAAGAAAAAGTGTATTACATCAAGAAATAGGTTAGGTTAGGTTTCTCACTTAGAAAAATAAACCCACAAATGAAGTATTCAAAATGAGTGGTATGATGGGTTCTTCAATGAATTTAACTTACTTAAAGTTATTCAAACTTTGCTCACCAGAACAGTTTTCCTTATATTTGTCCATCAATGCATCAGCCAGTGTTTCAATAGTAATACCTGGAACAAAATGTACATTAACGTTCATTATCACTATTTGAAAGTGGCACAATAAAACTGGAATAAAAATCAAATAGATATTTTTCGCATAGGTTACTCATGAACATTTACAACATTTTATGACTTGGAGAGCAACTTGCATTGTCTTGTTGAAAAGTAATCATTACGTTTTCAGTTCCTTGGCGCACCTGCCTGTACCAGGTACCACTCTGTTTCCTTTAGGGCAAATTGATACTATCTTGAAAACGAGTGATGAAAATTATGAAAACAAATGATGCAAAAGAATGTGTCATTCACTTACTTTTTTCTATTGATGATACACAACTGAAATCACTCTAGTTCAAACATGTACTTAGTCAAACCAACAAATCCCACACACCAACTCTCCTCGATCCTAAAATGAGGTATAGTAGGTTAATCACCCTGACTTTACTATCGATACTATTGCATTTTACTTACTTTTCTTGAAGACTGAATAGATGCAACTCTCCTGTTTGAAGATCCAAAATCAAACTATTCGCTGTACTGCAAATTGGACAACCCCAAATTATAAATGGTACACTGAACGTGACAGAATTATACTTTGATAATAACACCAACACACCATGCATTACACACGCGAACCTGCCACGTCAACCGCCATGTTGAATCAAATGTCGAATTTAACGCAAACGCAAATGTACCTTGCATTAAGGGACAGCCGCTTTCACAGAGCTTATTCGACTGTCTCGCGCTACACTTCAATTGACCAATGAGAAACGTTTACTCCAATTATTCACGTCCCCATTTCTCTGTTTCAAATTTCAAATACAAAAAGACAAATAGGATGAGAATTAATCAATTTATTGATGCAATTGGTTCATTTATTGGCCCATTCAAATTTTTTTGTCGTTTCCAACAGTTGCTGTTGGAGCAATTCATCCAGAATCTTCGCGTTGAGTTCAAAAACTGGTTAACACTATCAGGGTTATATACATTAGGTTATGCATTCGATTAATGTCTTCCAATATTTGTGTTTTCAATAATATTGAATTATTTGAATACGTTATTATAAGATAATTCAAAATTCCATTGTATAGAATATTCCAAAATATACCGTGGGGATATATTCTAAGAATATACCATATGGTATATTCGATCGACAATATTCTTAGAATATTCAAGGGAGAATAATCCATTTATAGACATTCTATGCACATTCTTTTGGGAATAATCCTGCCATATTCATTCAAGCATATTCTATGAATATTCTAAAGGCATGTATATATTCCAAGAATATTCTATGAATATTTGGAATATATACGTTCGTTTTATGATATACAGGGAATATTCCATGAATATCCAGTGCTGTGTGGGGACGCAAGCAAAGTTGTATAGTTGGAATCATCCTTCAAATAAACCGCATTAGGTTCTGAACATAAATGCACATCAACCGTTGATGTATCATTACTAACCGTTTCCCTCCTCTTAATGTTTGATCCTGAGGCCGCATCCCCATTCGATCCACTAACTGAATTTGGTTTTTCCAAATGAAGTGAAATGTGATGTTTTTGGGAATACTCCACACACAACCGCTCGTTAGGACAATTTTTTACTGGGTGCTTGTTTGACAAACAATTGTAGCACCAGCCATTGTCCATAACCGCTTCATATCTTTGTCCCGGTGACAAAGACTTGAATTTATCACATCTACCCAAGTGATGACCTGTTTTCTGACAGAAAACGCATGTCATTACTTCTTTTTTCCGTTGATTTACCACAAACGTTTTGATTGTCTTTATCGGCTTATTATTATCATTCAACACCGATGTTGTTTTATCCCGACGTAATATTTTTGCCTGATTTTGTATGAATTTTATGAAATCTTCATAAGTTGGAATTTTGAAACTCTTTTGTTTCATTTCAAAACCCCTTACAGAATTATGATCTAACTTAGCTAAAGCCTGATACAACAACATTAAGTCTACCAAATCTGGTAAATTCAATTTTTTCAATGTCGAGACCGCTACGTCAAATCTTGCCGATTCACTTTGCAACGGCTTGAAATCAAAAATTTGTTGTAAATAACTGTCTGGTAACATCCGTTTATTTTCATACTTTTCGGTCAGAGCCTTGTACAAAATATTATAATTATCGCCGGTGATAGAAAATCCCGCACAAATTCCCGAGGCCGGTCCTCGTAAACTTCCCACTAAATAATGAATTTTGTCTAAATCTGTCAAAGATGCATTATCGTGAATCATACTCTTGAAGAGCGAATGAAATGTTTCCCACTACCGTATTTTTCCCGAAAATTCAGGTACTTCAATTTTCGGCAACGGAGGTAATCTATTATCTACTATAATATTGCCGCTATTACTACAGGAGGTCTTTGAATTCCTTTTGCAGCCATATGAATGTGACAACACAATTGATTAATAGTTGAATGAAGCTTATAATCTGGTACAAATTCATCATCTATTTCAAACTGCACTTCATTGATCTGATCTAATACCAAATTCAAAGCTTCTCTAGTAGTATCTAGAGTCAAATATGATATTTTGAAAGCTTCAACTTCTTGGGCCGTTCCCAATGATTTTGATAGATCGTACAGTTTCTGCAAAATAGAGAAGAGATACTCTTTTTTCGCTGTTAACATTTTAAATTTCCTATCTGCTACCGTACCCATTTTGACTTTAATAATTCCCAATGGAAACTTGATGTTCGATTGCAAATTTCACCTTCCGAAATTCAGACCATACCAAACCCGTTCAATATTTTTCTGTATTTATTTGACCGTAATTCAAATATACCCGATATACTGAACAATCTGACAACACCGCTGGAGGCCTGACTACTTCCGTTTTTTATACTGCTAACCGATTCGAGAAAAGAAAAAACAATCCAAGTTTTTATAACCACCAATTCGACTGTAATAGGACCAAATGTTATGTTCTGTAATGGATATGATAAACTCAAAACACAGAATACATTAAATAATAACTTAGTGATGGTTAAATAAACCCAGGAAGCTAATGTTTATTAGCTTCATCGAGGGCTGTAATATAAAAATGACATAATAAATATATATATATATATATATATATATATATATATATATATATATATATATATATATAAAACATAATAACGGATATAACAGAATACCTGTGCTATGTGAGAATATTCAATTTGGAAATTTCAATTTTGAAAGAAGTCTTCAACATCAAAATGACAACTTTTTGACATTGAATAATGTGAAATACTTTTTCAAATTTTTTATTACCGTTTATTATGGGGATTTATACTGTGTTAACATTACAGGATGTATTCAGATTTATATTTTTTTTTACTAACAAAACACAGTATAAATCCCCATAATAAACGATAATAAAAAATTTGAAAAAGTATTTCACATTATTCAATGTCAAAAAGTTGTCATTTTGATGTTGAAGACTTCTTTCAAAATTGAAATTTCCAAATTGAATATTCTCACATAGCACAGGTATTCTGTTTTATCCGTTATTATGTTTTATATATATATATATATATATATATATATATATATATATTTACTATGTCCTTTTTATATTACAGCCCTCTCGATAAAGCTAACAAACATTAGCGATCACGTTTTTTGAATGGTGACAGTTCAATACGGAATGTACGTTATTTGAATTATGGATGATTTTACTTTTTTTCAAAGAAAAACGATATTTTATTTCAGTTAGCTTTCCGTTTCTTATTGCATTGCCAAAGGTTGAAATAAATAGGTGGTTTCATTTTAAAAGTTTACAAGTGAAAATCAAGTTGAAATATGGGAAATCGTGTGATGAAGTCAAAAATGTATGTAAAGACGGGGTCAAACCAAGAAAATGGCGTAATTAAATGTAAAATTATTAGTAAAAGTGTATTAGTTGAGCTTATTTCAACATACCTACTCAAGTGAATGTTCATTTATATGTGATTGTTGAATAACAATATGAATAAAATAAATAATATAGGCATTGCATAAAATTAGAAATCTTTTATTTTATTTATTATTACCGCGAACACGATCAAAACAATAACAAAGGTATTTAAGCGACTTGCCAGTACTTCACTCCACATAATTGTGACTTTTAGGCAAAAATGGAGTTACATAACGTTTAGCATGGGGGAGGAGGGGTGCTGGAAAACGTTACGGACGGAGGGTGGTCAAAAATATTCAAAAATTGTGTTACGTAATATTTGAACGGCCCTTAAGGATTTTTCACCGCGCCACCTATTAACAATAAAATTGGAAAAAGTTAACCGTATGTCAAGGCATATGATATCAATAATATAGAGTTAAGATAGTGTGGTATGAAAATCTAAGCGAAGTTAGTTTTTTATACGACACTATGGTCTCATCTAGTTCTTCAATTACTTAAAAAAAGTTGTGAGTGATATACTGTAATACTAGATATTACATTGAATACAAAATAATGAAATTTATTCATAACTCTCTCATTTGTTTCACCAATTCAGACAAAATATCAAATTCACTTCACTCTGAAGTGTCCCACATAGCAATAGATATTCCAGGTATATTTCATGAATATACATTTAAGGATATTGTATTATGCTATGAATATGCCATGGATATATATATATATCTTCTGGAGAATATTCCCTGGAAGTGCTCCTGGCGAACCTTTGATATATTTTAAGAATATTCCTTGGGAATATTCTTGGAATATCTTATAATATTCTTAGAATATCTAAGGTATATTCTATTAAGAATATTCCAGGAATAGAACCCGAGGAATATTCATAAAATATTCAGGATATTCTTAGTTTATTGTAGGAATATACAATAGAGAAACACCATAGAATATTCTTTAAATATATTCTAGGAATATTTGGAATATTCCAAGAATGTGACGAGTAACCGCTATTAGGCATGTATATATTGCATTTTGATACAAGATTCACACAAGTAATAAAACACATTATATTCATAAACAAATATATTTTAAAAACAATATACACTGAAATATTTGGCGTTTCAACCAATATTAAAAATAAAAAATCTAATTCAAAATATTTATTCACTGAATAAAATATTCCTGAATACTGTCATATTACAAATATTAGAAATGTATTCAAATTAGGATGTTCCTACTCTCAAACAAATGTATACTAAAAAATATACTAAAATTAACAACTCTGTGAATTCATCAGCACTAATTGAAAAATAATAAATATATCATTTCATTGAAAAAGAAAAAGTATATTACATCAAGAAATAGGTAAGGTTAGGTTTCTCACTTAGAAAAATAAACCCACAAATGAAGTATTTAAAATGAGTGGTATGATGGGTTCGTCAATGAATTTCACTTACTTAAAGTTATTCAAACTTTGCTCACCAGAATAGTTTTCCTTATATTTGTCCAACAATGCATCAGCCAGTGTTTCAATAGTAATACCTGGAACAAAATGTACATTAACGTTCATTATCACTATTTGAAAGTGGCACAATAAAACTGGAATAAAAATCAAATAGATATTTTTCGCATAGGTTACTCATGAACATTTACAACATTTTATGACTTGGAGAGCAACTTGCATTGTCTTGTTGAAAAGTAATCATTACGTTTTCAGTTTACTATCGATACTATTGCATTTTACTTACTTTTCTTGAAGACTGAATAGATGCAACTCTCCTGTTTGAAGATCCAAAATCAAACTATTCGCTGTACTGCAAATTGGACAACCCCAAATTATAAATGGTACACTGAACGTGACAGAATTATACTTTGATAATAACACCAACACATCATGCATTACACGCGCGAACCTGCCACGTCAACCGCCATGTTGAATCAAATGTCGAATTTAACGCAAACGCAAATGTACCATGCATTAAGGGACAGCCGCTTTCACAGAGCTTATTCGACTGTCGCGCGCTACACTTCAATTGACCAATGAGAAACGTTTACTCCAATTATTTACTTCCCCATTTCTCTGTTTCCAGGATTTTTCGCTTTGTAATTAAATAATTTCAAATACAAAAAGACAAATAGGATGAGAATTAACCAATTTATTGATGCAATTGGTTCATTTATTGGCCCATTCAAATTTTTTTGTCGTTTCCAACAGTTGCTGTTGGAGCAATTCATCCAGAATCTTTGCGTTGAGTTCAAAAACTGGTTAACACTATCAGGGTTATATACATTAGGTTATGCATTCGATTAAGATCTTCAAATATTTTTGTTTTCAATAATATTGAATTATTTGAATACGTTATTATAAGATAATTCAAAATTCCATTGTATAGAATATTCCAAAATATACCGTGGGGACATATTCTAAGAATATACCATATGGTATATTCGATCGACAATATTCTTAGAATATTCAAGGGAGAATAATCCATTTATAGACATTCTATGCACATTCTTTCGGGAATAATCCTGCCATATTCATTCAAGCATATTCTATGAATATTCTAAAGGTATGTATATATTCCAATAATATTCTATGAATATTTGGAATATATACGTTCGTTTTATGATATACAGGGAATATTCCAAGAATATCTAGTGCTGTGTGGGGTAATGAATTTTTTTTTTTCAGTTTTCACGAGTTGGGTTATTACGACATTCCTGCCGTTTTGGATCTAATCATTCGAACTACCAACCAAAAACCGATTTATTTGGGAATCTCATTGGGCAGCACTGCCAGCTATGTTTTTGGAAGTGCAAGACCAGATATGGCTAAAGAAAAGCTGAAGGGTATTATCTCATATGCTCCAGTCGGGTATATGAAGAACATAAAATCTTATGTGAAGTTTCTGGCACCATTTCAACCAATTCTTGAGGTATGTGCAGTAATCAAACTATATCATGTTTTATATGCTATTTTATCACAAACTATATGTTTCAACAGATAATTTCATCTAGAGCTATATCCATTTTTTTTATTTTTGGAAAGTACCCACTGAGAGATACCAAAATAGGAATTGAAAATTATTATCTGTTGATTCACATTTTTCTTTCGTCTCAGCGCAGTATTCCCATTCACTGAATGGTTCATATTTGGGACTTCCAAAATAGTAAAGAGTGATAGTGATCTTCCTCTTTGAAGATGATCACTTGGTGATCGAAACACGTGTCGAGGTGTTGAAAATAACGATTTGGTGTTGGGAAAAAAACTCCAGTAATATTCATTACTACACCAAAGGTTCCAAACAGTGCATCATAAGTAAAGAGTGAGTTGACTTTTAGTTTATTTGTTCTCAAACTAAAATAGTTGACTAATGTAATATATACTCAATTTTGTCTCCAATTATTTCCACTAAATTCACGTAATTTAGTTTCACTTCATGAAAAAGCAAAAAATCATTGGTGCAAAAAATCTTCTGTGCATAAGGAGAGCGCCCCTTTTTGAATCCGAATCGTGATCGATGAGTCAAAATATAATTTGATGGATGAAGTCGTTACTGCTCGTACTTGGTAGGAAATCATCATTAAAAATGATAATTGAACTTTGCTATCTTTATACCACTTGTATTTGTAACTAACGTTACTACAGGTTATTGTATTCGTTTGAAAATGTCCTTGTAGAACGAAACTGCAGAAATGTTAGTTACAAATGCTAGTGGTATAAAAACGTAGGAAGTTTCAATTCCCATTTTTCATGAGTCAAAATATACTTACATCGAGTTATTCGCATCTTTTTTTCTCAAAATTAGGTGAATCAGTTGATTCGAGCGAAAATAAATCATAGGTGAGTTGAGTTGAGTCGGATTTAGATAATGCATTAGAATAATTGAAAGTGAATACTATATGGAGATATCTTTAAATCGGAAAATTATATCTTCGAGTGAACAACAAGGATTTTGTGGTCTTTCACAATTTGATAGGTACCTAAATGAATATGGATGTATACGTTAGTACACACTTTTCATCCTGGAGTTATTTTCCATTTTTAAAGTTGTGCATTATCCTTTCAGTTTATATTCATAAAATATAACTTTCGGATGTCAAAGTCCTTTTTTAAAAATTAATTTTATTAACAAAAATAGATGATGACAGTGTGAGAGTGTGAATTACAAAAGTATTCTTCCCATGAAGATAAAGCTTGCACATCAGTTTCCCAGAATCGCGAGATTCTGCTTCAGCAAGGTCAGCGGTTCACATGGGAACGGGCGATATAATTCCTCCCCCCGAAGATTCAACGTAGGAGGGTCAGCGAGGAAGTTGAACCCTAGACATCTCGATATCTTGACTTGGTTCGGATGGTCCATTGGTTTTGCACCCTCTGAAGCCAATCTTCTTGTGCACTAGGTACAAACAAATTGATACTAGGACCAAGTAGATAAACATCGTCCAAAAACTTGGGATATGTGCTACGTCTTTGAAAGATATAATCGGTTCGTTTTCCATTACTACTGTTTTTATTGAATGAAGTTCGTCTAGGTTCAGGTCACCAAGTTGGATCCCTATTGATTTGGATGGCTCTGGCTTCCCTTCGTCCAAGTCTGGTAAGATGATTGGTTCACTATTGGTAACTTGGTGATCGTTGGTTATGATTTGGTTGCCACAGGATAACTGGCATATAATTGGAATGTCGAAAAGATAACTTCCAGGTAGTAGGTTCTCGATTTCGTTCTGGTTCTGTTACTTGAGTTTGGTAGTTTGTTGAGCCGGTAGGAGGACAACCCATTTGTTTGAGTTGTCTAGTTGTCTGATGGCTGGTCTCGATAAATGTATGACAGTCTCCTTACAAGTGGAGGTGTTCTTGGCATTGAGTAGCTGGATTTCGCATGGATTGTCTTCTGTTAGCTCTCTGATGTTGGTGGATGGGCAGATATAGGTTCGATGGGAGATCTCCAAACAAGGATCGCTCAAGAATGCATACAATTTTTCGTTTTTTGACAAATATTTGTTTTGAGGTATAACAGCATTAAACTGACCCTTAGTTAATATCGGAATAGAAAATAGGTGATAGTAATCGAAATTTGATGAATGGGTAATTGGAATATGCAAGATATAGGTTATTCTGAAATTTGATATATAGCTTTAGAGGCTGATAATTTTTTCATAAAGCAAAGTATTCTCGACACTTATTTCTATTGTTAGTTGGTCTTTCTTAACGATTTTATTCAATTTTTGCAGTTCTTTGAACAAATCTTTTATTTTTATAATACTAGGATGAAGAATGTTCAGTCTGGAAAATTGTATTGAGTTTTCAACATCCTGCAAAATTGAATTTATGATTTCAAATGTATTGATTATCTGATTCAAGATGTCTTTGATAAACATAGAGTTTTCTTTATACGTTTGATTTTCAACAATTTCTGCTATTTGATTAATTTTTGATTCCAAAAGCCTTTCATTATGTTTCACTTGCTGAACTGTACTATTGAACTGATCAATTAATGAGATTGAGAGTGAGTTTTGCTTCTTGATATTCGTTACTAGATTATTTTGATTATCTTGTAATTCTTTGATCACACGATCATATTTTTCACCATCCTTGGAATCTAAATTTCCTGTGATCGACTTGAAAATGGATCCAATGCCGTTTATAAGACCGCGCTTTGTTCTGAGTGGATGTGGTAAAATATTGTTGAGTCTATCAGTCACCTCCTTTTCCGAAAATTCTAATATTTTTAAATAGTTAGATGTGTCCCATGAGTAGTCTTTGTGACCGCCTACAAGTGTCCTTACATTTTTTGAATGGAATTTCAGTTTATTTACCTCCATGATTATTGGATTCAAATCATGATAATGAATAAGTGAATATGCGTGCGTTTCGACTTTGGCTGTTCCAAGTTTGAGAGAAATAAGTCCTGGATTGTTCTTTAGGTTTTGTTTAGATATATTTTCCTGGAGTCCGAGAGTTCCAGATAATATTAAAATTGTAAGAACTTTGAGCATCCTTTATAAGGTAGACGACTGGTTCTTTTATTTTTGATTTCCAGAAAGACTTCCTTGCGAGACTGGAAGATTCTGTTCCATTCCCCGATGATCTGCCTGTTGAGGGTAGCTAAAGGTCCACGATGGATTGAGTTTCTTGAGGTTTGAAGAGCCACTCCTTCACAAACACCTCCACAAGACAAAACAACAAGTTCGATACCCGATAAATCGTTGAAACGAAAACTGCACGTTCGATACGTTCAATTTTGAGTATCCTACCGACTGCGCCAAATATAACTTTCGGATGTCAAAGTCCTTTTTTTAAAATTAATTTTAATAACAAAAATAGATGTTAACAGTGTGAGAGCAAAATTATAACTGAATTACAATAGTATTCTTCCCATGGAGATAAGAATGCTTGCACATCAGTTTCCCAGAATCGCGAGATTCTGCTTCAGCATGGTCAGCGGTTCACATGGGAACGGGCGATATAATTCATGTATCATCTATATTCTTCATTGAAGTCGTTTTGATTTGAATAAAACTCTACGGGGTCGTTTTTTATACGTGTTGAATATATGTATGATTTATGTTTGATATTCATTTTGACAGATTATACACTTTTTTTAAGATAATTCAATATTGAGAATTTATAAGATGAATTAAAATTACATTTAAAACGGTATAAAACAGGTTCATTACACCAAGAATTTTCAACATTGGTCCTTCGAGTCACTTGAAAACACGCTAAGAAAAAGTCAAACACTAAATTCACAAAAGAAATGTGAAGCAGAGTGTCGCAGAAGTGCTAGGGTCAACGAAGGTGTTTCACCAATGAGATTCTCGATGATGATTGATGCTTATCTAGAGTTGAATACAGTTTCTATTGGTAATGCTAAAACCAGTACAGTTTGTCAATAATAGAAAAAAGTTTCAAAATCTTAATTGAGACCGCCTTAGCTGTGTGCAGAAGACATATGTGGAAACACCCACAGCCCAGTCAAATTTGTCTGTTGTGAAGTGAGCATCGCGGGTTAATCGAGTGTACAGTCCTAGCAGAAATGAAGCGTAAAGGGTACAATTTGAGTGTTGTAACTTGACCAGGAAGGAGTTTAAATCAAACCTGAATCGTAAAGTGCTGACAAGTCGAAGGAGGGAAGTTATAGCCAATGTAATTTTTTTATGCAACGAGAAGCGGCAGAAAATAAACCTATAAAGGACTTTAAAAAAGTTCAAGAAAGAGCTGCTATGGCAACTGGCGTAAGTATAAGCAGTGTACAAAAAAAATCAAAGGGAATGAAATCGATTGAGAATGGAGAAGCCGCTGCTTTTTTGACACCAAATATGAGAAGAAAGGAAGCCGCAGCTAAAACTAACTCAGATGGTTTTGATTAAGCATTGCTTCGAAGATTTGTTATTATATATTATACTGTTGATAAAAAGGTTCCAACTCTTGGGCGACCCATAATTTTCATGGACGAAACCTATATTCATTCCTCGCATACCCACATAAAAACCTGGAATGACAACACTAGTGAAGGTTCACATAAACCAGTATCAAAAGGGCAAAGACTAATAATAGTGAATGCGGGCAGTGAAAATGGTTTTGTGAAAAATACTTATTTGAAATTTAGATCAAATACGAAGTCAGGTGATTATCATAACGAGATGAACTTCACGAATTATATAAAATGGCTACAAGAGATGCTCATTCCTAATTTACCACCAAAGAGTGTCTTAGTGATATACAATGCTCCCTATCACAATGTGCAGGTAAATAAGTCTCCTACTTTATGTAATAGAAAGATCGAAATGATGGAATGACTGAGGCAACGATATATACCTTTTTTACAGAAGATATGCTGAAAATACATTTGTATAGTCCAGTTAAAATTCATAAACCGCGATATAAAATGTATAAAATTGATGAAATTATAAGCGCCCACGGGCATACCGTTCTAAGGCTTCCTCCATACCACCCTGACTTAAATCCTATGGAGTTAGTGTGGGCGTCTTTAAAGCAACATGTTTCACAAATAAATGTAGATTTTACCATAAAGACCGTGGAAAGATTATGCGATGAGTTTTATAGTACGTTTTCTGAAACTGAGTGGAAAAAACGATTTGAATAGTTTGTTATGAAAATAAAACCAACATTAGATTTCTTAGTAGAAAACATGAAAATCAACTTGCAAGAAGATAGTGACAGTGAACCAGATAACATCAGTTCAGACCTCAGCGAAGATTCATCCTTCGACATAACATAACAATAACATTTTATTTAAATTTTTGCGTTTTTCGCCTTTTATCATTTTTTGCTACGTTCTTATAAAATTTTCGCCGTATTTTGCCAATAGCCAGAAACGCGTGTCCGCGATTTGCCTCAATTTTTTGAGTTTTTCCCTCTTTTGATTTATATCATACACACTCAATAACATCTTTATCTCTGTATTTATATCCTGGACCCGGAAGTCACGCAGGTAGCTATAGCTGCCTACGTGGTGATGTTAGATGATGCTTGGGAATGCTAGGTTTTCTAATTGAAACCACAAATGTGCGGTTAGCTCTTGTTGGTGAAACCGTGCATATGTGAAGTTTTCCATTTTTGGTAACCAGTTGTTGTCCATCTTTGCAATTTGCTGCACCGTGCTGATGAAGCCAATAGCCAGAAACACGTGTCCGCGGTTTGCCTCAATCTTTTGAGTGTTCTGTCCACAAATTTGCTCCTTTTTGAATATATATATATATATATATATATATATATATATATATATATATATATTAAGTATTCCCTATGGCTAAGTTCAATAGTTTTTCTTAAATGAGCATTTCTTTCGAAAAATGGAAGATTTTGCAAATTTTCATTTACAATATTTGGCAAGCGGTTTTTCATACCCTGTATATCACAGGTCGATTTCAGATATATCGTTTGAGAGAGTTACCAATGTAGAATATTCGACCAAAAAAAATTTCAACTGGACTTGGCACCACTTTATAATTTCAAATATTGTGAGTGACGAATATTGGAAAAAAAAACCTGTCATGCTAGATATCTCGAAAACCGTCAATATTTTCGAAGTGCAGATATACATAAAGTTTATTTCATTTTCTATGAAGAAACCGAAAAAGCGATAAAAAATATAGGTTGCCATTTAAAAAGACACAGTTGGGATCCGCCCAGAAAAAATCGAACACCCTGTGTGACCGCCAATATTTTTATTTTGTCGAGCTCGAGCAATAAGGTAATATTATAGAAAATAAGATTCCTATCTGCTTCCTATATAGAGATATGGAACACCGCGCCACTGTTGCAGGACCCTGTATATATATATATATATATATATATATATATATATATATATATATATATATATATTATATATATATATATATATATATACCGGGTGTCCCACATTTTATGTGACAGGCAATATCTGGTTTGTTGAAGGAGATACACAAAAATGTTTCATTCAACAGTTTTAGGAGGTGATGAGAGCTATATTTTGATATAATTTTTAAATATACAGGGTGTTTGGTGTAGGTGCTGCACATCAAAATTCCATTTTTTAAAATAGAACGCCCTGTATATCATTACATATTCAGATGCTACGTTAAATTCTGATATCATTTCATGTTTGGTTTTTGAAATTCGGTTACGGCGTTGTTGAGTTATTGCTTAAAATGTAAAGTTTTGAGAACGACTATTATTTTTAAAAATATCTCATACAATTATCCGCTCTGCATCAGATCACATGAAAATTAGTCAAAATTTTGGGTGTTCGAAGTAATGGTTTCAATTTTGAGTTGTGGAATTCAGTCAGGAATCATTTTGAATATGAAACAATTGCGAAATTGAAAGAGGTGTATTCGAAAACAAATCTTTAATTAATAACAATGTAAATAATATAACTTGATAAATCATTTCATAAGAATGGTAGGTACCTAGAAATAAGTCATAAAAATTGTTCAAAGTGATGCCCATTAGATATTATACAGGCTTCGAAACGTCGAATCACTTCTCTCGTACAAGTCGCTCTTATAATATCAGGCGTAATATCACTGCACGCTAGTCGAATTTTCATTTTCAGATCATCCACATTCAAAGGGGGAGTAGTGAAAACAATATCTTTTAAATAACCCCATAGGAAAAAATCAAGCGGTGATAAATCTGGGGAACGAGCCGGCCACCGAATTGGACCCTTATTACCAATCCATCTATTTGGGTACGTTCTATCCAAATATTCAGTAACAACCTGTGAATTGTGAGGAGGAGCACCATCTTGTTGCCACCAAATTCCTTGTCGTTCTGCTATGGGAATATCTTCCATCAACTGGATCAAATCATTTTCTAGAAAATGTAAATATCGCAATCCATTGAGATTTTCATTGAAAAAGTAAGGTCCTATGATGCGGCCATTGAACAATCCACACCATACATTAATATCCCAAGTAGTTTGAAAATTACTTTCGCGGACCCAGTGGGGATTTTCTTGAGACCAATAGTGACTGTTATGTCGATTCGATTCACAACTCCATTATTGTGGAATCGCGATTCATCGCTCCACAAAATTTGACTGAATATGTTAGGACTTTCATGTAATATTACCTGAATACAAGCAATGAATTCAAGTCGTCGTTCAAAGTCCGTGGGTTTCAAACCTTGTACCAACTGAATTTTGAATGGGTGGTATTTATTTTCTTTCAGAATTCTCTGTACATTAGATTTACTTACACCGACTTCTTCTGCAAGAGTACGGATAGAAACATGTGGATGAATAATAATATAAGCCAACACATTGATCTTCAAATCTTCAGTTCTAACAGATCTCGTATGATGACGATGCTTTATAGTAGAAGGAAATGACCCAGTTCGCAATTTTTCTACAACTCTCGAAAAAGTCATTCGTGACGGAATGGGTCTGTCTGGAAAACGTTCTTGGTATAGACGTTGTGCTTGACGGCAGTTTTTCTGACATTCTCCAAAAATTAATAACATATCAATGCAATCACTTGGACTAAACGCGAAAGGCATACTGGAGTTTTCGCAAAAAGAACACAGTTACTGTTTTGCAAAGAATCATTGAATCGAACTGACAAGTAGATATAATTCAACAACATTTGTTACTATGGCATCAACAAGCATAAGCTACTTGATGAAATTGTGCAATATAAAGCAATTCACCCTCAAGTTAGTCACATTCTCAAGAATTTCAATATGATATTCAACTGATATCGATATCGTATCGTAGAGGTGAGAATAATGGTTTGTATTCAGTAGTAGTCTAGTTCAATTTAATAAAAGATATAGACTGGATTCGTGTACGAGTGAATAAGTTTTTTTGAAACTTTATATTTAAAGAAAAGTGCAATAACTCAACAACGCCGTAACCGAATTTCAAAAACCAAACATGAAATGATATCAGAATTTAACGTAGCATCTGAATATGTAATGATATATAGGGCGTTCTATTTTAAAAAATGGAATTTTGGTCTGTAGCACCTACACCAAACACCCTGTATATTTAAAAATTATATCGAAATATAGCTCTCATGAACTCCTAAAACTTTTGTATGAAACATTTTTGTGTATCTCCTTCAACAAACCAGATATTGCCTGTCACATAAAATGTGGGACACCCGGTAAATATATATATATATATATATATATATATATATATATATATATATATATATATATATATTCTCACTTGAGAAAAATAACTTTTTAAAAATTTATATTTATTGAACAGGGGAAACAGATCTGTATCCCCAGAGTTGAGTAGTAACAGTATGACAACTAGAATACAACTAAAACTATTACGCCACGCAGGACGTTTTTATATGAAAAAATATCATGAAGTAAGCGTCTGGGTGAACAAAGAACAGTAAACGGCGCCTGGGATCTTTCTGGAACTGCGTAGGTGCCGGATGTTGATTCAGCTATGCTCTTGAGATGGTCACCTTGGAGATGAATGGTAGAGGTCAGCCATGGGCATATAACAACTCCCCTTTACCAAAAAAGTTGGTTCCTTATGAAGCAACTTTTGGGCTGTAAAGTATAAAAAAATATATTAGTAATCGTCTAATGTGATTTCCTCGTCCTCGGGAATCTCATCTTGAAGGCTAGGTCTTCTTCTTGGGAATATACTTGTAAAACGCTTAAAAGGCCTGAAGGGTCTTGGAGGCGGTGGTGGGTTGTTGACATCTGCAATTGCTAGGCTGCTGCGACGTCTTCTTCTGCATTTACAAAAGGTGTACAGAATTATTAGCACAATAATTAGCGTAATAGTGAAGTATGTAAACCAAGAAATATGTTTGGTTATATATGGTTGATTTATTAAATCATCCAAGGTTTTAGAATATGAATCAAGTTTGTGTTTGGCAATTTCCAAATCATCGACATTCAAATCGTTCAATTTCAATGGCTTCAGTTTTGGAATACTTGATTTGTCCGGTAGGTTATTGCAACATTCGTATGGTATTAAGACTGGATGTGATCCATACGAGATATTTGAATATTTCGAAAATCTGGAATCAGCTTGAATTTTTGTTATTCCAATAAAGGCACTGCATTCCGTTTCAAGGGTTATGAGAGAGTTTTTATTTATTAATTCCGTTTTCACTTTCTTTTCGGGACAGTTTATAGTCACTTGTAAAGGTTCCGAGAGTATCACTAGCCATAAGTTCGTTTCAATTTTGTGCACCTTATAATTCTGACTGAAAAATAAGGAGCTCTGACAGTTGGTTGGAACGTTTTTCGTGTACTTGAAAATTTGGGCTTCACAAATTGAGTTTTGGTCAATCGGATATGCGAACATATTGTAACACAGTTTAGTTTGGAATGTCAATGTCTTACACGCACTCATATCCGTAATTGGTATGAACATTAAAGAGTCATCGTCTTTCGCGATTTATTGTTGTGAAATTTGCAAAATATGATGTAGCCCTGTTCTATCATCAAATATTGGAATGGGGTACACATGATATAGGGTATAAATTGGAGGTTCAGTCAATGGGATTTTGAGTACAAATATTAGGTTGTGCTCAGTTTGAAAAGCTTCTAGTTCGATTATTTCGAGATATTGAGCTATTTTGTCCAATTTTGGTTGGAGAGGAAGGTTATTTCTTTTTAAATTTTGAGAAATTTCTAGTAGTGCATTTATTAAATGATCAGGTGTTATGATTGACGAGTGAATAATATTCAATCTTGCAAATGTGATTGAATCCAAGGCGTCATCAACGTTTTCTTGAATAAATAAAAAGCTTTCCATAAGTTTTTCACAAATTTCTATAAATTTCAATTTTGCTTCCACTTGTGCTATTCTGTCGTTCAGTTCTGTTATTGACTTTTCTATGACTCGAATGTCTTCATTAAATGTTTTTTCATCAATTTGCAGTTTTCTTATTGTTGTATTGAAATTTTGAATTACAGAAGTAGTAACGGATATTTGATTTTTTAATAAATTCTCTAATTGATGTTCATCGTTATTTAGCCTGTTTATTGAGTTTGTATAAAATTCGCCATCTGAAGCGTCAAGATTTCCAGTAATTGATTTAAAAATAGATCCAATGCCATTTATGAGACCACGTTTATTTCGTCTAGGGTGTTTTGCATCCATTGCAATTTCACGAAACTTATCTCTCAACGCTTGAGCTAGTTGTAAGATAAGCCCGGTGTGCGTTTTGACTTCAGAGCGAAATGTGTGTCCTCTGGTAACACTTACATCTGGGTCGATTTGCATCGAGGGGGCGTGTTCTACGACTCCGCCCCCTCCGACCGCGCGTACCGTTCGCCGTAACGGCCGGCTGGCCTCCCAGACCTGAGCCCCAGGGATTTTGGGACTCAGTTCCTGTCTGGGTACGACGGGAGGTTGGTTTGCTTCAGTTAGCTCTCTTGGAACGTATGACTCCTTTTGGAGGTACTGACCCCGCCATGAAGCCACCCCCAAGCCTCTCTCGGCTTCAGGGTGACCCCCTGGCATTCCACCACCCCCTAGCGCTTCCGCTAGGTCGTCAGTATCCAGCTGGTTCAAGATGCGAGGCGCTCCTGTGCGCAACGCACCCCTCTCCTCCCAGGGATCGCTAAATGCTCCGACCTGGGGGCATCGCGACGCCTGGCGTCGGACGACCTGTGCTTCGACGCTTTGTTCCAGGTCCATGTGGCCAGCATCTCCAAAGCCTTCGTTGCTTTGAAAACGCTGTCCGTAGCATGAATCTCTTGTCGGGTTCGACAATGGCTCTATTTCCTGTGCACATGCTATTTCCACAGGATGGCTGTACACCCTGTGTATCTTCGGACTCCTGGTTACCACATAAGTGGGTAACTCTTCCGTCATGTGTCTTATTATCTCGCGTTCAGGCAGAATTGTCGGATTCGGAGGGAACGCTCCTTCCGGTTTTCGCCGTCGGCAAAAATCTCCGATTTCTGCTTTTTGTTCCGGTTGGAACAAAATTGCGAATTTCGTGGTTTCGGAGCCGATCTCAGCATAGGGGATCGTGCTCGCATCGCTAGCATCGCGCGAAGCCCTAATTGGGGTTCGCTTTGCGGCCTAGCCGGTGCACCTCCTCGGAGATGATGTCCGGTTTCTTGTAGAGACGTCTCCTGACGTTTTCCTACGTCGTTTTCCTCCTGGAAAAACGGTGTATTTTCCTCCTGGAAAATGCTGTTTCGTCGACTCTGAGGTGTATTAAATTCCCTGATGCGGTTTAATACTGTTTGATAAGCCGAGTTATTATCGCGTTTTGAGGACTCTGTCCTTTGTGGCGTATCGAATTCTCTATCTATTCGTCTTACTGAAAAACCATCAGTGCTCGGGTTTTGTCGCTCTGCGACCAGGGGCGAGGTGCTGATGTCCTCGTTTGTGAAAAAGGTACGCTGAGTAGAACCTGGCCTCAGACTGGCTGGTCCTACTGGAGTTCTCGGAATACTGATTCCTGTGAAACCGGATTCCATAGGGGTTCCTTGTCGGCTCGTCGAAGTCGCACTCAGGCGGCTAAAATTGTCTGACAGAGGATTTCTGTGACCGAAAATTGTGGTCTCGCGATTTGGCACTGATGTGTTTTCTGCAAGCTGCGCTCGCGCGTGTCTTGCCCTAGTCTGCATCTCGGTTTCAAAAGTCCCTAATATGACTCTGACGAGGAAATAGTCAGAGGGTAGGATTCACGGAAATCTATGTTTTTAAGTTCACCCTTGGTTCGCGAAAGCTACTTTCCTAACCAAGGCCTACAGGGTGAACTGAGCTAGTGATGTAGGAACAAGGAGCCTAGCGGTTGAACAGCACCCTAGGATGAGGGCCGCTCGCAGGATTAGGTGGAGAGGTATCGAAGTCCTGGAAAGGTCCCAACGGTTAAGTTGAGTCGTTCGCCCGAAGGACGTAACTAATGATGTCTTGACCCTCTCGAGTTTAATCTCTAAACACCTCGATCTTTAACACCGCAAGGTGATCGGGTGGGTGAGACCGAGCAACTTTAGTAGGGACCTGCTCTTCCTTTGCAGGATTTGGGCTGCTTTCCTTCGGCGGGGTGCCAAAAGGAACCTGGACAAACGTAAAATATGGTTATGTGCAATAATAATGTATTCGACCAATAGTCTGCTCCAGTATCCGTTTTAACAGCTCCCAAAATGTCCACGGTCCTGGAATTCCTCTAATAAATATCCAGCCACTAATATATCCTGATTTGGTTTCAAGGGATCCTGAGAATTCCAAATTCCAGTAAAAATTCCTCCAAATTGGCTATATAGTGTTAACCGCAGCTTCCTGATGACTCCAATGATGTGTTTTGTCTCTATTTAGTTCTGAAAAGAACCAGAGACACGAATTCATTCAAAAAATCCTGACCGCAACTTGAAACTTCTAAGAAATCTTCGGATTCTTAAAATCGTTGTTACTTGTTCACTACTTTGACTTCGACTAACTCTCGTGACTCGGAACTCCGCATATTTATCCTAAATAAACGAGCTCTCTTCCGCGCCACTTTCAGCCAACCAGAGATCGCAAAAGCCGTGCGATCCTGACTGACCTACTTTCAATAGTTCCACTACGAAAAAAACTCATTTCGTATGGATTTGCCAGCGTTTACGACCTGTTTTTATGCAGGCGCTGGGCTTTGAAGTGGGAATACCGCTCTGCTAATTTCCATTGACGTCTATATGCCGCTGTTTCTGTCTCATTCTTTTCATGTTTCGTTTCGCTTCCTCAATTTGCGTTGTACGATAAATGAAATCTAACAGTCTTCGGCCTCACTCGGAAATCTTCGGAAAATCACGAAAAACCTGAATTTTCGTTTTCCTTGATTTCATATAGATCTCAGCATCCTAAGACAAAAAGTCTTATGCCGCGTCTCGATATTCCTATTCCTTCTTGCAAAAATGTGCGTTTGAAAAATCTTACATTTTTCAAACTCAAATGCTAATAAAAATTGACCCACGAGCGCTGGAAACGTGATCGAGGTGTCAAACGATAGCTACTAAGAATCTCTATCGATGCTTCTTTGAAGAAAGCACGATTTCCCTATCTAGCTGACTGAAAAAGCCATTTTCCATAAAATCAGCTTTTTCCCTATTTAAAAATTAGCGAAGACTAATAATCTTGCAAAAGATTTTTCTATCGCTTAGGAAACGACATTTCATATCTTAATTTTCAAAAATAAGCTGAAATATCTTGGGAAAACCAATGTTTTTCCGCGTTTTCGTATTGTTCATTCTGAGTGGGCGGTCCTTATACTGGAGCTCGTGAAATTTCAAACTAGTTTTGTTTCACGACATGTGCTCATGCTCTGACCGTAAATCGAGGTCATGCCGATTAATGAATCTAGAATCTTAACGTTGTTATCAAAGGCTTCTTTGATTTGGGAAATGTTTTTACTGACGAGTAGCGTCCATTTGTCGTTCGTAAGAATAATATTACCTTTTTCATGATAATATACGCCTACGGTATTGTTGATTGTTTCGATTTTGTATGGACTGGTTACAGGGAACGCTACTGTTCCGAGCAGTAGGAGTGACCTGAAAATAAATTTAATTTTCAGTATACGGTTTCATCCTATCAAAGTTCACTTTTGTTCTTTGATTTGTTTGCACATTTAGAAGTATTGCTGAGTTTTGAAAGAGTTGTTCAATTATGAATGGGCCGTTGAATTTATTTTGCAATTTGTCTTTTATTTGCGATTCCTTAACGTAAACTTTATCGCCTACTTTGTAATTGGGTTTTTCTCCAGAAATATTTCTGTCGAAACGGATTTTAGCTTTCTCCTTTTTCCTTTCGATTTTTTCTCGTGCGACTTTGTAATAATGAGAGAGTCTATTATTTAGGTCTCTCACGTATTTTGTAATAAGTTGTTCTTGATTATATAGTTTTTCTGGAGGCCTGCTTGCCGTGTGTCCGAAAACTAATTCATGGGGTGTAAATCCATGAGATTTGTTCTCAGAGTTATTATAACATATTACCGCGAATGGTAATACATTAAAAGGGTGATCATCTGGGTGTTCAGCCAGATGGGCTCTAATCATTTCTAATAATGTTGCATGGAATCTTTCCACAGATCCGTTGGATTGGGGATGATTGACACTAGAATATGTTAGCTTTATATTAAAAAGGGTACAAAGGTCTCTTAGAAGGGCATTATCGAATTCTCGACCATAATCACAATGGATTCGTAATGGGGTTCCATAGTGCTGGAAAAATAAAAGTAGGGTATCTGAAATATTTTTTGCTGTTTTGTCTGGGATTGGATACACTTGTGTGAATTTTGTCAGTTCGTCACGTATACTCAATGCGTAATTTTTCGTTGGGATTTCAACTACGTCGATGTTTATTCTTTCGAAAGCTGTTTTAGGCGTTTCGGTTATGACTAATGGGTTGTTTAAATTTTTTCGACAGATTTTTGTTTTTTGACAAACATCACAAGCTTTTATGAAATTTTCAACATCTTTGTTGAGTCCTTGCCAATTATATTTTTCACGTATTCTACGAATTGTTTCATTGATACCTCGATGTAAATTACTTTTTCCGTTATGATTTTGATCAATTATGATTGGGATTTGATCTTTATCCGGAGTGGTAATGATGTTATTGCATATTTTGAATTTTATATCCTTTTGAGCAAAAATGAAACATAGAATTTCTAAAATGGGAAGTTCAGGATTAGTTTCAATGCAATATACTTTAGAGGGATCTAAATCATTTTGACTTCTATACAGGGTGAGAAACAAGTGTTCAATCACCGATTCTGGATCATAAGTGAGAGGAACTATATAATATTTTCTGTTTTTTATTGTTTTGCTTGATACAATATTTATTTTGAGATTTCTGAATTCGTAATCTTCTTCAAGAATATCCTCAAAGATTTTATAGTGAAAGTCTTTCAATTCCTTTTGTCTAGGGAATATTAGAATGTTTTTATTTTCTTTATCGAGAAATTGGCAATTGGAATACTCGACTTTTGAATAATCAATCAGAGATGTTGTTTTGTATAAATTTACGAATGTTGTGAACTCTTCGGTTATCTGTTCTGGTGTATATTCTGATTGATCGCCTTCACGGTTTTCGGAGTTTTCAGGGTTTTCAATATTTTCAGGGTTTTCAGGGTTTCCTTCGGATTCCTCTGGTTCTTGTACCGGATCTTGGATTATTTCAAGATCTAGTTCTTCATTTGTTGGCAAAATGAAGGTACCTGAAGGTATTAGTTTTGTATTAAAAACGAGACAGGCTTTTGTGGAATCAACTTTGATTCTTGAAAGTGCGTCAGCGTTTTTATTTATTCTTCCGGGTTTATATATAATTTCATAGTCGTATTCTTCAAGCTTTGAACGCCATCTTGCGAGTCTACTTCCTGGATCTTTTATGGAAAATAGCCAAGTTAGGGGTCTATGGTCCGTAATTAGTTTAAATTTTCTACCGAAAAGGTAGGGCCTAAAATGCTTAACTGCCCATACTATTGCCAATAGCTCTCGTTCAATCGTGGAATACTTTGATTCTGCGGAACAGAGAGTTCGCGATGCGTATGCAATAGGTAGGTCCTTGCCAATAGGGCCTTGGGATAATACGGCTCCGATAGCGTATGCGCTTGCGTCTGTAGTTAAAAGAAATGTGTCTTCGAAATTTGGGTATATTAGAATTGGGGTTGAAACAAGTGCTTGTTTTAATTCTTCGAATGATTTTCTACATTCATCATTAAAAATGAAAGGTGTGTCTTTTTGAAGTAGTTTCGTGAGGGGTTTTGATATTTCAGCAAAATTTGGGATAAATTTTCTATAATATCCGGCTAATCCGAGGAATGATTTTATACTTTTCTGGTTTTGAGGTTCTGGGAAATTTATTATACAATCGACTTTGTCGGGATTTGGTTTTACTCCGTCTTTGGTTATTACGTGTCCAAGATATGCTACTTCCTTTCTAAGAAATTCACATTTATCTGGTTGGATTTTGAAATTGGCTTGGCGGAGTCTTTTAAATACTTCTTTTAGTCTGGAAATGTGCTCATGAATGGTAGGGGAATAAATGATGATGTCGTCCATATAGACAAGACATCGCTCATTCTGGATTCCGAGAAGAATGTTATCCATCACCCTTTGAAATGTTGATGGAGCATTCTTGAGGCCAAAACTCATCCTAAGAAATTCATAATGGCCATTTTCTACCGAAAATGCTGTTTTGGGAATGTCCTTGTCATCGATTTCGATCTGGTGGAAACCAGAAGCAAGGTCCAAGGTGGTGAAGTATTGACATTTGCCAAGTTGGTCCAGAAGGTCCGATATCATTGGAAGAGGGTATTTGTCATCTACAGTAAGCTCATTTAACTTCCTATAGTCGACAACTACACGCCATTTTTGTTTTCCTGATGCATCTATTTTCTTTGGTACAACCCAAACTGGAGATGACCAGGGAGAAATAGAAGGACGTATAATTCCATCTTCTAGCATTTTGTTTATTTGTCGTTTCACTTCCTCTTTATGAATTTGAGGGTAGCGATATGATTTGGTAAAGACCGGTTTTGCATCTTTCGTGTCGATTGAATGTTTTATTTCATTTGTGAATGTGAGTCGATCACCTTCCAAATAAAAGATGTCTGAAAATTCCAAGCAAGTTTGCGTAATTATTTCAGATTCTTCTTCGTTCAAATGATCTAATCGTAATTGTTTTTTTATTTCAAATTCCCTATCTACATAGTTTTTTTCGATTTTTGTTTCGTTTATGGGGTTCAAGGAAAAATTTTGAATTGGTTCAATATCCAGATTATAAAATTCTACTACTTTAGGTATAGCGTTTGAATTTATAATTGAAGTGAAAAATTCTCCTTTTTCATTTACTTTTACTAAGGTGTTTGGCAAACGAACATTTTCTTTATTCTGAGCTACCAGTATAGCATCAGTATTTGAGAGATGACATTTTAATTTAAAAATTCCTTCTGTCCGAGGTTCGATTTCTATAGTATTTGGAATTTTGTCTTTTAAATATTGGTAGTAGTCAAATTTACTTTCAAAAGCATAATTGTCAGGGTCGTATTCAAAAATATCGTCAAGTTCTGCGGTTGATGTTTCTGGGTCCAACGTAACTTGGTGTTTCTTTTCTGAATTTTGACAATTTTGGGAAGACTCTGGTACATTATTCGAGTCTATCACTTTGAAAAGGGGTATGGTTTTGAAATCAGTTATTAATTGTTTGTTTTGAAAATCAACAACACAATGATAGTGTTCCAAAAAATCAGCTCCGAGAAGTCCGTCAAAGTCTATGTCAAGATTGTGTATGTAGATTTTGTGGGGGTCAGTGTCTGAAAAGGGCACCAGTACTGATTCGGTTATTTGAATTCTTTCGTTAGTAATACCTTGAATCATAACATTTTCTGGTGAGCGATTTCTATATTTTTCGACAGTTTTGGGTTTAAATACTGAAATTCCGGCTCCACTATCTATTAGAATTTTGAATGTTTTTGTGGCATCCATGATATAATATAAATTTTTTGAATTAAGCATAAATGATTTTTCTATACGAATTTCTGCTCTGGAAAATTCAGGTTGGGATCCAAATTCAATGTTTGTATTTGGGTCTGAATTTCTGACGTTGGGTCGATAGGAGGAGGGTCTGCTGCTGTTGAGCCAAATTGAAAATCCTGATTGAATTGATTTTGCGGGTAATCAACAGAGTCAACGTTCGGGTTTTCATGAAAATTTTGATATGTTGGAAAACTGGCTGCATAGTCTTCGTATTCGTAGGGGTTTTCAGAAAGTTCATTAAAATTTTCTTGATAACTATCTATGCCTTGATTGAGATAATGTGCTCTTTGAGTGTTTGTTCGATTAAAATAAGGATTGGGTTGTATAGCCGATGGTCTTTGTTGGTTTGGGTTTTGTTTAATTAACGATGGCCTATTTAGATTTTGATTTGATGCGGGTTGATTAGGTCTGACACCTTGCGTTTGAAAATTTGTTTTTTGAAAATTTTGTTGGCTCGATGGATTTTGTTGGAACATGGGTTTTTGAAAATTTTGTTGGGGAATCTGTCTGACTCTACAGTCGGTTTGGAGGTGTCCCTGTTGTTTACAGAGATTACAAAATTTTTGTTGTGTAGGGTTTTGTGGTTTTTTGTGTTGGTTAAGATTCATATTTTTATTGAGTTTCTGTTGTTGGAAGTAAGAGAGTTGTAATTCTCTCTTAATTCTCTGGACAGCTTCGAGCATTAAGGGTGGATTTCCTGCTCTTACTATTTGTCCGATTGTTGGCTCTAAACCTGCTAATAGCGAGTTTAGCGTCATGGTTTCGATAAGATTTTGTTGGGCTTGTTTTTCTTCTGCGGTGAGCGGTTGTTTTTGTATAGCCGCATGCATTTTTGCATTATGAGTTTGAAGTCTGTTAATAAAAACAAGAGGAGACTCATTTGGCATTTGGAAAATTCTCTGCAGGTCTTGAATTAAAGAGGCTAAATCTCGAGAATCACCAAAATATTGGTTTAGCAATATTTTAATTTCTTCCCAAGTTTCTGGGTTGCGAGAACTTATTAATTCTGCTGCTTTACCTCTGAATTTGTTTTTGATATGTAAAATAAGTAAAATTCTTTGGTCTTGAATTGCCATGCGGTAAGCGGTATTACACGCACTTATGAACGTATTAAGAAAAATTTGATCACCGTCATATTCTGGGACAATTGAAAAAATTTCACTCAATTTATAGGGTTCAAGTGGGGGTGCACTGGGTGAAGCATTTGTGTTGGGCATTTTTGAAAATAGAACAGTACACACAAGAATGGAAATATTCAATTATATTAAAAATCGAGATGATTCTTTGTTTGTTGCTTACCAAAGGATGTCCATGGAGGATGAAATCCGGCTTCACTAGCGTTGCTCCGGCGAAGTTAGCGTGCGCTTGTTCTTCTACCGTTGAAGAGACCGTCCTGCTATGGTCCTGTGGCTTGGGGTTGTTGGTTCTTACTTGAAGGATTAGGATCCACCACTATCGGTTAGGCTGTTCCTTGTTTCGTATAGTGTTGAAGGATCCTACCGACTGCGCCAATTTTGTTATAACTCACTTGAGAAAAATAACTTTTTAAAAATTGATATTTATTGAACAGGGGAAACAGATCTGTATCCCCAGAGTTGAGTAGTAACAGTATGACAACTAGAATACAACTAAAACTATTACGCCACGCAGGACGTTTTTATATGAAAAAATATCATGAAGTAAGCGTCTGGGTGAACAAAGAACAGTAAACGGCGCCTGGGATCTTTCTGGAACTGCGTAGGTGCCGGATGTTGATTCAGCTATGCTCTTGAGATGGTCACCTTGGAGATGAATGGTAGAGGTCAGCCATGGGCATATAATATATATATATATATATATATATATATATATATATATATATATATATATATATATATATATATATATATATATATATTTGTGATTAATAATTTTTTCATCTTTGAAAAATACTAACCCAGTAGTAATTGATTGCATCTCTACGAAAATCTTGAAAAGCATTTATTTATATATTAGCGAACCATCAGCTTTTTCAATTAATCGCTTTATCGAACTCGGTGAATTCCCTGATAAACTGAAAATTGGTCTCCTCTCACCAATTTTAAAAAATGGAGACCCCAGCATCATGGAAAACTACCGACCCATAACAGTACCCACGGTATTGTGTAAGGTATTTGAGAAATGTGTGTATAATAAGATGGTAAATTTTCTGGACAAGTTCAACAATAACCAGGTTTCAACACGGTTTTTGGCCGGTAAGTCGACAGAACGTGCTTTAAACGAGTTTTTTGATTATGTCTATGATGCCCTTGATAACAAAAAGTACGTGGGTGCTCTTTTTTTCGACCTATCCAAGGCATTTGATATCATCAATCATGATATAATCCTGAGTAAGTTATTCTCGCTAGGATTTAGAGGAAATGTACTTTCATGGCTGAAGTCATATTTGACTCTCAGAAAGATGTGTGTGAAATATGATGACTGTCAATCACAATCATATAATAATTAATATGAAGTTCCTCAGGGATCCATTTTGAGACCTCTGATGTTCCTACTTTTCATCAATGATATGCCAAAACAAGTGAATACAAACCAAATAATTTTGTATGCAGAATATGGTGCTGCAAAAACTTCTTGGTTGTAAACCCCAGTAAGACTGTTTTGATGCAGTTCTACTCTAGAACTGTCAGAAAAATTACCGATTTTCGAGTCAGAGTAAGTATTAGTCGTGATGTGATTTCGTCAGACGATACTGAATTCCTTGGTACCTATGTTGATAGTAACATGACTTGGGAGCCAACTCTGCGTCAGGTCAGAAAGAAAGTGAACTGTGGTTATTATGTTATACGGCAACTTTCATCCACAATCAGTACTGATCAGCTTCTGAATGTTTATTATACCGTAATTTATTCTCACATCTCATACAATATCGCTGTATGGGGTTGCTCCACATCTATAAATAACATTTTTGTTGGCCAAAAGAGAGTTTTGCGTTTGATTTACAAATTAGATGCTAAGGAATCTTGTAGACCGCATTTTATCAGAAATAAAATTTTGCCTGTACCCTGCATATATATATATATATATATATATATATATATATATATATATATATATATACATATATATATATATATATATATATATATATATATATATATATATATATATATATATATATATACAAAATTATTCTGAATTTTAGAAAACATTTACACAATCATCTCCGCAATTCAGATTTTCATACATATCCAACAAGAAATGGTAACTTCATTAGGTTGAAAAAACATTCAACTAATTTATATGAGAACAGTCCATCCTACGTAGGAGCAAAACTTTTTAATAATCATTCCGATTACATAAAAAGAAAAAATAAAGAAATGAATTTCGAACAAATCCTGAAAAAAATCCTAATCAACGGTTCTTTTTACAACGTCGCTGAATATGTAAGTCGATGAGAGTGTATTGTATAAATATTTAATATACTTTATTTTTTCTTCCTTTTTTCCTTGTGTTTGTGTGACACTTTCATGTATTTATTTGTTATATCTCACGTTTTGTAAATATTTTTATGTATGTATAATGTCGACGTATCCTATATCAACTTGTGATCATGAAGTCTGCAACAAATGGAAAATTTTTTATTATCGATTTCTCAGAAAATTTTATTCTTAACAAAAGTTGGTGCGTGTTCCAAAACTATACCAAGTGTACCTGAAATGGCTTTATGACAAACACCATACAGGATAGGCCAAAAAATATAAAGTTCGTTCAAGAATGAAGTACCCTTATTTCAAAAAATATAGGAATATGTTGAGGTGAAAAGTTGCTTAGAATTGAAAATTATGTTCAGATACGAAGTCATGGCCTGCTATTCGATTTTTTTTATTTTGGAAAATTTTGAATTATCCCCTTATGATACATTTTTTCACTATTTCGATTCAATATGTATTTGAAGTAGCCACAATCAGATCAGTTTGGAATATTTTTTATCAAATTGAAGTGTATTTGTAAAATTTACTTGGATTTGTATTTTTTAGGTGACCGTCAACTTCATGTTTGTTGCAACGATATTTAACAGAACTCTAGAATAAAACAAATACTTTTTTCAACGAGGCAAATACTTTACTAACTGAATGTTCATATGAATAAACTGTCAATGAAAGTATAAAATTTCTTTTATTCTGACAACAATGCCTCAACTAGAACAGATATTAAAAAACAATCCAAAATCTATCACGGATAGCCATGAACAAAAAACACATACGCCCTAAAACAATGATGTAGTTTGATAGTGTGGCTTCTTAAAACTTGCCTGCAAAACGTTTCATATTTGTCCTTGATTAAAAATGCCTCGCCCAGTATTATCAACGTTAACTGAAAAGGCAGAATTAGTTTCAATCTGTGGTGATGGTTATAAAACAATGCGCGAGGCTGCAAATATTTTCAACGAGCGCCATCCAGACAAACAAATTTGCTATTCAAGTGTGAGTAGAATTTTAAAGAATTCCAAACAGACCGGCTCATTAGAATATAAACATAATACGGAGCGTACGAAACCTGTATGCACAGAAGAAAACCAGCTTGACGTACTTCAAGCAGTAGTAGAAAATCCTAGAAGGTCCACCCAAGAAATTAGTGATTACACCGGCATAAAAAAACCTCTGTGAAGCATATTCTCTAGAGACATAACTACCATGCTTACAAACCTACATTCATTTGTACATTTCAAGAAAGAGACTATGATTTGAAATATGATTTTTCCATGTGGATTCAGAGTGAAATAGAAGAACGAGATTTTCATCGATGTATTCTGTTTGGAGATGAATCTACTTTTACAACAAATGGGGTTCTATCATCACAAAATTGCAGATGGTAGTCAGATGTCAACCCAAATTTTATTATTGACAACAAAAATCAATACCACAATACTATTAGAAAATAAACGTTTGGTGTGGTATATTAAATGATAAATTATTGGTCCGTTTTTTTTCGCGAGAATTTGAATGGTGACAGGTACTTTTTGGAAACTGAAATAGGAGAGTTTTTGGATGATATGGTATTAGAAGAACGGCAAAAGTTATGGTTTCAACATGACGGATGTCCTACCCATTCTACTAGAAATGTTTCTCAGTGGCTGAATAAGACATTTCGTAATAAATGGTTAGGACGAAATACCGATCCTCAATGGCCGCCTCGTTCTCCAGACTTCACACCTCTAGATTATTTCTTATGGGGATACTTAAAACAAAAAGTCTACAGAAATCGCCCCTTTAATAATGTTCATAAGCTTGAAACTTCAATACGAGTTCATTGCAGAAATATTTCCGCTAATGTGTTGCGATCTATATTAAACGAATTTCATGAGCGAACATTCAGATGCATCGAAAGAGAGATGGACATACAGAGACGCTTCGATAATTTTTATTGTTAGCACCTGTTAAGTTGTTAAGTTACCTACTGTATTTTTCTGTACTATCGCTTATTGGTTCTTTTTTGTTCATGGCTATCCGCGATAGATTTTGACAGATTATTCATATGAACATTATACTTAGTAAAGTATTTGCCTCGTTAAAAAGAGTATTTGTTCTATTCTAGAGATCTGTTTAATATCGTTGCAACAAACATGAAGTTGACAGTCACCTAAAAAAATACAAATCTAGGTAAATTTCACAAATACGGTTTAATTTGATAAAAAATACTCCAAACTGATTTGATTGTGACTATTTCAAATACATATTAAATCAAAATAGTAAAAATATGTATCATACGGGGGTAATTCAAAATTTTCCAAAAGAAAAAGATCCGAATAGCAGGACATGACTTCGTATCTGAACATTACTTTCAATTCTATGCAACTTTTCTCCTCAACATATTTCCCCTTTTTTTTTTTAATAAGGGTACTTTACTTCTGAACGAACTTTATATTGTTTGGCCATTTCAGGTACACCTGGTATAGTTAGGGAACATACACCATTTTTTGTCAGGAATAAAATTTTCTGAGAAATCGATAATAAAAAATTTCCCATTTGTTACACACTTAGTGAACCACACTGTATATATATTTATACCTAATAGCATTCACTTGGCACATTCTTGAAATATTCCAAATATTCCTAAAATATTCTATGGTGATTCCCTATGGTATTCCTACTATAAACTATGAATATTCTGAATATTTTATGAACCTTCCCCGGGTTCTATTCCTGGAATATTCTTAATAGAATATACCTTACATATTCTAAGAATAATATATATATTCGCCAGGAGCACTTCCAGGGAATATTCTCCATAATATATATATATATATATATATATATATATATATATATATATATATATATATATATATATATATATATATATATATATATATATATATATATAGTGTCACCATTGAACTGTGCACCATATGGGAACTGAAGTTCAACTTCGGCACTTGTTTGTGCTTTGAATTTAACTTGAAATGATGCGGCCAGCTGCGACCCACTGACGTTCAGTGTTTGTCAAATTCAACTTTTTTTTTTGAAAAAAATTGAAAAAGCGCATTTCTAAATCTAATTTAACAATCAAATACTTGAAAAAGTTGTGTCTACAGCAATTTTATATCCATATGCCAAATTTTATGCAACTAGGATAAAGTTAACGTTTTGCTAATTTTTGACACACATCCCCTTTATTTTAAAGAACAAGTTCGGTTAATTGTCATCAATTCATGTATACATAACAAACTCATCATTGAGTTTAACTTTTCTGATACATTTTTACTCATACGGACATTTTTAGAGAGAAATTGAAAATTTGCTATAAAAATTGTTAACATGACTGGTGCAAAGTTTCAATCACTTGGCTATTTTCTCAAACAAACCTTTGATTTCGAAAAAGCAGAGGCAACTAAAAAAAATGCACATAATTTTGATAGATCTATTATTATTATTATAAATTTCAAACAACAATAATATTAAAAAAACTGCAAAAAGTATTGATAAAATTACTATAGTTGAAATTACATTAAAATTTCAATATTCAGTATTTACAGATTATTCATAAACACTAACTAGGGCGGTAAGGATGCTTAATCACGTTGAATAAAATTTTTAAGTAGGTCTTGACAAACAAAATGCATGCTATGGTAGTGTCAAGTTGTTAATTTACTTGTCAAATTTTCAAAAGTTATTGTTGAAATAATGTTGTCTCTTCAGGAAAGAATAGAAATATTTTCAATATGTGGAGAGAATACCCCATACCGGCAAGTAGCTAACATTATTAATGAACGGCATTCAGGAAAAAATGTTTAACTACTGTGTCAAGGATAATGTCGAAATTCAGAGAAACAGGATCCGTAGCAAATCAATTTGAGAAAAAGCACACTCCAAGTAAATATGATGAGGAGGCCCAACTTAACATTTGTTTAAAAGTTATTGAACACGGGCAAACGAGCATAACCGATATTATAAAAAATACCGATTACAAGAGAGAAAGTGTTGGAAAATTTTTATTGAAGAATAAATTTTGGCATTACAAGTCAAAATTTATTAACACATTAAAAGAACTAGATTTTGATGTCCGTTTGGGGTTTTCATTCTGGTTTCAAGGAGAGAGAGAGAGAAGAAAATGTAAAGTTTCCGTATAAAATTTTATGGACAGATGAGGCAACGTTCTCTTCAAATGGAACGATAAGTTCTCAAAATTGCCGATGGTGGGCCCAAGAAAATCCCAATTTCACAGTTGAATGTGGTGATCAGTATTCCTTTGAAACTAATGTATGGTGTGGAATACTTAACGACCAAATAATTGGGCCATTTTTCTTTAGGGAAAATTTATCATCCGTCGGTTATCTCAACCTTTTAAATAATGAGGTGAGTGAAGTTTCAGATACATCACACGGTTGCTGTAAAACAGTCCCTCCAAAAAATGTTCAGAGGTGAAGTTATTGGACGTAACTGGGAACATTATTGGCCACCTAGATCACTCGACTTGACGCCTTTAGAGTTTTTCTTGGGGGGTTACCTGAAACAAAAAGTGTACCGAAGTAGACCATTTACTGACATACAACAACTGGAAAATACCATTCGCGAGTGCTGTGCAAATATAAATCCCTGATTTATTGAAAATGCAGTTACAGATGTCAGTAGACGGACCATAATTTGTATTGAACGTGGAGGACGACATACTGAAATGTAGGCTATAAGTGTTTGACAACCTCGTTTAGATCAATAAGTAATTTTTTGTACCCATTTGTATTTTCTATAATATTATTGTTGTTTAAAATTTATAATAATAATAATAGTTCTATCGAAATTATTTGCATTTTTTTTAGTTGCCTCTGCTTTTTCGAAATCAAAGGTTTGTTTAAGAAAATAGCCAGGTGATTGAAACTTTGCACCAGTCATGTTAAAATTTTTATAGCATATTTTAATTTCTTTTTAAAAATGTCCGTATGAGTAAAAATGTATCAGAAAAGTTAAACGCCATGATGAGTTTCTAATGTATACATGAATTGATGACAATTAACCGAACTTGTTTTTTAAAATAAAGGGGATATCGTCAAAAATAAGCAAAACTTTAATTTTATCCTAGTTGCATAAAATTTGGCATATGGATATAAAATTGCTGTAGACACAACTTTTTCAAGTAACTTCTTATTAAATTCGATCTAGAAATGCACTTTTTCAATTTTTTTCAAAAAAAAAAGTTGAATTTGACAAACACTGAACGTCAGTGGGTCGCAGCTGGCCGCATCATTTCAAGTTAAATTCAAAGCTCAAACAAGTGCCGAAGTTGAACTTCATTGAAACTTTTCGAAAAAAAAGTTTCCCATATGGTGCGCACTTTAATGGTGACACTGTAGGTATATATACAGGGTCCTGCAACAGTGGCGCGGTGTTCCATATCTCAATTTAAGAAACAGATAGGAATCTAAATTTCTATAATATTACCTCATTGCACGAGCCCCACAAAATAAAAATATTGGCGGTCACACAGGTTGTTCAATTTTCTCTGGGCGGATCCCTACTGTGTTTTTTCAAACATCAACCTATATTTTTCATCGCTTTTTCGGTTTCAACATAGAAAATAAAAGGCACTTCATGTATATCTTCACTTCAAAAATTTCTACGATTTTCGAGATATCTAGCATGACAAGCTTTTTTTTCATATATTCGGCACTCAGAATATTTGAAATTATAAAGTTGTGCCAAGTCCAATTGTATTCATTTTTTTTTCAAATATTACACAGTGGTAACTCTCTCGAACGATATGTCTGAAGTCGACCTGTGATATACAGGGTATGAAAAACCGCTTGCCACATATTGTAAATAAAAATTTGCAGAATCTTCCTTATTTTAAATGGAACACCCTGTATATTATTGATCCGTAAGGAGTGCCAACGAAACAAGATATCTTTCGTACATTCTTCAGTCGTCAAATGGATTTCGCTTTGAAAAAAGTCTTTCATCGAGTTTATGGCGTAGAAATAGGAATTCTCAATAAAATTTGTAGAGGTTTCGTTGGCGCTTCTTATGGATCAATAATATACAGGGTGTTCCATTCAGAATAAGGAAGATTCTG
Source organism: Leptinotarsa decemlineata (assembly GCF_025532065.1). Classification (NCBI taxonomy): domain Eukaryota; kingdom Metazoa; phylum Arthropoda; class Insecta; order Coleoptera; family Chrysomelidae; genus Leptinotarsa; species Leptinotarsa decemlineata. The sequence continues at coordinate 18,525,508 of NW_027412533.1, forward strand.
CAAATTTTTATTTACAATATGTGGCAAGCGGTTTTTCATACCCTGTATGTCACAGGTCGACTTCAGATATATCATTTGACATCGGTATGTAGAATATTTTCCAAAAAAAAATTGAATTGGACTTGGCACATCTTTATAATTTCAAATATTCTGAGTGACGAATATAAGAAAAAAACCTGTCATGCTAGATATCTCGAAAACCGTCAATATTTTCGAAGTGGAGATATACATAAAGTGTGTTTAATTTTTTATGTAGAAACCGAAAAAACGATAAAAAATATAGGTTGTCATTTGAAAAAAACACAGTTGGGAACAGCCAAGAAAAAAGTGAACACCCTGTGTGACCGCCAATATTTTTGTTTTGTCGAGCTCGAGTAATAAGGTAATATTATAGAAATTTAGATTCCTATCTGTTTCCTAAATAGAGATATGGAACACCGAGCCACTGTTGCAGGGCCCTGTATATATATATATATATATATATATATATATATATATATATATATATATATATATATATATATATATATATATAAATATATATATATATATATATATATATATATATATATATATATATATATATATATATATATATATATATATATTTATATATATATATATATATATATATATATATATATATATATATATATATATATATATATATATATATATATATATATATATATATATATGGCATATTCATAGCATAATACAATATCCTTAAATGTATATTCATGAAATATTCCTGGAATATATATTGCTATGTGGGACAAATCGGGCTGTATTAGCTTCCTACAAGGAACATGTTTCTCATGTTCGGTTTCATACACCGGAGAAAGCTAGTGTCACTCAACATCTTATGAGAACGACCATAGAATAAGTGAGAAATGTTTTAAATTGTTGGGATCGGTATATGACAAAAGGTTTCTGTGTGCCTTCGAAAGCTTGGAAATCGAAAAGCGCGGAATGACTTTAATGAATAGCGACAAAGGTCCTATTTTGAACAGCTCGTTTTTTAGTCTTATTCGTGATGATTCTGAATTGAAAATAGATGAATATAAGAGATAATCACTAAACAAAGAAAATACATAACAAATCAGAGTTATCAAAAATAAGTTGCTTCAGCATAGGATCATTAACAGGTAGTACGTAATAAAAACCGGTGGAGTTGGTTGATACTAACTACTAACAGGTAGTAATTAGGTCACTGGCATATATAAATACTAACATAGTAGTAAAATTTAGTTATGATGATCTCCTGAGGACGCTAACTTGGTTAGCGAAACGCACGTCGAGAGCCAGTAATTGTTCTGGTTTAGGGAAAGTGTTTTCAATAGATTCAATGATAAGTTGGAAACCTTTCAAGATCAGCGATTGGTTTTTTATCGATGGGTGATTCATTTGAATTGAATTCATGCTCCAGAACCCACCAAGGGTCTCCAATTTAACATCCGAGATTATCATGTTACATAGTTCAAAAAGCTCAGGTTTACTATAGGAACAACACTCATTCTGGCTGATTTGGGTTGGAATAACAAATATCCAAAAATATTCTTTTTGTAAAACAATCATAATAGAACCAGGTGAAAGGAATTTTTTCGTGAAATAATCAAAGTTTTTTTGGCATTTTGACCTTCTACAGTCCGAATAATAATTATTGCCTGAACCAAAATACTCGAACTGTTAGCTAATTTAGAATTATAATGCTTTCGATTACTGATATCCAATCATTTACATATATAATATCTTTTTGTAGCCTATTCTCAGACAAGTATTCAAAGGAGCAATCCGTTCGAGTGGTTTTATGGAGTCATTTTGTACAAAATTTCCTTTCCAAATCTACATTTGTGAAACAGTCAAAATGGTATTCTTTGGAGATCGATATGCGCAGATTGATACGGTGAGTATTATCACACCTTAATTAATTTTGTTGCAACGCTTCTTTCAAAAACAAATTACGACAGTTAGATTTCTAATTTTGTAAACTAATCAAATTGAGTATCTGGGATGGATATTAACATGGGAAAACGGCTAAGGTCAATTCTGGCGTTTTTTGAACCTCAGGCTCAGTTCACACGGAAGAGACAAAGGTTCTCGCTTCGTCTCTGCAGACGTCCATTCTGTGGGAATTGGGCTCCAGATTTCCAGAGCCCATTTTTGCCGTTATTCAGTCAACCAATCAGCTATCGCGCATACAACGGAAAATTCAAACCACCAGTAGATGAACAAAGCGGTTCCGAGCCCAAAATCCCATGTATTTTCTTATGGACCTGAACTTTTTGCAATTAATGGTTCAAACAGGAGTAGGGAAAACGTGTGACGTCATCGACGCAGGATGGAATGAGTATCGTAGCGATTCAAGCGTGGAACTCCTGCCCTTAGCCCCCTTAGTACTCCGCCTCACCCCTGAGCCGTAACGTTCCAGTCACGTGATCTTAATTGAAAAAAGTTTATAGTTATGAGAATCGAACCAGGGTCATCCGCGTGGTAGACGTTGTTCTTAGCCTCGACACCGACGTAAGATATTGGATATGATTACGAATGGTGAGTATTTATAGCATGCGATCACTCAATATGTACAGTGTGTCTCAAAAAATCATTAAAGAAAAAAACATAGCGTCGAAGTGTACAGGGTACGTCAAAATACATCACTTGAGAAAAAATAATTATGTCGGTTCAACAGAAGTCTAGCGTTCCAACATGTCAGAAGGACACTATGTTGATCAAATTGTCATCACCAGGAGAAGGAGGAGATGGCATCAAAGATGTCGAAGAGTTACGTATTGTGTAGTTAACTTTCGAAAATGGGGAAAGCGAAGTATTCGACACTTTTGCATGCGTTTCGACCGTTTCACATGCGTTTCGACCGTTTTGTGTGCATTTCGACCGGTTTGCGTGCGTTTATTTGTTATTGGTTTATCGTCATAGTAGCCGTTTTCATGCTTTGTCGTATGAACGTTCATTTTGTGAATTTTTCAGACTTCTGAACGGACTTTGTGGAACACTCAGCCTAACTTCTGTTACAGAGTTGCGTCGGTTAGCCAATCAGAATGGAGGAATCAAATATCGGTCGGTTGATTTTGTTAGATGGAATTGAATTGGAGGATGTCGGTCGAATAATAATAGTGATGAAACATTAAAACTTTGAAAGTGACGTGGTTAGCGTGGGAGGTGGTGGCGTGTGTGATGATTGGTTGAAATGAATGAGTTATTACAGAAATGAAATGGCGCAAAATGTCAGGAAGGCACTAAGCCACATCTTTGTTGAAGATAGTTGAATGTCAAGGTGCAGCATATCAAATGAAAGGGAAACGAATGCAGAAGTCATCGACAGAGAAAAAACAAATACGGCGTAACAAGTCAGAAGGGCACTAAGCCACAATTCCGTTAATGATAGTTGGATCTCAACGTGCAGCACATCAAATGAAAGGGAAATGAATGCAAAATTCATCGACAGAGGAAAACAAAGATGGCGGAACATTTCAGAAGGGCACTAAGTCACATCTTCGTTAATAATGGTTGAATTTCAATGTGCATGACGTCAAATGGAAGGAAAAGAAATGCTGAATTCGTCAAGAAAGAAGAAACGAAGATGATGCCAAAAGGACACTGAGTTGTATCTTCGTTGATAACAGTCACATCATCGCGTGTAGCACCTCAAATGGAAGGGAAACTAATGCACAATACATCGACAATGAAAAAACGAAGATGACTGCAACATGTCAGAGAGGCACTAAGTTGTATATTCGCTGATAATGATCAGATCATCACGCACAACACGTCAAGTGAAAGTGAAATGTATGTTTAGTTCATCGACAAAGAAAAAACAAAGATGATGCCAACGGGACACTAAGCCGCATCATCGTTAATAATGTTTGGATCTCAACGTGCAGCACGTCAGATGAAAGGAAAAGGGGTATAGAATTCATATAAGAAACTCAGAGATAACGTCATGTCAAAAGGGTACTAGTTCACATCTTCGCATACAGAATATGGTGTAAATAAAGCACATGAAAGGGACATGGACGTTGAAAATGATAAAGAAGCGTCATGGTGACATGTCAAATAGGCATAAGATGTGATGAAATGTTCTTCGTATATTGGTGGTATGGAACTGAGATGTATTTATCTTGGTTTTTGTCCTTTCTGAAAGTCGAGATTTCGTTCATTCTTAACCTAAACTTCTTCTTCTTTATTATGTCATCTATATTACCCTTCGAGAAACTGTTAGTGGCTGCTATTTCCTGTATTGTACGTTTTTCTTTTGCGAACCTATCATGTGTTACAGGGAAAGTCAAAAGACGATGCACGTAAAAATTCAACCCAGCACGCTTGTGCTGTCCACAGTAATGTGAACTGTCAGGAATATACCTGTACGTGCTTGTTTCTTTCTTAAATATATCATATTGTAATCCTCTATATTGAGAACCATATGTACAGTTGTAGAGATCTGGAGAAAAAATATAAAATTTTATTATCCACCTTCGATATATCTTTACGTTTTATGCAAAAATGAACACATTCGGACATGAAAAAAATCATCGTTCACTGAAACATACGACATATTTGGATTCCTCATGGTGGAATGGTTTCGAATTCGTTAAAGACAGGTCACTTCCGATTTTCACTTCCGATGATTTTGGCATCAATGAATTCGTTTAAATGTTGAGATACATAATTAATAATTTTTCAAAGCCAAAAAGACCTCATTACCTATTTCCGTTATATTGGCTGCAACAGGCCGAAGTGGGTACTCATTTCAAAATAAAACATATAATATCGAGCGTTTAAAGTGGAATAACAAAGGGAGAATTGTAAATACGAAAGAAAATCATTGAAAAAACTTGAAATTCATTGTTGTTAGGTTACCAACAACTATAAGTTAAAATTCAATAGCAGCAGTTTGAATCGTAATCAAACCAGAAGGGACCTTAAAATTTTGGAGGCGAGGAATTCAAATTCACACGACACGTTCTCACTATCACACTGTCACAACTAAACTGGCTAGGTTGGCGTGAAGTTATGTGTAGTTGATGGTGGAGTGAAGACCAAAAGTAAATAATAAACTATTTCGAGCCTGAAGTGAATGAGCAAAATGTCCGATAAAATACATGACTGCAATCGATCTGTCATTGATTATCTGACACGTTCAAAAATACCAATTGCATCCATCAATTATTCGGTTCCTTAAGTCATCCACATCTAGTGAAGGAGTTTTATAAACAAGAGCTTTCAGATGTCAGATGTCAATATAATAAAAAAATGGCGTAGTGTACTATGAAGCGGTCATTTCTCTCATGAAGATCGCATAAAAAATTTCATGAAAATATAACGCACTGAAACGATTATCTTGGTCATTCCAACCGCAGCAAAAAACACGCATTTTTGAAACCACATTTTCTCCAACAACCCATATGATGTGTCATGTAACATTATGTGTAAGTTTGAAGAAACAATCGTTCACAGTGGAACAATTGAAATTGAATCAATAAAAAAATCTCTGTAAAGAACCGAAATTTTTCCATTCACGATATTGAGAAAAATAAAAAATCAGTTTACTTTGGTTGAATCCTGAAGATTCGTAACAGGAGCAAAATTTTACCTTTTGAATAGATGAAAATTGCTTGTAGGCTGTAATTAACATCATGTTAGTTATGAGTAAGGGGTGAGTAGAATCTGAAAGGAAGATGAGTTTGGAGTTCCTAATGTAGGAAGGTATCATTCATAAAATCAAAAACAATATACAAGAGAATATTCATTCGTATCTAATAATTCCATTGATACGTTAACATTTACATTTTTCGAGTATCGAGACATTCTGCCACTATCAAAGGTTTTTGAGTCTCTGAACCTAAAATCTATCAATAATATGAAGTAGTTAGTTGAACTTTCAGATACCTAGGGAGCTTATTGAAAATAGTAAGACTTACCACTGATGAACACTTAAATATTGTTCTATATTGATGAAACGGAACATGGAGATCACGTTTTTGTCTATATTGTTCACATAATGAATACTTTCTGGATCCTAATTTTTAAAAATTGGGACAACTTTGCCGACTTTCAATATATCCGGAAATGATCCAGTTAGAAATGATAAGTTGACAAGGAAGGTGAGTGGCGTTATAATGAAGGGAAGAGATTTCTTGATGAGAAATAACGGAACTTCATCTGGGCCAGATGATTATTTTTTTTTGATTTTGTTGCTAAGTAAAGAAAGTAATTCCTCAGGTATAAGAGGCTCTCAGAAAATGGAATGCGGATTCGTATTTATAGGACGATGGTATAGTCCATCAACTACTTTTATTTTGCTAATAATTTCTGAAGGAAAATCATTGGAAAATTAATTGAATAAATTTGATAAATCACCTGGGTTATCTTGTAAAGTGCAGTCTTTCCTTATTTGAATGTTTATTGCGTCTCCCTTCCTATTTGTAAGTTCGGATATTACTTTCCATGCTTTTCTATTAGGATTAGGGGAATCTGTAATTCGGTTCTGATAAAATATTTTTTTTGAGATTCTCAACAATATAACATGTTTCTTTTTAGCCTTCTTGTAAGCGCCTTCAAGGGTTTCAGGATACCTATTTCCCAAATTTCTACCCGATAATTTCACTGTATCAGTTACCCAATTCTTGTCGTGTGAATTACCATTCTCCCGAAATTTTTTCATAGGATAAAATATAATAAAGTTATGGAAAAATGCAGCACAAAAGTATTGAAATCCTTTATCAACTGTACAAGCTTCGATAACATCTTTCCATGATTCGCATTTGAGTGCTTCACAAAAGTATTCAACATACTGTTTATTGAAACTTCTCGTTTGGAAAGTTTTCGAAAAAGGCAATTTCATTTCAGATATCTAAAGAAGTACCGTTTCATGGTCTGAAATATCATTGTCAACTACACAAACGACTGTGTTACTAAAAAATTTGATCCATAATGGAAGATGGATGTGAGGTTGACCATTTCACAATTGGGTGCAAACCAAAGCTAGACAGAATATCTTTGAGTTTCGTAATTTCACAGGATTCCATCGAATCAGTGGTAGAATTGATATTGATTTCACCTGTTGAAATAATATTTACAAAGGCTCATAAAACTCGTCAAAAACCTTCTGTATAGTTTGGAAAAATAAGTTATGACCATCACACGGAGATCTATAGCAAATAAAAATTATGGTACACTATGATACGTCTAATTTGCAAGAAACATCACAAATCTCGAAGTATTTTTCAATATAATATTCATCTAGTTTCATCTTTCCACATTTCAGTCCGACTCTGGAGTATATAGCAACGTCACCTTGATCATATAGGTTTCTACAGAAGTAGGTGCTCAGTTCAAATCATCTTATGATGTTTGTGTGGATAGTGTCTACTTTTGTATGTATTTCCGTAAGGCAAAGAAATTAAATATCGTTATTAATGTTTGTTTCTAACTGATTAATTGCGTCAGTATTAAAACTTTGTACGTTCAATAGAACGATATGTGGATAAAAGGCTAGTCTGCTCCATGAGTTAACCCCCCCGCTTCTGAAAAAAACTTACTACTGCAAGCCCGTCATCCCAATCTAATTTACGACACCAAATTTTCTTTATGAGCAATTTTCCATATCTGAGAAGGGATTTCCATGATATTCCTAGGACCTCATTTCCACATGAATATCTACTTCTTTGTCCATGTGACTGTCTGAAAACTTTTGAGAGTGAGATTCCTGAACCATTAAGAAATTGTCATTGATATTAGACACCCATTTGTGTAACTCGAAACCTGATGAGCGTAAGAGTTCAATCAATTCATGGTGTAATTGACTTAGCCTTGAGAGAGACTCAGCGCCTGCAAGAATATCATCTACATAACACTGATTGAGGAGAGATTGTGGCGCAGAAGGGTGAGAGATGCTTCCTTCGTTGGCCAGATGAACTTGAGTTCTAGTTGCGAGAAATGGAGCACAATTTGTGGCATACGTTACTGTTTGGAGTTCTATAGGCTTTGCCAAACAAAGATTGAACACCTGGATGGCAAGAAGATTTATGGACTTCTGGCAGAATCTTGCAGGATTGGCTCACTCTAAGGCGTTTATTCACCCTTCAAAGCTTGATACCCAACAGTTGTTGGACTACAGTAGGGATGAACTATTATGTCTAACAGGCCTTCTTACAGGTCACTGTTTGAAAATCTGTTTAAAATATGTTTTTCTGTTAATCAGCTGTCGCAACTCTACGAACGACAACCCTCAGAAGTCGAAACTTGTGACATATGATGATTCAAGTGACCGACTGTCACTTGAATCATCATATGTGAAGACTTGGACTGTAGGAAGATAATGTGTGTCGCTTCTGTTTGTAAAATGATGAAACAGCAGAGCACATACCTTGTGCCTGCTCCGCTGGGGACCGAATCAGGTGAGAGTACGGCTCTGCCGAACTCTCACCATCTGACCTGAAAGACCACTCAACATACAAACTAATCGGTTTCGTTAGGAAACTGGGTTTATTTGGTCGAGTGTGAATAGGTGTGAGCCACAATAAACCCTTGCGGGTTGCGGTGGAGGGTCGAATATACCCACTCACTTTGGACCTAACCTCTATACATTTTAGTTCTTCGTTCGAATGTTCACGCCATAAAATATTCTGCAAATGTCTATGAGCAGGATTGACTCGAATTTGTCTGTACATTTCAACTATATCTGCTGTAAAGACATATTTGAATTTTCGAAATTTACAGACGATGTCAAATAAATCTGCCTGAACTGTGGCACCCTTATACATAATGTAACGGTCTAAATTTACTTGTAAATATTGTAGATATTGTTCGTTTATTTACTATGGAATCGACAGAATTGTCATTTATTGATGACGAACTTTTCGTCACAGACTGCTCTTATGTGACCTTTCAAAAACACTACCTTACCTTTTAAGATTTTTATTCGGAGGATATTAGCAATGTAATTCAGTTACAAGTTCATTTTATTCATTTAACATCATAGTAATGGGAATCTTCCGTTCCATAGAAAACCATACCTGAAATGTACAAGAATAAATGTATGCTCCCTGACTAACTGCTTTGACCAGTACTTACGCATTCTCCTATTGCCAATCGACGTTGGAGATCCGAAATTCCTCGCTAGGTTGAAATAGTTGTTATTGTTTGTTTCTCAGTTTACTTCGCCTATCATTTTTCAGCCGTTGCCTGCCTTATTCTCTATACCTTTCCGAGAATATTTCTTGCATAGATTGTTATTCATCACTTCCAGAAGGATTACTACATATTAGAGCCATATCGCCTGAAAAACAATATTAGTTAGCTCTGGTTTCTGAATACTGTTTGATATTTTCGGTAAATATTCTGCATAATATGAATGCTCTAATATTTGTACTGAAAGGGAAGGTTATGGCGACTTACCTTATATGTTTCTATTCCATCGCATGAATAAGGATTGGTAAATAGTTGAAAATAGGTTGGAACAATATATTTTGTAAATATTCGTAAACAAGGTTAAGAGACAGCTGTTGGTTGACATCTGCCGAACTTTCGTAGTGTCGTTCCGTCGACTTACACCGAACTAGTTCTACAGTTGTTCACGGGTGAGGGATTGATCGGTTACTCAAGTTGTCAAGGGTTGTTTTAGGGTTGCATTGCTTTGAGAAGGAGTTTTGATGGGTCATGGACTTGTTGATGATGTATCAAGTGGCTGTGGAGGAATTGTTAGATTTATGATGTTGTGCACAGCGCCCCCTTGGTGCTTGTAGTGTAGATTGGATGCACTGTGGCAACAACTGGTTAGCTGTCAGATGTGGCATTCTCTTAGTTTTTGGAAGTTAACCTTCGGTGAGCTTGGTTCGGAGTTCAAAGGGTATCATCAGACTGATTGTAGAATATATTTGGTTGTATTTGTGCCATCCTTCACGGGGATTATTTCTACAAGTCAGGATTGTATAGTGGAAGACTGATTGGTCATTTTGGTGTGGATATTTGCAGTCGGAAACTTAAGCTCTTTTGAGGATTTGTGGTGGATACCGAACTCGTGCCAGGTGGAAGGATTTCCGAAATTAGATTCATAAGAAACAGAAGGCCCTCAGTCACTCATCAAGTCCCAGCAGGACTTCCGTGCAGAACACCGCACACGAAGAATCGTATAGAAAACCCCTTGGCCAGGGGTTTTTCTACCTGTTTTTCTTCCTGTTTTTCTTTTCCTGTCTTTTTTTCTTTTCCTGTCTTTTTTTTCCCCTATTTTCTTTCTGGATCTTATTTGGTGATCCATTACTGGTCCAGCTTGTCGTGCCCTACAGGGTGATCTATCTTGGTGGTGCTACAGGGTGATCCATCTCCGCCGTACTACAGGGTGATCCATCTCAGCAGTACTACAGGGTGATCCACTTCCGTCGAACCACGGGGTAGCCTAACACCATATACCGGGTGGCCCAAAAGGAGCACGCAAGTTATAATTGATTTAATTGAATATTTGTGATATACTGAGTTATTTGAATAATTGTTGCCCTTTTGTTTATTGATACCTGTTGATATAGTGTTCGTTTATCGTTTATTGATCAAGAGATTGTTATTGATACCTGATTGATATAGATATTTGTGAAACGGAAATTGAGGTATATTCTTCCTTTCACGATTGCTGATTGACACCGATGCGCCTACGCCTGAGCTCACGCGACGCAAACGAGTTTGTCTTACCATCCGATACTAGTATTTTCGATTTCACCTACTCAATTTTCGTGGTAGTTTTACTCGACGTATTGTAGTTTTTTTTGAGCGTCGTTACTACCGTAATTTATGACTGATTGAATTCGTGGTTATATACACCGCGCTCGTGTATTGACATTTGAACATCGCGTAGTAGTGTGAATATTGCATTGTAGACTTAGAAGCGTTGTTGGTTAATCCCTGTAAGTTAGGATTACTGAATAAATCATATTGGGGATCTTTATCTTTTATTTCCAATATTAATTGGTAAGTTATTGATATTGTGAGTTACTTAGGGTATCTGGAGGATTAAATTTACCTGGCGCCCATTAAGATCTATTTGAAATTTGCTAAGTTGTTTAACCCACTCCCGTCTCCACTGTTTAGCTTAGCCGCGGATACCCATCTGTCTTATTGGTTACCGACAGATGATTTAGTCTCCTCTTGTGGTTTGTGAGGTGACATTTTTGGCGCCCAACGTGGGGCAGCGTTAAAACAACGTTTCATAGTTTTTTTTTTAATTTGGAAAAATTTTTTTGATAAATTTGGAAAAAATTTTTGATCATTTTTTTTTTCAATATTTTTTTTGTGTCTCATTGGAATTGTTATCATGTCCCGCAAAATGCTAGTGAACCGTTTGAGTCAAGATGAGCTCGTGTATGAGGTTAGAGTTAGAGAAATTGCTACAGGAACTGTTCAAGAGATGCGGCATTCTCTGACGATGGCAATCAAATTAGATGAGAAGGGCACTTAAGTAAAAGCTTGTTTTTAAAGTTTTTATCATTATTTTATTGAACTATAGTATTGATGTTTTTATATATACATGAAAACGTGAATTTGTGATTGTTGACATGTCCTTGTTAAGTGTAACTGTAATATTGACGTTTTTGATAATGTATGTAATCTTTGTGCATTCTATTGATACCACTACGGAACATTGATATTGAAAAAAAAAAAAGGGTATCCCCGTGGACATATGAATTAAGAGATGAAGACGGTAATTATAAGGGGATATGGAATGCGAAAGACCTAAAGTCAGCTAGCGCTGATGAAAATTTACGCTAGTAAATTTTCTTGAGGCAAGGGGGGAATTGTAACGGTCTAAATTTACTTGTAAATATTGTAGATATTGTTCGTTTATTTACTATGGAATCGACAGAATTGTCATTTATTGATGACGAACTTTTCGTCACAGACTGCTCTTATGTGACCTTTCAAAAACACTACCTTACCTTTTAAGATTTTTATTCGGAGGATATTAGCAATGTAATTCAGTTACAAGTTCATTTTATTCATTTAACATCATAGTAATGGGAATCTTCCGTTCCATAGAAAACCATACCTGAAATGTACAAGAATAAATGTATGCTCCCTGACTAACTGCTTTGACCAGTACTTACGCATTCTCCTATTGCCAATCGACGTTGGAGATCCGAAATTCCTCGCTAGGTTGAAATAGTTGTTATTGTTTGTTTCTCAGTTTACTTCGCCTATCATTTTTCAGCCGTTGCCTGCCTTATTCTCTATACCTTTCCGAGAATATTTCTTGCATAGATTGTTATTCATCACTTCCAGAAGGATTACTACATATTAGAGCCATATCGCCTGAAAAACAATATTAGTTAGCTCTGGTTTCTGAATACTGTTTGATATTTTCGGTAAATATTCTGCATAATATGAATGCTCTAATATTTGTACTGAAAGGGAAGGTTATGGCGACTTACCTTATATGTTTCTATTCCATCGCATGAATAAGGATTGGTAAATAGTTGAAAATAGGTTGGAACAATATATTTTGTAAATATTCGTAAACAAGGTTAAGAGACAGCTGTTGGTTGACATCTGCCGAACTTTCGTAGTGTCGTTCCGTCGACTTACACCGAACTAGTTCTACAGTTGTTCACGGGTGAGGGATTGATCGGTTACTCAAGTTGTCAAGGGTTGTTTTAGGGTTGCATTGCTTTGAGAAGGAGTTTTGATGGGTCATGGACTTGTTGATGATGTATCAAGTGGCTGTGGAGGAATTGTTAGATTTATGATGTTGTGCACAGCGCCCCCTTGGTGCTTGTAGTGTAGATTGGATGCACTGTGGCAACAACTGGTTAGCTGTCAGATGTGGCATTCTCTTAGTTTTTGGAAGTTAACCTTCGGTGAGCTTGGTTCGGAGTTCAAAGGGTATCATCAGACTGATTGTAGGATATATTTGGTTGTATTTGTGCCATCCTTCACGGGGATTATTTCTACAAGTCAGGATTGTATAGTGGAAGACTGATTGGTCATTTTGGTGTGGATATTTGCAGTCGGAAACTTAAGCTCTTTTGAGGATTTGTGGTGGATACCGAACTCGTGCCAGGTGGAAGGATTTCCGAAATTAGATTCATAAGAAACAGAAGGCCCTCAGTCACTCATCAAGTCCCAGCAGGACTTCCGTGCAGAACACCGCACACGAAGAATCGTATAGAAAACCCCTTGGCCAGGGGTTTTTCTACCTGTTTTTCTTCCTGTTTTTCTTTTCCTGTCTTTTTTTCTTTTCCTGTCTTTTTTTTCCCCTATTTTCTTTCTGGATCTTATTTGGTGATCCATTACTGGTCCAGCTTGTCGTGCCCTACAGGGTGATCTATCTTGGTGGTGCTACAGGGTGATCCATCTCCGCCGTACTACAGGGTGATCCATCTCAGCAGTACTACAGGGTGATCCACTTCCGTCGAACCACGGGGTAGCCTAACACCATATACCGGGTGGCCCAAAAGGAGCACGCAAGTTATAATTGATTTAATTGAATATTTGTGATATACTGAGTTATTTGAATAATTGTTGCCCTTTTGTTTATTGATACCTGTTGATATAGTGTTCGTTTATCGTTTATTGATCAAGAGATTGTTATTGATACCTGATTGATATAGATATTTGTGAAACGGAAATTGAGGTATATTCTTCCTTTCACGATTGCTGATTGACACCGATGCGCCTACGCCTGAGCTCACGCGACGCAAACGAGTTTGTCTTACCATCCGATACTAGTATTTTCGATTTCACCTACTCAATTTTCGTGGTAGTTTTACTCGACGTATTGTAGTTTTTTTTGAGCGTCGTTACTACCGTAATTTATGACTGATTGAATTCGTGGTTATATACACCGCGCTCGTGTATTGACATTTGAACATCGCGTAGTAGTGTGAATATTGCATTGTAGACTTAGAAGCGTTGTTGGTTAATCCCTGTAAGTTAGGATTACTGAATAAATCATATTGGGGATCTTTATCTTTTATTTCCAATATTAATTGGTAAGTTATTGATATTGTGAGTTACTTAGGGTATCTGGAGGATTAAATTTACCTGGCGCCCATTAAGATCTATTTGAAATTTGCTAAGTTGTTTAACCCACTCCCGTCTCCACTGTTTAGCTTAGCCGCGGATACCCATCTGTCTTATTGGTTACCGACAGATGATTTAGTCTCCTCTTGTGGTTTGTGAGGTGACAATAACATCGTTCAATGCGAGACCTGAAATAGTTTTCATCGTGGCTTCAAAAACAACTCTCACTGTCTCGCACTGATGAAGTAAAAAGTACTTGTTATGAGATTCGACTATTTTCATGTTTAGTGGAACATATTTTCCATAAATCAACTTCACATATTTATCTATAAACAATTTATATCGCGAGCGTAAACTTGTTATTATTTAACCTTCTTTCGAGTGAGAGAAATCTATATTTTGCCATTTCGAACGATTCACCTGAATTTAGGTTTTCAATATTATTTTTACCTGACAAATTCACCATGTAGAACCTTCCATTTTTGCTGGACTTTGTAGCAGATGAAAAAATATTTTCACACACTCGATCTTCTTGAGACAAGATCCTTTTTTCCGGTATTTCTTCTAATTGACAAAATTTAGGTAGGATGTTGTCAGCATTATCCTAAGTGGAGAGTACTACGCTGAGATTAGAAACGGAATCAATAAGAGAGATTTTACAACACCTCCCAAGATCCACTCTAATTTTCTATTTTGTAAAACTGGATCACTGGGTCCAAATTTCATTATACCTGGTTCTAATAAGTCCTAATATGAATCTGCCCCAATGATCATTTGTATTTTCCCAGGAATATCGAATCTAAATTTTTAGGTATCATAAACTGAGAAGGATTAATAAAGGTTTGGAGAAGTTCACTGGAAAGTTTTTCATACCTGATTCTCCACGTTGCGACAGTAAAACCAAATTTACCATTCAAAATACATGATCGGTTTTGTAGGAAATTGCAGAGATTTTCAAATTACCTTTTGTTGTGTTGGCTGTCAAAATGTTTACTATTTCTGTTGTAGCAAAAAGTTTGCGAGGCTGAATCTAATAATACATGTACATTAATACTATTTCCATTTTCTGACACTAATGTTATCTGTGCCGTAGCTAATGATACCTGACTTTTTGAGGGATATGCTAAACATATATTTTCCGTATTTTCTGAGTTTGTGCATGTAAACTTCTAAGAAGTACTTTAAGAATTATTCTCAGAAGTACCGTGAGAATGAGATTGAAAAGAACCTTGAGAAAGGGTCTGAGGTTGAGTTATTTCTTCTCTGGTACATGAATTGACACGGAGTTTAAATTTGTGGGTCTATATTCATGTGAAAGAGTGTTCCACGATTCATATTTTCCAGAAACGATGTTCAACAGTGCATGTATGAAATCAAACTAACTGCATAAGGTCGTCCCCGAAGCGATGCTCTCAGGCCGGCTATGCTGATGAGAGGCTTTTCTAAGCTCTGTTTCGCCAGCGATGCCAAGTACGGAAATCGCATTTAGAAAATGCCAAAATCAAGTACTTTTTAGGTGCTTTTTAGGTACCTACCGAAGTAAAAAATTAGATGCTCTGTAACTTACACCGCAACTCAATACTCAAAGTTGCGTTTGTAATGCTAGTAACGCCATGAAAATAATAATGAATATTGAGGGTTCCCTAAAAGTGTTCACTTTTAGGTACTAATTAAGTGCTAAACGGTAAGGAGCGTAAAATTTTGTAATTAATCAACAGAAGCTTCTAATTTCGCTAAACAACAGATCTAAGAATCAGGTCTCTCAAAAACGAGGACGAATGCTCTATAAGGTATAAACTGAGCGTGGTAATAAAGTGCTAATTAGGTGCTTGCAAGAAATCAAGATGAAAACGACTTCGAATAAGCGGAAAAAAATTCGAGATACCTGATTTGAGAAAAAAAAATTACCAATATGCAATAAAGTCCTGAGATGCTCATAAACTAATACATAGGTAATCAAAATAAAGTGCTAATCAAGTGCTCACTAGATATTCATAGTAGAACTAGATTCTACAATGCTTATGGGGCTCATGGACCTGAAAACCACCATGACTGATTTACTGAGTTTTTACAGTACGTTTCTCAATCAATAATGGCAAGAGAATGAAGTGCTGATTAGGTGCTCATTAGATATATATAGTAAACCTAGATTCCGTAATTGCTATGGGGCTCATGGACCTGAAAACCACCTTGACTGATGTACTGAGTTCTTATAGCACGTTCCTCAATAAATTTTGGGGCTAATTTATTATGTGCCTCGGTGCGTTTGTATGCCGGTGTTTTTCTTTGTGAACAAACGCGGTTTGCGTTCCGTTTTTCAATTATTTGAGGTGTCTATAGATCTCGGAAGTTTTGTTTTTATGAGCTACCATGTAGGCGTTTTGTACGCGATTTTCGATATTGATATTGAAAGGGTCCGAGGTGAATAGATGTCCAGTTATGACATCAATGGGTTTCATTCCTGTTGCGGAATGTATTGAATGAATTTCACTAGATCGGACTTCCATTGTCTACTATATAAAATGATTTGAAATCCCTGAAACAACTAAACAAGAAGAATTGAAAATGACTAGCTGAAAATTACAAAATAAATAAACCTGAAATGATATAATAGTGAAATAAAATACAAGTAGAATACAATAAAAATAAATGAAAATAAAGAAATGAAAGAAGGAAATAAAACAAAAAATTTGAAAGACTCCAAGTCACGTTAGTTCACGACGTTTCGATTGTTAGTATCTACAATCGTCTTCGGGTGATGACTGGACTGATTCCTCCGAAAGATGACTATTCATAGGTCGTTCGAGTACTTTCACTTATCCCTGCTTTCCATTTTCCGCTTCACTGATTCCGTGGGAGATGAATGTTTGGCGGGAGTTGGCCATTTTTCGCTTTATGATGGGTTTCCATATGTTGCCTATTTCTACGCTGGCTTGGCTGAATACGTTGTTGGACAACATGTAAGCGGCTTCCTTGAATTTTCTCCTAGACCAATGTTCCTCTCTGTGCAAGATATCAGCTTGGGACCACTCGATATTGTGTTGAAGGGGCCCAAACATGGTCTGCTGTTTCTGATTTGCTGGTTTCCTCTCGCTGTGTGTGTTTCTTGTGCTCGGCAATGCGAACATTCAATGGCCTCTCAGTTTCACCAATATAGGATTTTCCGCACTCACAGGGTATCCGGTAATTGCAATTCTTGGAATCGTAGTCCGCGTTTGGTGGCCTGGTTTTCGTGAAGTTGCTACGGATACTGTTACCGGACCTGAAGCAGGTTCTGATGTTGTAGTTGGAACCAATTCTTCTTATCCTCTCCGATAATCCTCTGATGTGTTGTGACGGCTTCTCCTCCTTGCGAGGCTCCTGCTGTCTTTCAGCCAAGGTCTTTTCTACCATCGCTTTGGAGTAGCCATTCCGTTGAAGATCATTTTTGATTATGTCTAGTTCCTTCTCGAGACCTTCCTTATTGTTACAGAACCCGAAAGCACGGTCTAATAGAGTTTTGATGATTCCTCTTTCAGTTGATTGATGGTGGTTGGATTCGTGGTTCAGATACTATCCCGTATGAGTGGGTTTTCGGTATACAGATGTTTCCCACTTAGTGTCGTTCCTCTTCACCAAAACATCTAAGAATGGCAATTCGTTGTAGATTTCCATCTCCATTGTGAAAGTGATGGAGGGTCTCACGCTGTTGATGTGTTTCAGGAAGGCTTCAAACAAATGTATTGCATGATTGCATAAGACATTTGTTTAATTTGTGGGTAGTTTTGAAGAATCCTCAAATGTTCAATAATCGTGGAATGGAATCGTTCAACGATTCCCTCAGATTCAGGATGATCGGGGGTGACATAATGTAATTTTATGTCGTGAGTGTTTGCAAATTCTTGGATAAGTTTATTTTTCAGTTCGGTTCCGTTATCTGAGCTGAGTGATTCAGGAACACCATAATGTTTGATATAAGTGAGTACAACGCTGAGGCTGAGAAGGGGGTACGCTTGTCCATATTTGGAGAAAGCATCAACGATAGTCAATAATTTTTCATTCTTCACTTGAAATGTGTCTTTAAAAACTGTATGGCTCAGTTGGTGTTGGACTCACTTGGAAAACATGTTTGAGGAGATTACGGTTATATTGATGAGGATAGTTGTTGATGTATGCGCGGGTATCGATTCCTAATTTTGGACAATAATAAGTTTCTCTTATTCGTTCTTCCGTTTCGACTATTCCTCTATGGTTTGTTTTGCCTTCATGATATTTAAAAAAAATCTGTTTTAAATCTGTTTTTCCGTTAATCAGCTGTCGCCCCCATACGAACGACAACCCTCAGGAGTTGAGAAACTTGTTGCGAGCTGAGGACTAACGAGGTCTTACCTTTTAACGTGTGATTCCTAACACGGTCGTCAGTCCGGTTGGTCGTCAGTCTGAGTAACGTCTTTTAGCAATTTGTACACCTAAAGAATTCATACGAGGGTGTTTCGTATATATTTTTATTATTTCACAAAATCGGGGTATCATATTTTCGTCTGGCAAATATATTGCGTACAAAATCTTTTAAAAGTTCGAAATAGATGAACACTTCAATCTAGCAAACCACTATTATAATATTCATGCAGTCATGGTTCACTGTGGTTTTGGCGTTGAATTTGGTCATTAGTACGCCTTGGTCAAAGACGAAACGGACTGGTTTAAGTTTGACGATAGTCGTGTCACGAAGTGTTTTGTCGATATATTGAATTCATTAAGGCCTCTGGAGACACCCTACATTTTGTTTTATAAGAGAGAGGACATTGGCAGAGCCAGATCTTCAAATGATGTGGTGCTGCAGGTTTTTCCGCGTTTTTCTGCAGCTGAAAAAGCGAATGCGCCACTGGAATCAATGAAGTCGCCCCGGAATGCCAATTAATTTTTAATTTTTTTGTTATTTTCACATATATTTTGGATCAAGAAAATCCTTGAGCAATTTGATAACGTCTTGTTCAAAATTTTGCAATGATAACTGAGCTATTTTTATTTTTGAAAATATCTTTAGCTTTCGGTTCTGCTGGTGAATAGAACACGAGATCAATATGGATCACCTTGTTGAGTGGCAGGATTCCTCCAGATTTTGCTTCGAATGGAATATCCCTCGGTATACGATCTTCTTACATCCTCCAGATTTATGGACGGCAATTTTTGCCATCATCATACGATATTTCATACAGTAACTATACAGTAACTTGCATTTCCCATGCTCATACTGAGTAGCATAAAGTCGTAATGAAATTAGACGTATATGTTTTTGACAAATTCAAAATTGTCATTTCCGCATACATCAGTGTATTGAATATAAGTTCAGCTTTTTTCAGTTCAATAGCCATCAAGTCTGAATCGAAAATTGCACGATTGAGAAATCGAGGGCTGGAAATGAGATTTTTGGCGTCATATCTGCCCTCCTGAGAAGACACTAATTTCACTATTCGATTCAGCCGGATATTTCCCATGATTTTTTTCAAAAATAGCATCATTGAATAACTGGTTTTTTGCAAAAGAACTATTGGCTGCAGTTCTCAATCGAGTATTCTGATGTAGGGTTGCAGCCATGCAGACTGTTTAAATTTCAACACTTTATGTATTTTTGTCAATTCCAGTTCGTGTTCGAGAGTCTGTTCCAATTTCCAATTACTATAGAAACGTTACACTTGACGTTTTCTCTATTTTATTATGGGAAGTTGACATTAATTTTGTCAATTTAAAATTTGGTGAGGGGCAGTGATCAGGGCAAAATGGGTCGATGGATTGTGTAAATCGTAAAGCCCCTCAGCGTACTCCAAATCAACTTGTAGAATATAACCTTCGGGATTGTCATCAGGTATTTAGTGTCACGTCAATGTTGGTGTCGTCCATTCATTTAAAGCCTCCATATGGCAAACCTTGTGACATTGCCCACCAATATGGGTAATTTACATCGAAATACATCATAAACTTGGATGGTTACGTTGGATAGTATGCCGGCATATAATTATCATTGGCTTCCGAATATCTATTACAACAAATCGAAATTCCACCCCTTTTACCTTTTTCTACAAAAATAACCGTATCGATTTCATTTAAAGTTTGTAATTCACACCTCGTATATTTCAACATACCACGTGTACCCCATAGTACCTATAATACCACGCAGGGACCTTGCGTAGTATTATACTATGCCCATATGTCTTCAAATCAAATTCGCGAAAGTTTTCAAAAACGTCTGTCAAAAGCAATATATTCGTTCCCATGTATGGATCGCTGTATTCCCCCAAAGTTTTCATATCGAATTCATGCCAAACACGTTGAGCATGAGCATACTTTGCATCATCAATTTTACAATCGTTGAGTTTATTATGAAAATGATTTTGGATAGTAACTCAGTGTTCTTTTTACATCATCTACAATCGTATGCTTCTCTCAGTGAGAAGCTCAAATTTTCCATTGTCTAATTCTGCACATTTTTTTTCAATGTTTTCAAATTCCTTACATCCAGTGTGGAAACCAACTCTCCCATGAATCCAAATGCATCTATGAATCAAAATTCAATGTTTATTTCACTATCAAATTGTGTGAATGAAATGTTTTTCTTTTTGTTGATGTGAAAAGTAGGCTCATACATCTTCTTTTTTGCTTCATCCCTCATAATAAAATTAGTATCATATCTGGAAAGATTGTAGAATGTAATGGATATGACAAAAAGCTTCTTAAACGAATGATTGCAAGCCTGATGACTCCATTCCAGAAACGCCCCGTTGAATGAATATGGTTTGGCTTTGGTAATATTAGGATCACATATCATTGGTTCGATTTTTCCATTCTTGACTCGATAAATTTGGCAATGTTAGTCATTTCAACGGTTAATCATTGTATGCAATCTTCACACCGATGGCTATTGAACTTGGACAAACTGTCATCATTATAGCATTTCAAGAAGTAGTCTAAACTAAACGCTGAAAGTTTATGAAATTTTCTACATTTACTAAAATCTTTTTTTTGGAATTTTAGAAAACTGATCCAAAATCAATATATAAAACGAATGGATATTTCTGTTCATATACATAATTTCGGAATTCTTCATGATTACATTTCAGGAATTAAATTTTACACTCGTTGATATTTTCACACAAGAAAATATGGTCATTCAATTCCTGCTGACTTGAAATATGATTCATACATTGATCACAGATAAACTTTTGTTCTCTATGATTACTCATTTGTTTTGAAAATGATCTAGACATATTTTCAATAGGGCAAAAGTGGTATTTGATATCACGGTCACCTGTATGTTGAGGTGAAGCGTCATAATCATTTGAGTTAGGAAAATATACATTTTGAACTAATAGTAAATGAACATATTTCTTCAATTCATTTTCAGTTGTTCGTGTAGAAACTACTTCGTAAAATGTATTTTTTGATGAAATTCATTTCTAAAGTATATAAATCCACAAAAATATCGTTTTGTTTTTCAAATTATGTAATGCAATGAATGGGAATAAGAGATTCCAAACCCTCCATATTCAAAACCGTATCATAATTTGAATATGAAGATGCAGGTGGAACCATTTTTTGCAGGATACAAAGAAGAAACACGCATCATCGTGATTACCAATATTCACACATGCATGCCTGTTTGCAATTTCACTGGGTAGCCATATGAATGATGAACTGTTGCATATTTCATACTTATTGATTGCTGCCTCAAGCAGAAGAATTATACTCAATGCCCAACCAGAGTCTTTTTCCTAAAATTCGTGGAGTTTGTTCAAAATAACATCCACAATATGCTCATTGTGTCAAGCAATCAAATCCGTCCCTGAATCGATGATTCCATTACAAGTATTGGCATATTTCCTATCAATAATTTCCCTGTCATTCCAAGTTCTGATGAAATCCCCCAACAATGTTATGTTCACTTTGAGGCATTGCATCCCATTCAAAATTTTGGAAATTTCAGATCCGAAAAGAAATATGCATCACTCAAAAATGTTTGCACTTCTTTGTGCGCTAAATTTATGAATACAGCCATCCTTACTGAAACATTTAATAATGTATTAATATTTTCTGCTACTTCGTTTCAAACCTGATCCAATATACTCATAATTTTTCATACCCATCACACTTTAAAAGGTAAGACCTCGTTAGTCCTTAGCTTGCACAAGTTTCTCAACTTCTGAGAGTTGTCGTTCGTATGGGGGCGACAGCTGATTAACGGAAAAACAGATTTAAACAGATGAACTTTCAATGCGTTTCAACTTCCCAATTGAAAATTGAAACTGAATGTGCGTCCCTACTTGTTTTATTACTCTGTCCTTATTACAAAAAAACATTCGACAATATTTAATATGAGATTTTACAATAAACAACCATTCTCATGCAGATAACACAATAACCTTTGGCAAATATTCTGCCCCTTATCATATTTCCTTCTTGACAATTTGCTTATGTATTGAATTTTTCGTAGAATATTTGATATGGAATTTCACAATAAACAATAGTTCTCATGCAGATAACACAATTACCGTTTATATATATATATATATATATATATATATATATATATATATATATATATATATATATATATATATATATATATATATATATATATATCCTGCCCCTTGTCATATTTCCCCTTTGACTCAATGCCAATTTGATTATCGCATATTGAATGTCCGGTTTCTGGCTTTATCAATGATACGTGATAGCAATAATTATGCATGCCTGTTTTATATATTTTCATGAACTTGAAATGTAACAAAAATTCGAATATTCAACTATTTACTATTTGAAATAAATTATCAAATTACATTATCATTTCTTGTATAACCCTGTTCAAAATACACGCTAATATCGTGGATACTATGATGAGAGTTCTGTAAAGGTCAAATTCCGTTTGTGCCTTCTTTAGCCTTACGTGTTTTGGAACAAATTCAATAGTTTTTGTATCTACTTCTCGAAGATCTTGTAATATCAGCCTCAGTTCATATTTGAAACGGGGTATTCTTCAGAACTTCATCTACAAAAACTGCTAACCGATTGTCATTGACAAATGCTGAACTAATTAATTTCTATTGTATTCTATTGTATCCATAATCAAAATTATTGGTCTTCACATATATTGCCATGAATTTCACACCCTTCGGTAGGTTTACATACAAAACGTTGATAATTATTGCAGTTGAAAGCACAACACTTATTTGCAGCATTGGCTGTGAGGTTGAATTCTTCGCAGTGGATATCTCGTTTGAGGTACTTTCTGATCGAGCACTCTGTATTAAATACCTAAATCATTCAATTGCTTCAAAACAATCTTTTTTTTAAAAAAATTGAATACCTTCCTTTGATTCTTACGTTTATAAAACTCCTCAACTTCCAGTCTGTATTTTTCAGACACAATTTCATCACTGATTATTCCAACTGCACAATGACATAACATACTTTCAAATAATAATACTACCCACCTATCTATTACCGCGTAAACACGCGGTATCACGCGGGGATATTAAAGAAAACTCTTTAATATCCCCCATCTTCTCATTCTCCACCTAACATTTGACAAATGGCTGAGGCAGATATGTTTGTTTTTCTTTTACGCAAGCAGCTATGTTTTTTCTTCAAAGATGCACAGCCACGTTTATTTTCTTCAACGCTGCACGCCTTGTATATCATTTGATTAATTTGTTTTGAAACAACACCCTGTATACCTCATGATTTTTCGACAAGCAGCCACCATGTTTTTTCTTTTACGTTACCAGCCATGTTATTTTCTTCAACGCTGTACGCCATCTATATAGACAATTATTATTGTTCTCATAACATTCCAAGCGCGAATTAAATAATTGGAACGAGAAATTAACTCACTTGAAAAAGCTACGGTGCTAGCGAAACATGTGAAATATTTAGCCCTATCAGGCAAAATGGAAAAAAAAAATACAATGAATTTGTAGCTGATTAGTTGCTAATCAGTTGCCAAAACAACGATTTTGTTGCTCGTGCCGATCTCTAGAAATCGCAAATAATGCTTTCGTGATATAAAGGTAGCAAGGTAACTGAACAACAAACTGAGCAACAAAATATTTTAACGAAATATTTTCCACGTTCTTGCTACCTTGAAACTAGTTTTCCTGATAATGAAAGCGTTTCAAATTGTTGCTCACCAGGAGTATCAAAAAATCTGTTCGAAATCTGTTTTTCCGTTAATAAGCTGTCGCCCCCATACGAACGACAACTCTCAGAAGTTGAGAAACTTGTGCGAGCTAAGGACTAACGAGGTCTTACCTTTCAAAGTGTGATTCCTAACACGGTTGCAGAATTATCCCAGCTTCAACCAGATAAATTCTCTCGAGAAAAATATCTGATCGAGGCAGGAATCGAACCCACGGTCTTCCGATCGTGAGTCGGGCGCACTACCACCGTGGCCAATTCTACAACAATACACAAGTATACTCAAATACACCCTGAGTATCAGCAACCAAATAGTTGAAACCGATCGGCCGTATTTAATTTTTTTTCCTCGATATTGCTATATTGATACTGGTTTTCCTGAGAATAAAAAGCCTTTCAAGTTTGTTGCTCATCAGGAGGGTACTCAAATACACCAGTATCAAGATAGCAAGATCGAGGAGAAAGAAAAAAAATTAAAAATCGGCCGATCGGTTCAAACTATTTTGTTGCTGAAACTCAAGGTGTATTTGAGTCCCCTTCTGGTGAGCAATAAATTCATAATACTCAGTGTTCCAGAAAATACCGGTTTCATAGCAAGAGCAGGGAGAATTAAAAAAAAAATAGTAAAAATCGGCCGATCAAGGCCAACTATTTTGTTGCTCATCCTCCAGGGATATGAGAGTATTCTTCTAATGAGCAACGAATCAAGAACACTTTGTAATCCAGAATAAAACGGTTTCAAGCTAACAAGAACAGAGAGAATTTGAAAAAATATTAAAAATTTGCCGATCAATGTCAACTATTTCATTGCTGGTTCTCGGAGTGTATTTGAGTACCCTCCTGATGAGCAACGAATTTGAAATACTTTTTATTCTAAGGAAAACTAGTTTCAAGATAGCAAGAACGTGGAAAATGAGAAAAAAAAATTATTCGGTCGATCGGTTTCAAATATTTTGTTGCTGATACTCAAGGTGTATTTGAGTACCCTCTCGATAAGCAACACATTTAAAACACATTCCATTCCAGAGAAAAGCAGTTTCAAGGTAGCAAGAATGAGGAAAATGAAAAAAAAATGAAAATCGGCCGAATGGTTTCAATTATGTAGTTGCTGATACTCAAGGAGTATTTGAGTCCCCTTCTGGTGACCAACAAATTCATAATACTCTGTATTCCAGAAAATACCGGTTTCAAAATAGCAACAACAGGGAGGATTTGGAAAAATATTAAAAATCGGCCAACTATTTTGTTGCTGGTTCTCGGAGTGTATTTGAGTACCCTCCTGATGAGCAACAAATTCAAAACGCTTTTAATTCCCAGGAAAACTAGTATCAAGATAGCAAGATCGAGGAAAAAGAAAAAAAAATTAAAATCGGCCGATCGGTTTCAACTATTTTGTTGCTGATACTCAAGGTATATTTGAGTATACTCCTGATGAGCAACACATTTGAAACACTTTTTATTCTAAGGAAAACTAGTTTCAAGATAGCAAGAACATGTGAAATGAAAAAAAAATAAATAAATCAGCTGATCGGTTTCAAATATTTTGTTGCTGATACTCAAGGTGTATTTGAGTATACTCCTGGCGAGTAACAAATTTGAAACACTTTTTATTCCAAGGAAAACCAGTTTCAAGATAGCAAGAACGTGGAAAATAAAATAAAAAATTTGAAAATCGGACGATTGGTTTCAACTATTTTGTTGCTGATACTCAAGGTGTATTTAAGTGTACTCTCGGTGAGCAACAAATTTGGAAAACCTTTAATTCCAGGAAAAACCAGTTTCAACATAGCAAGATCATAAAAAATTTAAAAAAATTATTTAAATTTTTTTCGCTATATCCAAGGTTTAGTAACTAAATAGCAACAAAATATTTTTTAAAGATCAAAGGAAAATTATATAATTTATTGAGTTACCTTTCTACCTTTATATCACGATAGCATTATTTGCAATTTCTAGAGATCGGCACGAGCAACAAAATCGTTGTTTTGGCAACTAATTAGCAACTAATTGCAATTTTGCTGGATTCGCCATGCTAGCCTGATAGGGCTGATATATTTTTCAAATAAAGTTTGTGGAGATCAAATCGTGAGGTGTAGTTTTTGACAATACTATGGATCTTCATCAAGTAACGGCCGAATCAATCAGAAAAAAAAAAGATAGAAAATAACCTTTTGAAAATAATTTATTTTACAAACTAGAGATGACTGTCTCTTACGAGAGCTACAAACAGATTATAAATGATATAATGTCAACTGGATGCTAACTGCATGTCGAGATAAGGGGTTCCTGGAATATCTCTTAGTCAGCTGAACCTCCGTGTGAATGGCCGTGTCATGGGAACTATGACCACGTAACTCCTCCCTCCGTAGGCCGATAAAATGATAGAATTATTTTGGCGGCTTGAAACCATATCTTCTTCATTGGTGTTTTCTTCTTTTTGGT
This sequence comes from Leptinotarsa decemlineata, assembly GCF_025532065.1. Classification (NCBI taxonomy): domain Eukaryota; kingdom Metazoa; phylum Arthropoda; class Insecta; order Coleoptera; family Chrysomelidae; genus Leptinotarsa; species Leptinotarsa decemlineata. The sequence goes on from NW_027412533.1 coordinate 18,552,142, forward strand.
GTGTTCTGAAGTAACAGCATTCCAATATCCGGGTTTTAACGCAATTTTTCTTAAAGGCTGCCAATATCGGAAATATTATTGTGATAGTTACTCCTGCAAAAACGACGAAAATTTTCGGAGTTGTTGAATTTGTGGATTGGTTTTAATCGGTCCACTAAATCAACAATTTATTTAAAGCAAATGGAACTTCAAACTTTCAAGCCAGTCTCTATATACCTACACAGTAGGTTTAATGGACTAACGCCTATCAGAAAACAACTACTCCCCTGGCTAATACCACGAAGGGCGTTGGATTATATCAGACAGGCGTCAGTGCAGGAATCTTCACAGAAAATGTCCTGCATATGCAATTGGCAATACAACTGAAAGAGTCGACCTTCAATTATGGAACGGGCACACTTGCAGACCGGTTTCGGGCTTATTAGCCACTCATCAGTGCAAGATAGTGACCATCATCGACCTAAAGTCAATGATATTCCACAATTGAAAATCGGAATTCTTTCAGAGTATTTCATTCCTCTTCCGAAGTTGGAGCGAACATCAAAAATGTCACTCCATCTAGTGGACGAGGAACTAACCAACTGCACATCCGTAATTTGCCCGATTCCTCTAAATAAGGAATAAAAACTTTCTTATTAGTCAATGGGCTATGCTTGAAGACTGGCAATAAACAAATCTAAAGCAAATGGAACTTCAAACGTTCAAGCCAGTCTCTATATACCTACACTGTAGGTTTAATGGACTGACGCCTATCAGAAAACAACTACTCCCCTGGCTAATACCACGAAGGGCGTTGGATTATATCAGACAGGCGTCAGTGCAGGAATCTTCACAGAAAATGTCCTGCATATGCAATTGGCAATACAACTGAAAGAGTCGACCTTCAATTATGGAACGGGCACACTTGCAGACCGGTTTCGGGCTTATTAGCCACTTATCAGTGCAAGATAGTGACCATCATCGACCTAAAGTCAATGATATTCCACAATTGAAAATCGGAATTCTTTCAGAGTATTTCATTCCTCTTCCGAAGTTGGAGCGAACATCAAAAATGTCACTCCATCTAGTGGACGAGGAACTAACCAACTGCACATCCGTAATTTGCCCGATTCCTCTAAATAAGGAATAAAAACTTTCTTATTAGTCAATGGGCTATGCTTGAAGACTGGCAATAAACAAATCTAAAGCAAATGGAACTTCAAACGTTCAAGCCAGTCACTATATACCTACCTACACAGTAGGTTTTATGGACTGACGCCTATCAGAAAACAACTACTCCCCTGGCTAATACCACGAAGGGCGTTGGATTATATCAGACAGGCGTCAGTGCAGGAATCTTCACAGAAAATGTCCTGCATTGACTTTAGGTCGATGATGGTCACTATCTTGCACTGATGAGTGGCTAATAAGCCCGAAACCATTCTGCAAGTGTGCCCGTTCCATAATTGAAGGTCGACTCTTTCAGTTGTATTGCCAATTGCATATGCAGGACATTTTCTGTGAAGATTCCTGCACTGACGCCTGTCTGATATAATCCAACGCCCTTCGTGGTATTAGCCAGGGGAGTAGTTGTTTTCTGATAGGCGTCAGTCCATTAATCCTACTGTGTAGGTATATAGAGACTGGCTTGAACGTTTGAAGTTCCATTTGCTTTAGATTTGTTTATTGCCAGTCTTCAAGCATAGCCCATTGACTAATAAGCAACAATTTATTGTTGATTTTGTAAAGTTCTTCAAAATTTAGTTTCGAGAAGTTTTGTGTTTCATATATTGTTGAATTCTCGATATTTTTCATTTCAAATTTAGGTAGGATCAGTGGCTTGCCTGTTCCTATTTTCACGTTGTTGGTGAAAATCATGTTTCTCACTTCAATTTGGCAATTTTTCGGGATCTTGACTAGGGTGGGCGTTTTTATTTCCTAATATCGATCTGTTTTACATTTGGAAAATATTCTTTCACTCTGTATCGGAATCACCAGGATTTGTTCGACAATCGATTCCGCCACATTGATTGGAAGAGGCTGACAATTATCAGCGACTTTGCCTTCGATTAGGTGGGATGTGCATTGGTCTTCAGAAAAGTAATCTTTTGGACAATAATACGTTTTCTCCAATACTGGGCATGGACTGTCTTCGAACTGGATATTGTGGTTTGATCGTGCCAAATATGGTTATTTTGGGATATAAATACTGTGATTTTGGATGATACGATAAAGGTAGAAAAATGTAAAAACTTGGTTTTCGATAATAGGAACATGAATTGCGAAAATTATTTTGTCATTTGAAAAAGTTACTTGTACACCGAAAAATTGATGATATGTCAACATACTTTCAAATTTCGGGATTTTTGAATCAGAGTAATTCAGAACTAGAGCTCTGTTACGCCTCGTTAGTTTTTAGCTCGCACAAGTTTCGATTTCTGAGAGTTACCGTTCGTAGGGATGCGATAGCTGGTTAATGGAAAAAACATATTTTAATACTTTTTTTCAAATGGTGGTTATCGGGTCCATAACCCCCATATGAATTATGGAATCTAGATTTACTATGAATATCTAATGAGCACCTAATTAGCACTTTATTCTCATACCCCTACTTATCGAGGAACGTGCTGTAAGAACTCTTTCCATCAGTCATAGTGGTTTTCTATAATGCCCCATAGGCATTATGGAATCTAGGTTTACTATTATTTATCTAGTGAGCACTTAATTAGCACTTTATTTTGATTGTCTTTGTATTAGTTTACGAGTATCTCAAGACTTTATTGCATATTTTTTATTTATTTTTTTTAAATCAGGTATCTCGAATTTTTTTCCACTTATTCGCAGTCGTTCTCATCTTAATTTCTTGCAAGCACCCAATTAGCATTTTATTATCACGCTTAGTTTATACCTGACAGAGCATTCGTCCTCGTTTTCGAGAGACCTGATTCTTAGATCTGTTGTTTAGCGAAAATGGAAGCGTTTGTTTATTAATTACAAAATTTTCAACATTCATTATTTTATTATTATTTTCATTCCGTTGCTAGCATCACATACTGCTAGTATGAGTATTGAGTTGCGGTGTAAGTTACAAAGCACCTAATTTTTGACTTCGGTACCTAAAAAGTACCTAATTTTGGCATTTTCTAAATGCGATTTCCGTATTTTGCGTTGCTGTCGTAACAGAGCTCAGAAGTAGGTATTATTGAATTTTGTAAGGTATTCAACTTCGCGAATGTAATAGCATCATCTAAATTATCGATTGAAGTAATGATGTTTCGGCAGTCAAGAGCTATTTGTGAAACTATTCCCTGAACACTAATGTAATTTGTCAGGCCGCCAAAGATTTTTTGAACTGCAACTTGAAATATTTTTAGACTGTTTTCAATTTTTTTTTATTTGAATTCAAAATTTCAATACTATTATTATAGTGATTGATTAATATATTTTCTTGGTTACGTTTTAATAGAGCGATACTTTGGTCGTATCATTCACCATCATCAGCATCAAGAGAACCGAATAACCAAATTTCGATTTTTCCGATAACATTTATCATACCTCTTTTGATACGGATATGGGGTTGGAGATTTTCTAATTTCTTTTTTGTCATTTCGATAAGATACTCGGTTTTGACTAGCAGGCTAATAACCCAATTTCCATGATGAGAAATTGGGTTATGTATTGTTCCTTTATCAAAAGTATTTTTAATTATTTGGAAGTAGTCGTCTAGTTTGTTCAATTGTTTTATTATAGAGCTTAGTTCTATCTAATATAAAAATGTATGTTGGCTGTATATAATTCTTGCTTTTCCCAGCTGTATGGAAAGAATGGGGTTGGTTATAGGGGTTATTTGAATATCGTGACTTTGGACTCGAAGCATGTGAAGTAGAAGGTATAGCGGTATCAATATGTGTATCTTCATGTTCTTTTATTCCCTGTAAAAAAGCTTTTCTCTTGATTTTTGGGATTTCTAGCTATTGTTTCGTGGTAGGTGCCTTTATTTGTTTCAAGTTTGATATCGGTCGCTTCAATAATTTTAGTTTTCTTAAATTTTGGTCGATCTCCATTACGCGTTTTTGTTTCGATATACGCAACTTTATGATTTGGAAACATTGGGGGTTCATTTCGTTGGGTATTTTTGTCTGCAATGATTTTTTCTTCAGTTATTTGGTTTGAATTTTGAAAAGATTGATATTGTAACGAATTAAAGAATTAACTGTCTTGAACAAATTTATTTTAACAATACTTCACTATCACAACTAATTTATTTACACCACTCAGTAACTAACGCTTAATTTATCTTCACCGTTTGTTAACCGCTCGATTCGCTTTCTTGGTACAGACTACTCTTCGGGACGGAGAGCGACGTTTTTATATCGTCAACGATCGTTCCGGATCCTTCTGCGGATTTCGGGACCCATCCGGACCTTTCGCGGTATTTCGTGATGCGTCATGCGTTTGCTGACTGAGACATCGGTCAGGGCCGGCTTCAGATTCATTACATTGCCCCCTTCTTAAAGACGTTTTGCCCCGAAATGTCATCCTTGGCGTGTGTCGATACCTGCAGAACTCTCCATATTTGCACTGTGAAGTTTGATGGAAGTAACACTCCACAGTCTTTATGCTCGGTCGTGGAAGATGGTTACCACACACCAAAATCTGGATGCCGCCGGATCTGAAGATCGTTTCCAACATGCTTCTCACAATTCTCCAGTCCAGCCTGTCGAGCCCAGAGGCTAATTTCGGGATTGCCAACTCCACGAGATTCTGGTCGAGCATCGTCTCCTTCAGTCTAGTAAGACTCTTCCGGACATCTTCATAGGACGGTTTGTCTCGAGAATGCTTTTTGGTTACCAAGTAGAAGATGTTTCTCTGACCCTTCTTCAACTGTAGCACTCCTCCGACTTCTGGATTCTGTTCTCGTAATGTTTGAAGCTGACCGAATTTCTTGTTGAATACCACAGCGATGCCCTTGGACATTTGGAGATCCTCTGCCACGCAGTGCGCTAGGGCGTAATCAACTGGAACCTTGAAAAGGTCTCGTGGCTCATCTCGAGTTACCCCATTTACGACCTTCTGTCCGTTCGAGTATAAGGACATGAATTGCTGGAACGTCATTTCATCCTCTGGTGGTCTGAGGGCGCGAACTTGGTCGTGATTTCCAGCATAAGGAGCCAGTCTATTGAAATGGGCGACCCTAGGCTTTCCTCGAGGTGGCTTATGGATTCGGTAGACGAGGTCATTCATCTTTTCATGATTTTGTACGGACCTTCCCACGAGTTCCGCAAATTCGGTGATAAACCACGGCGGCGCTTAGGATTGCACAGCCAAACTAGGTCGCCGATTTCGAATCCTCCAGCATTCGCCTTGATGTCATAGGCCTCCTTCATCCTATCGCTGGCACTCCGGATGTTCAGACGGACTCGTTCATGAATGTCGTCCATTCTCTGCCGAACCTTGCTGACATAGTCTTCTCCCGCAGTGTCTTGTTCTGGAGGCATCGCAAATTTTAGGTCGCAAGGAAGCCGCAGCTCTCGTCCCATTATAATACTGGCAGGGGTTTGGCCGGTTGACTCGTGCACTGCCGAATGATAAGCCAGCAAGAACAGGTGGAGGTATTGGTCCCAGTCTCTTTGATGGTCAGAGACTACCTTGGACAAGTGGCGGTTTATGGTCCTATTCATTCGTTCCACCATTCCATCGGACTGTGGATGTAAGGCTGTGGTTCTGGTCTTTCGAATGTCCAGCAGTTTACATATTTCTTGGAACAGGTTGGACTCAAAATTTCTGCCCTGGTCTAAATGCAGCTCCAATGGGACACCGAATCGACATATCCATTTCTTTACCAGGACGTCAGCGACGGTAAAGGCTTCCTGGTTGGGCAGGGCATAGGCTTCTGCCCACTTGCTGAAGTAGTCCATGGCAACCAGGATGTATTTGTTCCTATGGTGGGACTCTGAGAACGTGCCGGCGATATCAATGGCGATTCTCTCGAAAGGACTACCCACGTTATACTGGCGCATTGAAGCTTTCGGTCGTATCCTAGGTCCGTTACTGGCAGCGCATACAGCACACTTTCTGCACCAGTCCTTGACGTCGGCTTGACAATTAACCCCGTAACACCGTTGTCTTACTTTCTAGAGGGTCTTCGTTACTCCCAGATGTCCTCCAGTGACTCCATCATGGATTTCTTTGAGCACCTCCCGTCGTCTGCTGCTGGGTACCACTGTCTGGTGCCTTTCTTCTGCACCATCTTCAGATTCCAACACCCGCTTCAGAACTCCGTTTTCCAAAGTAAGGGAGTTCCATTGTGCCCAGTAGGACTTGACCACTGGCGAATAACTTGCTACATCCTGCCACGTTGGTCTTTGATTATTTTTCTTCCATTCGATGACTAAACCAAGATCTGGGTCTTTCTCTTGGTCTTCCTTGATCTTATCATCCTCCCAGTTGTCGTCTACAGCTGTAGTTCTACAAATAGCTGCTTCCTCCTCTTCTGCTCGTCGACAATGTGAGCAGTCATCGGGGCAAGGTCTCCGTGATAGGGCATCTGCGTTTTTATGGCTAGTCCCAGCTCGATGTTCTATTTCGAAGTCAAATTCTTGTAATCTCTCAATCCAGTACGCTACTTGGCCCTCGGGATTTTTGAACTGCAGAAGCCATTTGAGAGCTGCATGGTCCGTTCTCAACAGAAATCGTCTTCCATACACGTATTTGTAGAAATGCTCTACATCTTTGACTACGGCCAACTACGGCCAACAGAGCGTAATTACTGGTGAAACAGTAATTACGCTCTGGTTTACTGAGCGTTTTGCTGAAGTAGCCAATAACTTTCTCCTGTCCATCCTGTATTTGAGAAAGGACTGCTCCAAGTCCCACGTTGCTGGCGTCCGTATCCAAAATGAACTTTCCGTCAGGTAAGGGATAGCTCAAAACGGGAGCGTTGATCAAAGCTCTTTTCAACTTCTTGAATGAGTTTTGGCATTCCTCAGACCACTGGAACTGGATCTGCCCTTCTGTGAGGCGAGTCAATGGTTTGGCGATGTTGGCAAACCCCAGCACATATCGGCGGTAGTAGGTCCATAAACCAAGGAAGCTCCGAAGCTGATGTATGTCTTTTGGAATGGGCCAATTCTTAACTGCTTTGATCTTTTGTTCGTCTACCGCTACTCCTTCCCCAGAGACAACGTGGCCAAGGTAACGGACTTCTTTCTGGAACAGATGGCATTTCTTGGGACTCAGTTTTAATCCAGAACTCCTCAGACGCATAAACACCTCCTCCAGATTTTTCAGGTGATCGTCGAACGATTTTCCGACCACGATTATATCGTCGAGATACACTAGACACGTCTTCCATGAGAGCCCTTTTCCTTCTCCAATATCAAAGATTTCCTGGTACCTCTTGACTAACTCCCTCAATTTAGATCGGTGAGTTGATGGTATGTCTTTGGAGGAAATGACAATTAACTTCTCCAACTCTTTAGGCAAGTTGTTGGCTTGGCTAACTGAACTGCGAACACTCCGTATGACAGAGGAAATGGACGAACAGTTCCCCAGCATTGTTCCCTTCTTCAAGGTCACGGGAATGTAGTTTGACATTCATGACCCTGACCGGCACAACTTTATCAACACGCAACAGGGTCTTCCCCAGTGCGATTCCTCGTCGAATTTTCTCGTCATGTATCTTGGGCTCGAACATTACCACATTCCCGCTGCTCGCACCACCGTCCAAGCGAACTTCTAGTATGGTTTCAGCCCTCTCAGGTAGGCACACGTCTTCGGCCAACAGGACTCTAATCATCTCTTCGCTTCTTCCATGAAGCACCAGCTCTTCTCCGCCGACACGTAAGACGCCGTCTTGAAAATTCAGCTCGAACCCTCTGGAATTCATTATGTCCATTCCAATGATCGCATCGTCCTCGATGTCCGCCACCAATGCACGATGTTTCGATTTTGTGGTGCCCAATACCAATTCAATTGGTATTTCTCCAAGTACATTGGCTGGCTCCCCTGTTGCAGTGCGTAATTTCCAGCTTGACGGTTCAATTTTTGCCGGTGTTCTGGCAAAGGTTGGCCCAAGAATGGTTCTCGTCGCACCTGTATCTAGCAGCATGGTGCAAGGCTCGTTGTTGATGAGGCCGTCTACGAAAACACCTTTGTCTTGTCGTTGGAGAACGGCAACATATGCGTTTTTTACGGGGGCTTGCTGGGTACAGGTCGACGATTGCCCCTTCTCATCGACCCCCTCTAGTTTTCCTGATTTGGTGTCGATTCTTTGAAAGCTGGACATTTGCTACGCACATGTCCAATTTTCCCACAGTTCCAGCATCTTATATTTTTCCTCTCAGGCAAAACTTGTTTCATTACTTTTCTGATGGTGGCCTCAATATCTGTAGGCACTTGTCCATCCTCCTCGATAGCTCGAACTTTGCTCTGGCTCTGTCTCGTTTCTTGGTCGCGAAGTCCATCCAAGAATGCTTGAACTGCTAACCGCTCCATTACATTTTCGGGTGTAGCAGGATATGCCAGACGGACCAATCGAGCTATGTCGGCTTCAAACTCCTGTAGGGATTCTCCTGATTTCTGGCAGCGGTTCTTGAGCTGTGAATGGTAAACGAGCTCTAGGTGGGCCTGTCCATACCGCAGTTCAAGATGCTTTACAAGTTGGTCATAGTCTTCCTGTTTCTGGGCCGTGAGGGTTTGCAGGATATTCGTTGCTTCTCCACGCAACGCCAATGTTAATGCTACCGCCTTTTCTCCTGCATTCCATCCATTCGCTCTGGCCGCAGCTTCAAATTGTCGGCGGTAATTTGCCCAAGAGTTTTTCCGTCGAACTGGGGCGGCTTCATGGAGAGCTTTCCTGGTTCAGAACTGAGTTTGACATCTTTCAGTTCCTGAATTGAGTTTTCAGTAACCGTTTCTGTGGGGTGGGCAGAATCAACAATTTGGTTTTGCAACTTGATAATTGTTTTTTTCATATTGCTGATTTCTGCCTCGAATTCGCCTTTGATTTCATTGCCTAATTTTTTTCCCATTTTCTTCATTTCTGCTCCGATTTCATCTTTGATCTCCACTTTGATTTTCTCTCTGATTTTGTCTTTCTCTGTCTCGAAGGTTCCTATCCTTTCTTCGAGTAGGCTTGCCACACTACAAAGCTCTTTCTTCAAGCCTTCTGCATTTTCTAGAAGTTCTTCCTTCAAGCTTACCGAATTTTGTTGAAGTCCATCGAGCTTGCTCATTATTGAACTCCAATCACCCCCAGAAACTTCGAATAAATATGTTTCGGGATCTTCTCCTGATTCAATCAAGTTGTCCCATAGTCTCTTCTGGAGTACTGATTTTTTTCCGGAAGAATCTAGTTCTCTCTCCTCCAATTCTTGCTTCAATTTGGCGACTTTCAAGTCCACTAGGCGCACTTTTATTGAACACATTTTATCTCTTACTATTTTACTCAAAACTGAATATGTCCACTTATTTAATGGAGTCCGAAACACTTATTTATTTTCACAAGTCTATTTTTCTCGAGAAAGGTCTATCAGTTATATTTCCGTCGTCCGGTACTGTCCGCTTCGCGAAAGACAATGAATCACCTATCTGTGCGAAAGTGCGAAAGTTTTATAGTCAATTTCACTGTGATACAAAAATTGTCCACCAAGCGCTCACAAATTTATTTTGAAAATCCACTTCTGATCACCAATTGTAACGAATTAAAGAATTAACTTTCTTAAACAAATTTATTTTAACAATACTTCACTATCACAACTAATTTATTTACACCACTCAGTAACTAACGCTTAATTTATCTTCACCGTTTGTTAACCGATCGATTCGCTTTCTTGGTACAGACTACTCTTCGGGACGGAGAGCGACGTTTTTATATTGTCAACGAACGTTCCGGATCCCTCTGCGGATTTCGGGACCCATCCGGACCTTTCGCGGTATTTCGTGATGCGTCATGCGTTTGCTGACTGGGACATCGGTCAGGGCCGGCCTCAGATTCATTACAATATTGTTTTTTTGACATTTTTTTTTGTGTGTTTGAACGTAATCGTAAACAATTTTATGGTCATTTAAATCAAATGGGCCTGTGTTATTGATGTAACCTTTAATTACTTCGAAAGGTGTGAATTTGATAACATTATGCATTGAATTATTATAGCCAAGAACAGCTCTTTTCATCAGCTATTCAGGTGTGAACGATTTTCCATCTTCCTTCAAGCATCGATAATGTTCAATCAGTGTGGAATGAAATCTTCAAACTGGTGAATTAGAATTACTGTTTTTTTAAGTTGTGTAATGCAGTTCGATATTATAAATTTTACAAAAATTTTCTAGATCTTTGTTTTTGAATTCGGTGTCTGAATCAGCGGTTATTTTGAATGGTAAACCGTGATGGGTAATAAAACTGGGTAGATTTTCGACTACTAAAACTCCGGTTAAGAATTTTAATTGATATGCCTCCATATTGTGAAAATGTGTCGATAATTGTTGAAAAAGTTTCGTTGGAAATTTTGAATGTATCGATGTGAACATGCTCAAATAGCTTAGCAATTATTAATGAAATTTTGTATATCTTCTGATATTTTTGGCCAATAAAATCGTGAACTGAGGGATGTCCTCATTTCATTTGTACCTCTATGACAGGTTTTTTCAATGTGATAACATTTAAGTTTCTCTTTTTGTTCGTTCAATGTTTCTACATCCTCCAAGAATGTTGGACAATGAACAATTTTGATTGAAGGATTCTTGAGTAAATTTTGGATTGTTGTATTGAACATTTGTGAGACTGCTGGGTTCTTAAAATGATAGGCAAATGTTCGTTTTGGATCTATATATTCTTTAAGAAGTTTAACAATCTCCTCGCTCAGATTTTTAAAGGGTATGGTAAATAGAACCGCAAATTCCCGAATAGTTTTTCTATTCTACATTTGAGTTTTTCTATATCACCAATCGCTACAATGATTTGATTTATATATGTTTTAACTGGTCTTTCTGAAATAGGTATTTGAAGGACAGGTTCTTCGAGGGAAATGTGAACGGTTTGTGAATCCGATTATTTTCTATTTTATATAATTTTGGGGAAACAATTTGATTTATAAGAGAGAGGACATTGTTAGATCAAGATCTTCAGATGATGTGGTACTGAAGGTTTTTCTTGGTTTTCCTGCAGCTGAAAAAGCAAATGCGCCACTAGAATCAATGAAGTCGCCCCGGAGCGCCAATTAATTTTTATTGTTGTTTTCATTTTATATTTATCGTTGTTTTAATAATTTGAATATTAGATAATATGTTGAATTGTTTTTTCAGTTCTTGTGGTTCCAAGACTTCGTTAAGAACGTCGTCGCCTAAGACTGGAATATTATCGTAATTCGAATAGATGCCAATTAGTTCGTTTATGTCCCCAGAATTATTTTGAACATAGTCGAATTCCTCTAATTTCAAACGCCATCGCACCAATCTTGAATTGGGTCCCTTCAGTGAGAAAAGCCACTGAAGGGGTTTGTGGTCTGAATAAATTGTGAATTTTCTGTCAAAAAGATATGGTCTGAAATATTTACAACTCCATACATTCGAAAGAAGTTCTTTTCCGATAGTTGGGTAATTAATTTCAGTTGGTTCAAGTGTTAGAGAAGCGTAACAAATTGGGTGTCTATTTTATGACAAAATGGTGCCAAGGGTGTAGTTTGAAGTATCAGTTGTGACTTCGAAGGGTTTTTCAAATCGGGGTATGCGAGAACCGGTTCTCTGAAGTCAATACCGATTTACAAGTATTGAAATATTCGATAAATTATTAAGTGTGTTCAACTTTGACGTTTTTTTAATAGAAATTGTGAGAGGTTTTGTTAGTTTTGCAAAGTTGCAAAATTTTCGATAGTTACCCAATGACTTCATTTCCCGTTGTGTTTTTGGGATTGGAAAATTTTGAACAGCTCTGATTTTCTTTGTGTTTGGTATTATGCCTTCGGACGTAACAACTGTTGGAGATTAACAACAAAAATGAATTTGAGCCACATTATATTTATATGTTTTTGATTCGATGTTTCTATGGTTGTGTGTTGTTATATATTGTCAAGTTCAGTTGTTATATTTTACCATAAAGTTCTTATCATAAATATAAAGTATCTTCAAACAGGTTATGGGCCCAGGCACGTTTCAATAAAACTGGCATATATAAGTAAAACTGTTGTTGATATGGATGTGACAAAATTCAACATAGTCAGGCTGAATAGCAATAATTATCAAATATGGAAATACAAGGTTGAAATGCTTCTACTGAAAGAACAACTATGGAGAATAGTCAATCAAAACCCACCTGAACAAAAGAACAGTGATTGGGATGGAAAAGATGGTAAAGCGAGAGCTACAATTGGTTTACTAATCGAAGATTCACAAGTGATACATGTTAAGAATTGTAAAACAGCCAAAGAAGCTTGGAAGAATTTAAGAAAACAATATGAAAAACCAACTCTCACCAATAAAGTTTTTCTGCTGAAGCGGTTATGTAAAACAACATTACCTGAAAATGGTGACATGGAAAAGCACATAGCTAATATGATGAGCATTATCGATCAGTTAGTCACATTGGGAGAAAATCTAGCAGAGAATCTACAAGTAGCACTACTTTTATGCAGTCTCCCAGAAAGCTATGAAAATCTGGTAACAGCATTAGAAGGAAGGGCAGAGTGTGATCTGACTCTAGAAATGGTAAAAGGCAAATTAGTACAGGAGTATCATAGGCGGAAGGAGAATTCCACATCAACTAGTGAAATGGCTCTAAAAGTTTACAAGAAAGGGTCTGTTAAAAAGGCATTCGAGCACTGCAACTCGAAAAATGTGATATGTCATTTCTGTAAGAAAATGGGACATATGAAGAAAGATTGTTTTCATTATAAGAAATCGAAAAGACAATCAAATACAGCCAATGTAGTTTCTACAGATAATGAAGAAACTGAAGAAAACACTCATGTTTGTTTTAACGTTAGTGATAAAGCTCAAGCTCATGAATGGTATATAGACTCCGGAGCAAGTAGTCATATGACAAACAATAAGGATTTTTTCAAGCATTTCAAGGATTCGCTGAGTGAAGTTGAATTAGCCGACTGTAGAAAAATTCGTTCTTATGGTGTAGGAACTGGACAGTTAACTTGTATTCTGGATGACAATAAGAAAACAGAAATAACAGTGAAGGACACCCTTTATGTACCCGAGCTCGGTACAAGTTTACTTTCGGTCAAGAAATTAACACTTCTTGGATTCAAAGTCGAATTTGATAAGCATCATTGTTTCATCAAATCAAATAATACAGTTGTTGCTCAAGGAACGCTGGTTGGTAATTTATATAAACTAAATCAGTACAATTCAGCAATGACTGTATGGGAAGGCTGTAATGACGGCTGCATTCATTTATGGCACAAAAGGTTTGGCCACCGTGATTCTACCATTATACGAGAAATTACAAATAAAAACATGGTGAATGGAATGAAAATCAAAAATTGTGGACGTTTATTGACATGTGAAACTTGCATTAAAGGTAAACTGTCAAGAAAATCATTCCCAAAGAAATCTTTGACAAAATCTACTAAAGTATTGGATTTGGTGCATACTGATGTTTGTGGTCCCATGCGTACTATAACTCCTGGAGGAAAGAAGTATATACTCACCTTCATAGACGATTATAGTAGATATTCCATTATTTATCTTCTCAGTCAGAAATCCGAAGTATCAGAGAAACTTCAAGATTACGTCAGAATGGTCGAAAATAAATTCGACAGAAAACCAAAAATCATCAGATCTGACAGAGGAGGCGAGTATATGAACACAGAAGTTAGGAATTTCCTGAAAAATGAAGGCATAGAAATGCAACTCACGGCGCCATATTCAAGTCAGCAGAATGGTGTAGCTGAACGGAAAAATAGATATTTAACAGAGATGGTCAGGTGCATGTTAATTGATGCTGATCTACCAAATACTTATTGGGGCGAAGCAACCATGACAGCAAATTTACTTGAAAATTTGGTTCTGACAAGGTCAACCAATAGGATCCCCTTTGAAGTATGGCACGGGAAGAAACCAAATGTAAATCACATCAAAACCTTTGGCAGTATTGTTTATGCACATATTCCTAAAGAAAAATGCCATAAATTAAGTGAAAAGGCAAAGAAATTCGTATTAGTTGGTTACGAAGCTGGTTCCAAAGCATATAGACTTCTTGACAGAACCACTGGAAAAATCACCATTAGCAGAGATGTACATATTTTGGAAGAAGCTCATAGCGGATTTCATCAAATGAACGAGTTTCAAAACACTAAAAATAGAAGTGATTGTGAATGTCAAAATGACAGCAGTGAAGTTGAAATATCATTTTGTCAAAAATCTACAACTTCTGATGGAAATATTCATGTAAACGCCGAATTTCCAACAGAAAATATTGAAGAATACTCTGCAGAAATGACTGATGAAGAGACTGGTATCCAGAAAGTTGAGGAAAGTGTAACCTCGAAAGAAAGTAATGCGGAAATCCAAGATGAAGTTCACGGTTTGAGAAGATCACAAAGAATAAATAAAGGTGTTCCAGCCAAGAAATATTCTGAAGAATTTTCAGTGGAAAACATTCAAACCGAGCCAAAGTGTAGAAATGAAGCTCTACAGAGGAGAGATGCGAACAAATGGATCGAGGCTATGGACGAAGAAATACGTTCCATGAAAGATAATAATACTTGGACATTGACTGAATTACCACCAGATAAAACGGCAATTGGAAGCAAATGGATTTTTAAATTAAAAACCGATAATCAAGGCAATATATCCAGATATAAAGCAAGGATTGTTGCTCAGGGTTTTTCTCAAAAATATGGTCTTGATTATGACGAAGTTTTTGCTCCAGTTGTCAAACAAACAACATTTCGTCTTCTCTTAACCATTGCTGGGAGGAAGAAAATGCACGTTCATCATTATGACTTCAAAACGGCTTTCCTAAATGCGGATTTGAATGAAGTAATATACCTGAAACAACCCCAAGGCTATATTGAAGAAGAACAAGAACATTTGGTCTGCAAATTGAATAAAACTATATATGGATTAAAACAATCAGCTCGAATATGGAATTCAACAATAAACAAAGTTCTCATTGATATCGGTTTTAGAAGGGGTGATTATGATCAATGTCTCTACACTAAAAAAGAGAAAGATAATTTCATATACATACTGATATATGTGGATGATATTCTAATAGCTTGTGAAAACATCACCATTATCGAGAAAACAGCCAAATTGATACAAAAAACTTTCAAAATGACAAGTTTGGAAAACATTGAAAATTATCTTGGAATACAAGTAAGAAGAAATAGTGATGGAATTTATTATATTCATCAACAGAAATATATTTCAAAACTATTAAAAAATTTCAATATGGAATCTGCCAAACCAGCTAGCATTCCTTTGGATACAGGATACTACAAAAATAGATTTTCCACTGATGAAAAATTTCATAATGAAGATGTTTATAGAAGCGCAATAGGAGCACTATTGTATCTTTCTGTGAATACGAGGCCAGATATATGTATCGCTACGTCAATTCTTGGAAGAAATGTTAGTAATCCTCATAAATATGACTGGACAGAAGTAAAACGGATCATGAAATATCTTAAAGGAACTCTGAATATAGAAATTAAGTTGGGAAATCTTTCAGAAGGAAATAATATTTTATACGGTTTTTGCGACGCTGACTGGGCTGGAGATAAAACTGACAGAAAGTCAAATAGTGGATATTTATTCAAATACATGGGAGCGATGTTCGATTGGCGATGTAAAAAGCAAACTTGTGTGGCACTTTCATCTACCGAGGCCGAATTCATCTCCCTGTCAGAAGCTTGTCAACAGACCATATATTTGACAGGACTTTTTCAAGATTTTCAAATCGAGATCTCAGAGACGATTATTTTCGAAGACAATCAATCATGTCTTAAAATGATTGACAGTGGCAAAATGAGTGACAGGACAAAACATATAGAAACGAAATACAATTTTGTCAAAGATCTGAAGCAGAAAAACAAAATTAATTTTCAGTATTGTCCGACCAGTTCGATGTTGGCTGATTTTCTGACAAAACCACTTGGGCCTGAAAAGTTGTCAACATTAAGAAGTTTGATTGGATTGAAGACAGAAAATTCATTGTTGTTGAGAAGGGGTGTTGGAGATTAACAACAAAAATGAATTTGAGCCACATTATATTTATATGTTTTTGATTCGATGTTTCTATGGTTGTGTGTTGTTATATATTGTCAAGTTCAGTTGTTATATTTTACCAGAAATAAAAATTATAAAAAGTCTCCATAAAGTTCTTATCATAAATATAAAGTATCTTCAAACATGGGTGTCTATTTTGTGACAAAATGGTGCCAAGGGTGTAGTTTGAAGTATCAGTTGTGACTTCGAAGGGTTTTTCAAATCGGGGTATGCGAGAACCGGTTCTCTGAAGTCAATACCGATTTACAAGTATTGAAATATTCGATAAATTATTAAGTGTGTTCAACTTTGACGTTTTTTTAATAGAAATTGTGAGAGGTTTTGTTAGTTTTGCAAAGTTGCAAAATTTTCGATAGTTACCCAATGACTTCATTTCCCGTTGTGTTTTTGGGATTGGAAAATTTTGAACAGCTCTGATTTTCTTTGTGTTTGGTATTATGCCTTCGGACGTAACAACATGACCCAAAAATTCTACTTCTTTTCTGAGAAACTCTGATTTATCCAATTGGATCTCAAATTGTGCCTCTCGAATTCAGAAAAGACCAATTTTGAGTTTTGGATGTGTTCCTGTAGTCCTGTGCTAAAAATAATTATGTCATCCATGTAAATCATACATACCTTATTCAGTAGGTCTTTCAGAACCTTGTCTTATACACGCTGAAGATTTGATGGGCCGTTCTTAAGGCCATACGGAAGTCTCAGGTACTCATAGTGTCCATGCTCTACATTGAGAGCTGTTTTTGGATTGAATTTTCGGTCATCTCGATTTCATGAAAACTGCTTGCCAAATCGAGGTTACTAAAGTACTGAGCTCGTCCCAGTTTATCTTTGTTTATGTTTGGGAGTGGGTAACGATCACTAATGGTTTTATCTTTAGGTTTTCGATAATCGACTAGCACACGCCATTTTGGCTTCCCGAAAGCATCCATATTTTTTGGAACTATCTAAACCGAGGAAGACCAGGGACTACAACTTGGTCGTATTATATTTTTTATAATTTATATAATATTTGACACTGAACGTATGGATACTTGTGGTCTGGTATTGACGGGTATTTTATCTGTGGTCTTGATTTCGTATTTGACCTTGGAGGTGAATGTTGATTTATCTTCTGGTTTCAAAAATATGTCTCAAAATTCGTCACTGAGTTTCAGTATAGCATATATTTCTTCCTTGTTCATGTGGTTTGTACGTATCAAGTCAGCAATATTAATATCGGTTGCCAATTTTAAAAAGTTTCGTAAGAATACATTTCGAAAGTAGAGGATTGAAAGCTCTCTACAGGAAGCGGTTGATCAATTTCACTGATATTGTTCTATCGGTGGGATTTTATACTTCCATACGGGCGAAACCATTTTTTGAAGTTGTCAATATTTGCGGAATGAAAAGATTATTAAGTGTTTCCTCAATGGTAAGAATTTTACCTTCAGACACTGTGACAGGCAGATATTTAAGTACTCTTTCTTGTGGGTTGACACAGACAGAAAAACTCGTATCTGTAGACTGTCTGAACTTGAACGGAATTTCAACATGATTTCCTATCAGTCTCTTATTTACAAGGTCTATATTCAGGTGCATATTTATCAAGTCTGATAATCCTAAAACTCCGTCAAAGTAATCATGGAAACTCTGGAAAAGCAGGTATCGAGATACCTTACTTTCTGACTTCTTATAGTCGTTTTGATAACAGTATTTGAATGATGAATATGTTCGAGAATAATTTTTCAAAAATAGATCTTGAACTTTCAGTATCGATAAATAGTTTAATAATTTTATTTTTTTATGACTAACTTCGACATAAGGTAATGCATTGTAACAAAATACATTGATTTCGGCTAAATATGATTTTGGAATTGGGTTGTTAAATGAAAATTTCCAGTTTCATCACAATCTATGTCGCTCAAGTATTCATTCTGAAAATTTGGTTCGTTTTTTGAGTAAACACCATTTTCTGAAGAGTATGCTTCTTCAAGCTGGGATTGTCATAAAATTGTTGATCCGTGTCATATTGGGAAAATTCATCGTATTCGTTAGAAAATAATTCCTCAGATATTTATATCTGAGGAATTTTCATTTTTAACTCGCGGTAAACATTTTTTGAGGGTTTCGGTAATTATTAGAGTTCCTAAAAGTGCTATTTTGTTGAGAAAAAGGTCTTTGAGACTTTTTTTGGATTCTTTGATGTAGTGGGTTCCGGTTTCGGTAATTGATTAGGTGAAATATTTTTTGGTTTAAAAACATTCTGAGGAGGTCCGAAAACTTCTCGGTTTGTAGGGTATATTTGCGATGGTAATTGTCTGGGTTGGATATTAATAGATTGGCTTGGTCAATTAGTTCTACTTGAAAATTATGGATTAGAAAAATGTTGTTCATTTTTTGAAAAATAATTTGGGTTAGGAAAATTTTTGTTTTGAAAATTTTGTCTTTGAGGTTGTATGAATCTAGGGTAATTTTGTTTGACGTTTGGCATGATGGATTGTCTACCGAAAGTATTAAACTTTGGTTTCTAATCGTTTCACGAACCATACATTTTTTCAAAAGTTTCTAACTCGTTTACGTATGCCATAGTATTCCAGTGAGGCTAGCTTTTTGAGATACATAGTATTTATTAAAATACCTGGACGACCAGCAATAAAAGTACTGTGGGCTACTTCATCTTAGTGACTTGTTTGGTGAAGTTTTTCTTCTGGAGTTAAGTCTGGGTTGTTACTGACTCTTTGAACTATATCACTTTTGGTTAGTTGAATTCTACTATCGAAAGTTTAGATCTTCTGCCCTAAGGGGTCGACTTCTAGTTAATTCTTGAACTAAACAGTCCAAATCTCTCCTACCCGAAAAATATTGTTTCAGAGCAGATTTTAAGGCGTCCCAAGAATTAAATTCAGTTCTGTTACCAACCATATACTCGGCTTTACCTGTCAATTTTTCTTGAATACATACAAAAACATGTTTATTAAGTGAAGCATCATTAAACACAGTATACAGTAAACAGTATAAGTGTTCATCCTTGCAGCTTTCCTGGGGATGTGTCGTCTCCTTGTCCGCTCGTTCTGGGTGGTCCTCGAAGGATTCTTGTTTAATTTGTGCTGAAGGGATTGAAACTTCACGACGCGAAAAGTTCATTTCGCTGCACAAATCCTACTGACTGCCCCAATTGAATGAATGAAACCAAGAAATAACTTTTCAAAAATTATTTATTTCACAAACTAGAGACGACTGTCTTTCAGGAGAGCTACAAACAGAATAATAATCAATAAAATGTTAACTGGATGCTAACTGCATGTCAAGATAAGGAATTCCTGGAATATCTCTTTGTCAGCTGAATCTCCGTGTGAATGGCCGTGTCATAGGAACTATGATCACGAAACTCTCGCTCGACTCGTTACTTTCGAATAGCGCTCACCCAATACTCGAGACATTCACATGAAAAAACACTGATAAGTCACGTCCATTCCAAAAGCCTTTTTGTTTATCTGCTATTAGCATTGGAAAATTTGCCGAGAAATATATATTTTCTGACAAATGTTCTCGTTGTAATATTAATTTTTATCATCTAAAAATAGGTATTTTGATATATACAGTATGTCTCACTTCTCATGGAAACACCCCCGTATCTTCCGTAATAGTCGAGGTAGAACGATGAAACTCTCAGGACTGATGGGAATGCTCAAAATGCACCTACCACCTGAATAGGGTTGACCAAAGTGATATACACTGTCCGCCACTCGCGATGGAACACCCCATTTTTAGGTAAAACATATTACGGCGCAAAATAGTTCGCTTCCAATCACTGAACCCCTTCATTCTATCTGGAGAGTACTCTCAGGTATGAAAGATACATATGCTGTGAGATGCTATCATTCATTTTGAGCCTATCTGAGGAAAATGTCACATCACCACATTCTCAGATTATCGAGATAGTGTGAAGCAGTTTATGAAAAATTATCGATGGCAGCATCTATTATAACTGAAGAAAATTATTCGTAAAACTAATTCTGGTTGCTGAACATCCAAATTCTATCCCAACCAGAAGTGAGAGTTCTCGATTGATGAGCAAAAACTGCAAAAAATGGAAAAAATCTATATTCAAAGGTTCACATCTCGAAAACTGTATAATCCTGAGCTTTGGCTGTGGACACTTTCAATCAGCACATCAAGAACTACAAGCAGCCGCTGAATTTATCAAAAGACACCCGCTAGAGGTAGCTGTGCACCCTGGAACTGTACATAAAATATATAATCTATTCGTGAGCACCGGCCAAGTAACAAAGGACAGAAAAATTGTAGAACATCATATTGATGATGATATTGGCGGCTCATCAAGCTGATCCTAGAATTAGTTTGAGAAACTTATTGCTTCAACTCAATATGAGTCGCAGTAAAATATGGAGGTGTTTAAAGAGGCATAAAATGCATGCGTTCAAACCCAAATTTTTACATACTTTGCACGAAGGAGATGAAATCCGGCGTATAGAGTATTTTTTTTGGATGCAGGGAAATTATCTCAATGACAGGAATTTTTTGAAGCATATCTTATACAGTGATGAGGCTACCTTCACCACGAATGTTGTTGTATCTTCCCAGAACATAAGGTTTTGGGCTGAACAAAATCCAAATTGGGTGGTGAATTGTAGAGACCAAATATCTCAGAAAGTTAATGTGTGGTGTGGTATCCTGAACGAAAATATTATCGGGTCATTTTTTTTCGATCAAAATTTAAACGGACGACTATTCGTTGATTTTCTCGAAAATGCATTTTCCGATGTGTTGGAAGAACTACCTTTGGATGTAGTCCAAATTATGTGAAAAATCATACTGTGTCTCAACATGATTTTTCAGTTAGATGGTTTATCAGTTCACAATAGTGGCATAACAAGGATTTGGTTGAATAGGAATTTATCTACCTATGAAATGGATAGGACCCAATAGCCCTCTCGTAGTATGGCCACCACGATCCCTAGATTCAACTCCACAGAATTTTCATTTATGAGGAATCTTGAAAAATGAAGTTTATAAGGATAGGCCAACAAATAAGGAAGATATCCGTGCAAGAATTATACAAGCGTGTAGAGGAATCACACCCAGAGAACTGAAAAGAGTTGGAGGAAATAATAGAAGGCGCATAGAAAAATGTGTTTGATTGGAGGGAAATTTCATAGAAGGCACGAAAATATAAAATTGTCAACCGTTAAATCATTTGAAATTGATTGCTTGGTTTTTTAATTGAAAATATTATTTTGAAAGTAGTACTTCGAAAGAATTTTGAACTACATAACATTTTTCGCCACAAAATATACTTTTTCTTCTTCAAATAATGGGAAACTGAAAATATGAACTAACATTTACCATCCTAAAACCTTACTGTTTACATTTTTCCATTTCTCTTATAAAATTGCCATTTTCTCTCTTATTGAGAAGGAATAACTTTCCTGACAACAAAATAAAAATTGAATTATTTATGTGAAAACAAAAATCGAGTTTATCTTAAACAATTTCGTTCATGTTTTGATGTCAAAACCAAAAAAAAATCTACTTCAATTATTACGGAAGATATTTCCATGAGAAGTGAAACAAATTCGGATTTTTCAGGACTGAAATTTTTCCAGGAAAAAAATGTAATCGTGGTAAGTTGGTAGTCCTGATCACGAATCTGAAGGAATTTTCAGCCAAATTTTCCCACTAATATGTTTTACCGTAAAAATGGGGTGTTCCATCGCGAGTGGCGGACAGTGTATGTCACTTTGGCCAACCTCATTCAGGTGGTAGATGCATCTTGAGCACTTCCATCAGTCTTGAAAGTTTCATCGTTCCTCCTCGAATATTACGGAAGATACGGGGGTATTTCCATAAAAAGTGAGACAAATTCGGATTTTTCAGGACTGAAATTTTTCTAGGAAAAATTGTAATCGTAGTAAGTTGGTAGTCTTGATCACTAATCTGAAGGAATTTTGAACCAATTTTGCCCACTAATATGTTTTACCGTAAAAATGGGGTGTTCCATCGCGAGTGACGGACAGTGTATATCACTTTGGCTAACCCCATTCAGGTGGTAGATGCATTCTGAGCACTTCCATCAGTCTTGAGAGTTTCATCGTTCTACCTCGAATTTTAAGATACGAGGGTTTTTCCATAAGAAGTGAGACAAATTCGGATTTTTCAGGACTGACATTTTTTCAGGAAAAAAAATATTCGTAGTGAGTTGGTAGTCCTAATCACGAATCTGAAGGAATTTTGGGCCTATTTTGCCCCCTAGTATGTTTTACCGTAAAAATGGAGTTTCATCGTTCTACCTCGAATATTACGGAAGATACGGGGGTGTTTCCATGAGAAGTGAGTTTTTTTTTGGGAAAGAAAGTTGATACAAAAAAAGGATGAGGGAATCTTCCCTACCTCCCCTACTAACACCATGGAGCATTTTGCAGCTGTCGACTGCCAGTATTGGTTCGAACACATAGTGTAACCTTCGCATATTTTTGCATTCATTGTGACTCTATTTATAGACATTTTTGCAAGATTCCTGTATATGCGTGAAGGTAGGTAGTAGTTGATTATAAAATATTTTAGATATTTCATAACTATTTTGTTTTTGATGTTTTACAATTTTTAATTTTTTTTATAAATTATCAAAATATCGGTATTGTAGAATACCAAGTAGGATCTGAATGTGGAATATTCCACATTAGAGGCTTCTTTTGAAAATATTTTTCACTTTTTAGAAAATGCCTCTGAGAAATGTAGAAGAACATAAGTGGACTGAAGAAAACATGATAATGACAGTACACGCGGTACGGAGAAAAACAATGAGATATTTAGCGGCTGCTAAACATTACAGTACCGCGCTCTACATTATTTTGGTACTGTAAAAATGATAAAGTTGGACTTATTGAAAAAGAGACTCTGGGAAGAAAACCTGTTTCAACTCAAGTGCTAGAAACCAAACTGGTAGAGTACATTCTGTTAATGAAGAAAAAAATTTTTGGATTGACAAGGCGGGACCTATGCTCTATTGCTTTTCAACTTGCTAGGCAGAATAAATCTATCAAAACCATCTTCTTTGCTCCACCAAAAATCAGGAAAAAAACTGGATGAAGCGTTTTCTTCATAGACATAAGGATCAATCAGTTTGAGAAAACCTACAGATACATCAACTCAACGGGCTGCCGGATTCAACAAAGAAAGGGTAGATGAATTCTTTGATTTACTTGAAACGATTTTTGAAGAAAAAAGTTTACTGCTAGCCAGATTTTCAATGTGGACGAATGTGGTATTTGTATTTCACAGTCGAAGCGTCCCCAAATAGTGACATTGAAAGGAAAACGTCAGATCGGAAGCCTCACTTCTGCAGAAAGGGGGTCGTTAATAACTGTTGTAATGTGTATGAGCGCAGAAGGGAATTTTATTCCACCTTCAATCATATTTTCGCGAAAAAACTGTAACGAACAATTGAAGAAAGGTGCTCCACCTAGGACTGTTCAAATTTCACCCGTCTGGTTGGATACAGACTAACCTTTTTACTGCCTGGTTTGACCACTTAAACCACTTTATTGAGAAAGTTCGTCCATCTGAAAATAATCCAATTCTCCTTATCCTCTATAGACATAATACCCATACTGAACCTGGATGTTGTCGTGAAGGCTAAAGAAAATTTTGTGACAATTCTTTGTATTTCTCCGCACACATTTCATGAAATGCAGCCCCTTGATGAAACAGTGATTGGGGTACAGGAAACATTCTATAATAAAGAAATTAGAATGTTCTTGAGAACAAATCAACGTGCTGTCAATCACTTTGATGTATGCGAACTTTTTGGCCGGGCTTACTTAAAAGTTCATTCCGCCGAACGAGCTGTTAAGGGTTTTGCTGTTACAGAGATTTATCCGCTTAGAAGAGGTGTTTTTACTGATGAAGATTTTTTGGCAGCGTCACATCATGATGATGTAGTTCAAGAAGAACAGCTTGCAGACCTCAATCGCGAAAATAGAGAAGAAAGGCAATGTTCACCAATTTCAGTTAATCCAGAAGACATTGTTCCGGTACTCACCATGAAGAAAAAAATAGCAACCAAGGGTAGAAAACCTGGCTGGGCAAAAATAATAACTTCTACACCAAATAAAAAGGATTTAGAGAAGTCAGATAATTCAGGAATAGAAAGAAGGGAAATGGTAAAGAAAAAAATTTTTGATGCAGTACCAAGTTGCAGTGGAGTGCAAAATAAACCAAAAAAACAAAAGAAGCAGCAAATTCCCGCTCAACGTCAGAAAAGAGTTTCATCTTCATCGAGCTCAGAATCTAACAAGAGCTCATTGCAAAATTCTTCAGGCGATGAAGAAAACTGTCCGCTAGAAACGTGCCCTGTTGTCGCAATTGGTCTCTTTTCAAATGTTACTCGCGGAGAAATATGGGTTATGTGTGTCTTGTGCAACTGCCGAGCAAACGAAGAATGTGCAGATGCCAAATAAAAACTCTTAAATCTGCGATTTTTGTTCTTAGTTATTTTGTTCTTTCTGCTCTTTATGTTAATTTATTGTTTTGTTTTTCGTATTTTATAATAAACAGAAATAAACGTACGTTATTTTCCAATAATCTTTTGCTTGATTAAAAAAAACAAATTATTTGAATATCAATTCTAATATTACCTATTCTACATTGGCGTATATTGGTATTCCACATTACGCACACATTTTTCAGCTAGAGAAAAAGTGCACTTTATTTTTAAGTTGTTTTTCTGACATGAATTGTTTTTTTTATAATTTTTATTATTTCAGTTTTGTGTTTGTAACACTTCACGCTATCTATATTCCAAAATGTGAATTATAATGTCGAAATTTTCATTTTTATTTTTCCAAAAAACAAAACAGTATTCCACAATCGGCTATATTACTCTAATACCACTAATAATTTAAAAATTGTTTTTAGCACATATGTTGAAATACCCTTGCTGAAAGTGAGAACTTTTTTGGGTTCAACATTAGAATAGAAAGCTATACTGAATCTCTTGATTAAAAAAAATCATAGGACATAAGGACCACAAAAAAATTACTTTCCACCAACTATCGTGAAACCCAATAATTTGTGAAGGGAAAAAATTAAAAAAAAAAAAAACAATTTTTGAGGAGATTTAAAGAAAAATAGTTCATACAGGAGTTGAAAATCTCCATATTACATACAACATTTTTACTAGGAATTCAGTTTCGTTCATGACTAAGCCTTTTCCACCCCCTATAATTCACCCCATTTCATTTTCCATACTCGTTTTAATTTACTTTTCTTATAACGGTCCTACTTCTACAATAAATGTTTTGCTGTTAATATTTTTCTGTCTTTCTGGCGTTTCCAACGGGCTCCTGCACTACTCTATTGAAGTTCAAAATGAAGTGATTATATTTTTAAGAAAATCAATCTTTTTTATGTTAATGATTTTTCAAATGTAAACTAATAGTTTGTTCACATCTTTGTAGTGATTTATCTCAGAAATTTGTTGTCAATAAACATATTGATTTCTAATTTGGATACCAGAAAGAATAATATCTATATTTTTCAGTTTTCATTGCAAACTGAAAATTACCAGATTGAGATTTTATTGAAATTATTTTCAGATTGATGCACCCATACTACTACAACTTCAGGATAATGTACCTGTAGGAATTTTGGCCCATTTCGCCCAATTGATTAATAGCGGTGAATTGAGACACAGAAGTTTTGGCGGATCAGAGAATATAAAAAGATATGGTCAGCCTGTACCTCCTAATTATGATGTATCTAAAATACCTGTTCCAGTTTCTCTGGTTGTTGGAGCAAACGACTGGTTAGGAACATTAGACGTGAGTTACTTTGAAACTGAACGCAATATATGTAGGACCAATTATTAATGTTAAATTAATCTTACCTAAAATGTATGAGATATCTGTATATCAGGCCAAATGACCAATTTTTGATAATTTTTTGAAATTCGGTTTTCAGAGAGTCAAAAACAATACTTCATTTATATTCTTATCTTAGCAACTGATACAAATAAACGTCAATATAAATTAGTCCAGGAATTCAAACAGTAAAATTCTTTCCCCAGTAATGGTTCTAGGGTAGAAAATAACAATTACTCAATCTTCATGTCTTTTTGTCACATCCAATACACAAAGTCTTGAAACAGGTCTTCTTAAAATGACTCCGTTAGCTAACTGAACGTCGACTATTCTGATTCGGTTGTCTTTCGCAGGATACAAATTCAAAACTCTTTCTTTGAGCCAATGATTTCTTGGACCATTGGGGTCAACTATGAGAACAACATCGTTCTTTTGAATACTTGGTGTTTCTTGTTACCATTTGCTTCGTTTTGTCACATATGTAAGGTATTCATATGTCCACCTCTTCCATTCTGAGAGTAGGTTGAAATTTTCTTTTGCCAAGTCAACGCAAGACATTGCCGCATAAGAAGGTCCAATTAGAAAATGATTTGGTGTGAGTGGTTCAGAGTCGACAGAGTCCAGAGAAATGTGTGTCAGAGGTCGTGAGTTCACTATATTCTCTATTTCTGCTAGAACAGTTCATAGAGCATATTTTTGAGGATATTTGGTTTGTAACATCTCCTTCGAAATTTTTTTAACAATCTGGATGAGACGTTCCCAGTCATCCTCCATATTTAGACTGCATGGAGGATTAAATTTCCAAAATATATTCTTCAGTGAGAAATTGTTTTTTATCCCTCTCTGCTTCAGAATTGGAATTCACGTTGTGCTGATCTGTAGAGTTCTTCTGGACATCCTCTTCTACACTCGAATTGTCTCAGAACATATATAAAACTATTAGTGGAAAGATTATGAGCAATTTCTAAATGTACAGCTCTGGTGGCCATGCAGGTAAAAATTACACCACAACGTTTTTCGTGACTTCTCTTGACAGTTACCATTATAGGCCAAAATAATCCATCCCTGTTCTGATGAATGTTCGTATTGTTCTCTCAAGTCGACAAGGTAGCAGTTGTCCCATAATTATTGGTATATTTGGAATAGCTCTTTGATTTTAACTGGTTTGACAATGTGCCCATACTGATTTAACTGCTTATCTAATGAGTAAAATCTAATATTTTTGTCTCAAATTCTGGACAACAACTTCTTGTCCATAATGATTGACTTGCTCGTGGTAATGATGAAAGATGAGTCTGGTAATTTTATGTTTAGGGTCCAAAATTATTGGGTTTCTGAAATCTTCTCGCGCATTCAACATATTGTCTAGCCTCCTTGTTTGAATCTGTTTTTCCGTTAATCAGAACGACAACTCTCCGAAGTTGAGAAACTTGTGCAAGCTAAGGACTAACGAGATCTTACCTTTCAACATGTGATTCCTAACACGGTAAGCGAAGTAATCCATCTTCATCCATAGTATGAGGCAATGGGTAAAGTATACTGCTACCTTTCAGAACATCATCATTTAAATATTTAATCTCTTCGGAAAATGTCTCTAATTGGATTTTCTTATACAATAGCTTCTCTGCTGATATAATTTCCCCTTTTTCTAGTTCTTCCACTTTTGTGAAGAGATTCTTTAAGTTTTCATTCAAATCAACGTGCCTTTTAGCCTTCCCATTCCAATTCCTTGTTTACTTCTTTTTATGAATCTGAGCATCCAAGCATCTTAACAATTTTGTCCATTTTGAAAAATGTGGTTGGAGTTGGAATAACAGAAGTCAAAAAAAAATATTCCTTTCTTTCTTCAAAAACTGTTTTGTCCATTATTCTTGGACTTTTATTCTCATTCTCTGTAGGCCAATTTTCCCTAGGAAATTTTAGAAACTCAGGCCCTTGGGGCCATTGACTATTTGAATTGAAATCCAAAATTTGATATCTTTTAGTGGCTTCATCCGCAACATTATCATTGGAGGTGACATATCTCCATTGATTTTCTTTGGTTAGGTTTTGTATTTCCCCCAAACGTTGAGACACAAATCTATGTGCTTCTGATCTAATCCGGTATAACACTGTTTCAGAGTCTGTCCAATAAATAACTTCTGATATTTTTAAGTCCAAATTGTTAATTAAGTAGCTAGATTGCTGCTTGTAATTCCAACCTGAGTATTGAAACAGGTTGTTTCAAAGTGGTACCTCTTGCTTTCGCATTGACAGAAGCTACTTGAACAGAATATTTGTTTTGATAACGTGAATATGCTACTGTAGCATATGCTCTTTCAGAAGCATCACAGAACGAATGCAGTTGAATGGTTGATTAATTTCTTTCCAAAGTGCAATACAGCCAAAGTTGTCATCTTTCATTTAGAATATCTGTAATTTCATCGTCCCACCCGAGTTTTATTTTCCAAATATTTTGTAGGAGGATTTTGCTCTGAATTGTGAAAAAACCTTGAGGGTCAAAAATTGACATGACCAATTTCAATATTTCTCGCTCAATTGGTCGTCGTTTCAATTACAAAATATCATTGTCAATTTTATGCAATTTCATTTGAAATATAAAGTTATCACTGAAGGGATTTCCAAAAACACCTAAAATTCTCTCAGTTACATTTTCCAAATTAGACTGAAAGTTTTTCTCTTCAAATAGTCTCAACTTGGGATTGATATGATTGAGAAGTTCAGTTGAATTAGAGATCCAGTTACATATGGTAAACCCACCTTTTGAATGAACATATATAATATCATCAATGAGTTCCTTACCTTCCTCAATGGAATCTGCATTACCTAAGTAATCATCCATATAGTGATGTTCAATGATTTCTTCCGTTGCTGCTGGAAATTTCTCGCTAAATTCTCAAGCATTTCGATTCTTTGCCTCCTGCGCTAGGCATGGGCCATTTGATGATCCAAAGAAAACTACTTTAATTTCATATTCATCAGATTCTCTATTTCTGTCAAGTCCACGCCATAGAAACCTCTGAGCTATACAATCTTGGTGGCGGACTTTCACTTGTAATTTATCCTGAAATTCATCAAAATTGTATAAAGCGAATTATATAAATCGGGACCTGTCATTAAGCAATCATTCAAGCTGATGCCATTTGATTTTGAAGAAGTATCAAACACAGGTCTAAATTTATTCGGTTCATTTGGGTTAATAATACCAAAATGTGGAAGATACCAAATATTTTGGAGATTGAATTTGACTTTCTTCTTTCGTGAGTATGTGAATATACCCTTTCTTCAGAAAGTCATAAGATGGATGACTTACCATATGTCTTACCATACTCAAAGCTCTTGTCCATTTTCTTTTTCCTACATGCTAACCTATTCAACGCATTATTTCTGCTTTCTGGGAGAACTGAATTTTCATTTCTCCACAATAGTCCAGTTTCCCATCTGTCTCCAATTCTTCTCTTAGTCTTATCTAGAATGGTTTGTGCCCTCTTGCCCTCTTTTGACATGGATTTTTCAATTTTATCTGCTCCAGAAATTTTATTATTCCATTGTTCTTTTACAAGTTCGTGAAGTTTGTCTAAATCATCCCTCTGTTTTCCATGAGTATAACAAGCAAATTCAATATTTTTTTTTATTGTGAGTACCTGGTCTAGAACATTTCCGTGTATAACCCAACCCAGCAATGTCTTACTTACTGCTGGACCATTCCATGGTCCAGTAATAATTTTTCTGTTCACCGGTAACAGCCAATTGTCTTGACCAATTAAGATTCTAGGTTTGGCATTTATCATTGGGGCAATTTTCTTATTTATATAAGGATATTTTTTGAGAATCTCACCTGTTTCCACAGTTTGTGTAGGTGGTGATAAGCCTTTTATTGTTCTCGAATGTCTCACTTGGAATTCCGCAATGTTTTCTTCTGATTTTATTGTGAAACTGAACTCTGGAAACTTCTTGTTCTTTGACTTGATTGTTAGTCCACTGAATACTAAGTGATTGTTGAGGTCCTTGGAGATTCAATTCATTTGCCAATTGTTCTTCAATCAATGTGACTGTAGAAGCATCATCTAAAAGTGCATAGGTTTTGACATTTATCGTACTATAACTGACGGTGACCAGTAGAATTTTGCGTAGAATATGTTTGTTTGTAGAAATATGACAATTGACTTCAACATCATTGACATTTTCACTGGGAATCGAGGTGGATTCCAAATTTGTAATATCATTTTTATCATCTGATGGGTGGATATCATTTTTATCATCTGATATTGCAAATATTCTTCTTCTTACAGGCATACACATTATGAAAAGGCACAAAATAAGAAAAACAAAATTTTTTTGGAAGTCACAAAATTCCATCTTTCATGAACAGAGAAGGATTTGAATGTACAACATAAGTTCAAACAATGTAAATTTTTTTCACAACATATACACTTTTTTCTATCCACTGTAGTCAAAGTATAATTTTTGTACCACAACTACGCCCTGTAAACGCTGGCAGGAAACGTCTTTTTGTAGGAAACGTCTTTTGACAGAAAACCATAGGTTTCAATCCACATAATTTTGTATGAATTAGGAAGTTTATTCATTAATTCTTGTAGAAAAATAGGAAGGTGATTATTTCCATTAGGGGAGTCAATAGTTCCAACAAGGTTTTTTACTTCATTGGAAAATTGTATCAGTGAGTCAAGTCTTTCCTCTTTCACGATAGGAAAACATTTCACCTTTTCGAGTAGCATAAAAATTATTTATTGAGGTTGTCCAAATCTACTTTCCAGAATTTTCATTATTTTGTCATCATTCTTAGGCATAATTAGTAGACTTTGAACGATTTTCAAGGAATTGCCTTTTAGTCACTTCTGTAATCTACAGTGATTTTCTTCCTGAGACAAACCACACACTTTAGAAGAATTGCGATACTGGTAAATGAAATTTGGCCATTCCATAGGATTGCCACTAAATATTGGCAAATTCCTTTGGCATTGACTGTCGTGCTAAAAATGTTTTGAATTGTGAATCAGGTATTTGATGATCACTTTTTGTAATAGTTGGTTTCAAATAATGATCCTTTACCTTATTTTCCATTTTCACACTTGAAGAAGATCCGTTATGCGGTATTTTCTGCCATGGATGTTCTCCTTTGACCCATTTATTTATATCAGGTCTTCTCACCCTCTCACAGAACTCACTTTCCTCTGAATTCAGCTCATCATCCGCCAATCGTGATAATTTCAACGCTAACTCAATATCAAGCATTTCTTCTTTCTCCTGAAGCAGCTCTTGTTCCAAGTTCTTTTTTAAAGGGAAATTCGAAGTTCCGCTTGCTGACGTCTTGATTCACTGTTCTTTGTTTTTGACACATTCTGGCTCCTGCTACGTTTGAAAAGGTACTTCTTTCAGCTATGAAACTATGAGATTTCAATGGCATTGAACAAGACTTAACTTGAGAAGCTAGTTTCTGACTTTCAGACTTTTCCCTGAGCCTTTGACTACGTCGTAACAGAAGTTTTTCGGACATATAATCACAGATTAGTTCTGTTGGCAGCGAAGGACCATTTGTTATTTATTAATCTTACCTAAAATGTATAATGTAATATTTATATCACGCCGAATGACCGATTTTTGATAATTTTTTGAAATTCGGTTTTCAGAGAGTCAAAAACAATACTTTATTTATATTCTTATCTCAGCAACTGATACAAATAAACGTCAGTGTAAATTAGTCCAGGAATTCAAACGGTAACAATTAAATTCAAGTGTTATTTCGAGTTCAATGATAGCGAATGAAAAATATCTTCAAAATAATCTAACGGTATCGTTTTGAAGATCGTATTTCTGGTTCACAACCAGCTCCGTAGTAAAATTGGCTAGCTAGCCTTTTTCGAAGATGTTTATGTATTCGCTTATACGTACAATAACATTCGATCAAAATTTGGGAATACTTTGTTTTGTACGAATTCCTTTGATGGCTTTGAATTTTGATTTTGTTGGTGAATGAATATTTATCGGTTTTATATGTGTCGTACGATGGATAAATGTTTCAATAATATAACTTCAATCAACAACATTGTCTTTCTTCGAAACAGAGAAGTTTTGTAAGCAGTTCCGTATAGTCTTTCGTTCGTGTCGGAGTGATATAGTGTCACCATTAAAGTGCGCACCTTATGGGAAACTTTTTTTTCGAAAAGTTTCAATGAAGTTCGGCAATGAACTTTGGCACTTGTTTGTGCTTTGAATTCAACTTGAAATGATGCGGCCAACTGCGACCCACTGACATTCAGTTTTTGTCAAATTCAACTTGTTTTTTGAAAAAAATTGAAAAAGTGCATTTCTAGATCGAATTTAACAAAAAGTTACTTGAAAAAGTTGTGTCTACGGCTATTTTATATCCATATGCCAAATTTTATGCAACTAGGATGAAGTTAACGTTTTGCTTATTTTTGACAGCTATCCCCTTTATTTCAAAAAACAATTTCGGTTAATTGTCATCAATTCATGTATACATAACAAATTCATCATGGAGTTTAACTTTTCTGATAAATTTTAACTTATACGGACATTTTTAAAGAGAAATTAAAAATGTGCGCAGTTGGCCGCATTATTTTGAATTAAATTCAAAGCACAAACAAGTGCCGAAGTTAAACTTCATTGAAACTTTTCGAAAAAAAAGTTTCCCATATGGTGCGCACTTTAATGGTGACACTGTATAGTGAGAAGTACTTCCTATTTTAGTAAATTACGTGATTTCCAAAATGAGATCTCAACTAAAATCAATATAATTTCGAATATTAGTCATATAAAAAAAGGTCGCTAAATTTTTTATTGATGATGGATACAACTTCGGGCGATCCAGTTGGGTCGTCCTCTCATGATGCTATCGCCCAAAATTCTCCAGATTCTATTGAAAATAATAGAACAGATTCGCAGACATCATATGATTTCAACAACAAATATTCAAAGACACGGTACCGTATATCGTTTTTGTAGAGCATGCTGATGAAAACATTAGTAGATTAGAGAGTTGGATATTCCTTTTCATCGAAGGGCAGCATTTGAAAAGATATCATAGATATCATCTCAACATGATAAAACAGAGGTTTTGTTCAAAACATATTCAATAGCAAACTCTTTATGACTGTATACTTCGTAATGAATTAAGTCGCCTACATTCCCAAATTTTTCACTCAACGCAAGGGTGTCATTAAAGAAGTTTTCAATTTTGTTGTTGAAGATTATCTCAAATCTGCAATTGTATCAGATGTAGAAGTCGTAAACGTTCAGATCATTTCGCACTGGTTCAGCAGGAGGAATAGACTCCCTCAGACCTTGTCATTCACAAGACTTGAAATCTGAAAGTTCTGCTTGTTGAGTTGAAAAGGTTTTGTCCTCTTTGACTTCCTTGTGTCACTTTCTGCTAAGCGGTCTACTGAATCTCGATATTTGTCCTATTTTGTATGATGCATCTTTGATAGCATCAAAGAAAGATGGTAGCATTTGCTCCATTGCTATTGGTACCATTTTTCGTCGCCTTGTGGCAAAATTATCATGTATTGATGTTTCAGTTTTCTTAGGAAGTTAATTTCGTCCTGTTCAATTTGGATTTGCAACTCCAGGGGGATGCGAAGCAGTTGCATATGCTGCCCGTCTCTTTTTAAATGAGCATCCCAATGCATCTTCTCAAATTTTTGTTGAACTAGATTATAAAAATGCCTTCAACATGATTCACAGAAACATCATTATACGAAAAACCCACGGAATATTATTGAAATTCACCATTTTTGAACTTTGAAAAACTACAATCTTATTTCAGAGATGGATTCAACAAAGCAATACCCTAGGTGTGTTCCCAGAACACACTGGGAGCTCCTCTCTCTGTAGAGTTTCTATCACGTTGGCTCACACACAAAACAGAGTTCTTCAATCCTATTCTCATCTCATCTCAATCGTCTTCATTTTTATATAGCATATTTTCTATTAAAATACTGTTTGGCAATCCCCAAATTATTGCATACAGGAATTCGATTGCATCTTACGCCAATCTTAATTCTGATAGTTCAGGTATTCGATTAGCTTCGTCCCTCTCACTGCCAGCATTTCTTTCCTCTTATAACAGTTCCCGTCATTCGATCAACTCTATTCTTTCCAAATCTGATATTTCTGATGCATATTACTTGCATGGTGAAAATAAATAGTTGTCTCAAAATACAAATACCTTTCCAGAAAATAAAAAGTGTCAGAAAGCCTGGGATTATCCAATGATTAATTTGTTTCATAATCAACTTCTTTAGTCAGGTGAACGTTCCGATATTCAAATGGCTAGACTCAAAGCTGTTATGTCCAAAGAATCTGGTGCCTGGCTGAATGCTCTTCCCGTGGCTTCTTTGGGCACCCTCTTAGATGGTGCATCTTTTAGAATTTCGATACATCTTTGTTAGGTTCTTCAATTTGTGTTAGTCATAAATGCAGATGTGGATCCTTCAGTTCTGAAACCCCTTGGTGTTAGTCGAGATGATGGAAAGCGTCTAGACGGGATGAGTCTAATCCCTTGGAAATTTGGAAAACTTCTGGTTTGGGACTTCACCTGCGTAGGTGGTGCGTGTAATTCACCTTCACCTGCGTGTAATTAGGTGGTGCAGCCGCTATGATTGCAGAAAAAACGAAATGTCGGAAATACTCCCCTTTACTGAGTTTCTACTGTTTCTTTCCTGTTGCAATTGAAATCTTTGGTGTTTTTGGACCTCATGTTTCTGAATTGTTGAAAGAAATTTGTAGAAGAATGATGACAACCAAGCCTATTCATTTTTAATTCGAAGAATCAGTATCGCCATTCAAAGGAGTAATGCCACATCGATATTGGGTACTCTTTTGTCTATTCAAAAACTAGATGAAATATTCCTGAACCCACAAATCAAATCAAAATTTTCTATGAACACCCAAAATGGAGTAAGCAGATTGATCATTTCTCGATTTTCTCAGAAGATGCAGTGGAAAATAAACAAATTCTGGAATTATCATTCTCTCACAAATTCGAAAACAACTTCCATGAATCTATTTAATTCAGTTTCATGCAATTTAACTCCAATTGGGTCATGCGCATTCAAACGCTCAGGAGTCCCTTCGTTATCTTTTGGAAGATTGACATGATGACGTTAGTAGAATTGATGAGAAATCTAAACCGACCTTAACGAAAATAAACAAAAAATTGAGCGACAGCGGAAAAGCACAAAAGTCATGGCTGATTTATTAGAGTAGGTACATGCAACTCTAAGATTGTAGATAATATCTTTGGCCAATTGAAATCCACGATGAAGTGCATACATACACTGTGGACACTCATCTGTAACCTTTGATCCTTTCAGGGATTTGTCACTCTCCATACAAAGAACTGGCCAATTGAGTTAATCAAAATGTTTGGATTTCTTCAGAAGAGAGGAAACTTGGGATGGACATGAAAAACCGACGTGTTCGAGTTGCAAGGAAAGAAGAAAATGCACAACGTATCTATCAATCCATAAGTTTCCCGTATTTTAGTCATTCATTTTTAAAGATTTTCTGTAACAGAAATATTTAGAGGCAAATTTAAAGTTGCCATCAAATTTCCTTTAGATCGCTTAGATATGAACAATTATGCAGCAGACAATGTGACTCCTTGTCGTTA
Source organism: Leptinotarsa decemlineata (assembly GCF_025532065.1). Lineage (NCBI taxonomy): Eukaryota > Metazoa > Arthropoda > Insecta > Coleoptera > Chrysomelidae > Leptinotarsa > Leptinotarsa decemlineata. Next base: position 18,587,881 of record NW_027412533.1, read on the forward strand.
TAATCTATAAGCACTTTCGAATCACAGTAGGTCTATATACAGCGGACATTATACTGCATTCCGCAGACATTTCTATACTATTTTTCCTATATAATGATTAACACGTGTCACCAATTTCACCAAAATCGCTCATACGTAGAGATGCATACATCTGAAACGAGTTCGCACTTTTGAGCGTTTTCAAAAGTTATTTTCGATCTTTTAATTCCAATGTTATAATGAATTATACTCTGTATAATATTGAGATTTTTAAATAAAAAAAAATTATAAAAAAGAAACCGAAGTATGGTGCAGTCCAATCAATTCCATCAAATATGAGTGTTTTGTATCTGTATCTGTAGAATAGTGTGGTGAGTGTAGTAGACCAAGAGCACTTAGGCTACATGTGACTCATTGTACAACCTCCCAAGGAGTTGTCCTCCTAGGTCATCGTCCATCCTGTCCTTTCCAGAAAGGTGGACAGGTATCTGGGAGACATCTTTATATCGGCAGGTGTAGGCCAAGACTCGCTGAACACACACTCTCTTATTGTCGATAACTCCGGACATTCGCATAGGACATGCCTGGCAGTTTCATCTTCCTGTTCACATATCCTGTATAGAGGTGTATCCACTAGCCCCATATTGTGGAGGTCTTTCCTTAGTTGACAGTGGCCAGTCAGAAATCCTACTGTTGAGCGTAGATTTTTCCTGGTAATCGCCAGATAGTTCTTCGGCGCCAGCTTCTCAGGGTCGCCCAGGGTGATCCTGGCAAGATTGCATTCTGATTCCATCCCATCTCTTTAGGGATTGAGCATGGGTGTGACGTTTGGCTAGTTCCGCAATTGTCGAATTCATCAGGTCGTAGGTGCCACTGGGTCATAAAAGTCTTAGTCCAGCCGCTTCCTTGGCTAAAGAGTCAGCAATGCGATTACTGTTACTCCTGTCGTTCCCTTTAACTCACCTCAAGATAATGTTATCATCTACCGAGTCTTTGGCTAAATCTTGGTGGCAATCTAGTACTAGCCTTGAGGTAGCACGTTATCTGTTCAAGGCTAATAGGGATTGTCTGCTATCAGTGCAGATTATTATGTTTTTGCCAGAAATTCCTTTCCTGGTTATTTCTTTTGTGGCGATTGAGATACCAGCCAGTTCTGTTTGGACCAAGCTGGTATTTTTTCCCGTTCCCCACTTAATCCTTAGGCTTGGTGATCTGGAGTACACTCAACATCCTGATCCTTCTTTGATTTTTGAGCCGTCTGTTTTTATGTGTATTGCATTCGTAGCATCTGACTCAGTGTTCTGTTTTATTTGTTTTTTGTGGAGTTTATTTAACACAAATCTGGGTTCAATTGCATCACTGGTTGCCTGCAGCAGAGGTTGCGCAGTAAGCGCTCCTCGCCATAGGCTCAGTCTCAATTGACCTATTTTCACTTCGAGGTTTACATCAGCCGTGCGCAATCGTAACATAGCCTGTTGTTGCTTTCAATTAAATATGTTCACTTTTGTTCACTTAGTATGTTAAAATAATTGATCATGGTTTGTTTATAAAAAAGACGATTTCGACATTGACAATTTTTTGAAAGATAAAAATGAAGATATTGACTTGAAACGTTTATTTCTGGTTTATTTCGACTTTAAATCGAAGAAAATCACAGTAGGACTGACTAGTCCGAACATAGCAACTTCCTAAAAGTACAGGTCCAGAGGGGTCAGACCAAAATACATGTGTTATTTTCTTAAATAAAGCACCTAATAATAATACCATAACTTCATCTGACTGGGAAAACTTTCAGGCCAATTTCAATCTCCGGTATTAGTTTACGGTGATTGCACTTGTCATCACACCACATGGTATATCAATGACAATGAAAGAAATGGAATAAACCTAGTCGAATCTATAAACAACCATAATCTAGTGGTTTTTAACGATGGCTCTCCTACTCGTGTCACCTTTCCGAACTCTCATACTTTGGCAGTAGACATCACTTCAACATCTCCAACTCTTGCTACAAGATGTGAATGGAAAATTCAGTATGATTCATTAGGCATTAGATTCATTTATGACTATTTTTCGATATTTATCAAAATAGCAAACAACAGTGATTCAAAAAAAATATTATTTCTAATATATGGAATGAAAAAAAGGCTTACTGGAATACTTTGGAAAACTGCCTCAATAATAAACATAAAACACCGGTCGGTAGCCGGGCAGTTCGACGTGGGTGCTTTGTTCACTCAGTCAATCGACCGATGTGTGAATCGACGATTCATGCCGCAGGCTGAACCCCAGATTGTCACTTGCTATCGTCCAACCCGTCACCCGTCACTTGCTATTGTCCGTTAGGAATCATATGTTTAAAGGTAAGAACTCGTTAGTCCTTAGCTCGCACAAGTTACGACTTCTGAGGATTTCCATTTGTGAAGGTGCGATAGCTGATTAACAAAAAAACAAATTTTCACAATTAATTATCGAAATATAATTTTCACAATCAATTGAGAACAAGCCTTTCAAAGTCTTCTCCCATTCGGTGGGACACAAAATGTTTCGAGTTAGTTAAAAGTAGAGAGGTGGCTTTGAGTAATTTCAAACAAATTTATAATTTGAAAAATTATAATGCTTATTGAAAGTTGGAGTCAAAAATTAAATTAATTTTCAAAGAAAAAGCTGGAGAAAGTTTTTAAATATTATTAATAAAAATACACCTACAGCGCACATTTGGAAATTTGTCAAAAGTATTCTCAGTAAATAAAAACTTTCAAATGAAACCATTATTCACTCGGACCTGATGAAAAAATTATTTGATTATTTAGGACCCCGTTTTGTCAACCCCGAACCAATAACAATATCTCAAACAATATAGAAAAAGAAATCTGCATATCCTCTGAATTAACTTCATCCAAATTAGACATAACAACAAAAATACTTGCAACACTGCACCTGGTGAAGACAGTTTCACATATTCTATGATTAGGCACTTATCACAAAAATCTTAAAAATATCTGCTTATTCAATCCTGATTACCCTTCACCCTATCGACCAATTTCGCTTATCGTGTCTTGTTAAAACATATGAAAAGATTGTGAAGTCTAGATCAGAATGGTTCTTTGAACATAATTCTTTAATTCCTTAATCTCAGTACGGATTTCGCGGGGTCGCGGGGACCTTCAGGGGGCATATGAATCAGTTGTTTTGAACATACTCGGGTCAATACAGTAATTTTGGGTTCAATGCGAAAATTTCGTTCAATATTGTCAACCAAGGGCTTCCTCAAGGAGCCGTATTGGGCTCTATCTTATTTAAAACTACACAGCAAACCAGCACGAAGTCTTCGACCAACCCATAAGATGTATTCAATATGTGTATGATATCTGTATCCATACAGTCCATGAGACGTGATGTTCTTTACTCGGCATAGACAGAGAGCCGTTGACGACATCAATCTGGGCTCTGTGTCTATCCCAGTTGTACCCAATTATAAATATTCAGGGTTAATTTCAGGAAATGTGTATCAAAGTGTATCAAAATGTATCAAAGTGTATCACAATTGGTTTGAACACAAACCAAATGTGGAAAAGGCATGAACATTTTCAAATTTGTCTGTAGAAACCGATGGGGGCAGATCCCAGAACTTCATGATTGTTCTACAAGTCGTACATTCGATCCATACTTGATTACGGATTTACATTGTACGGATCGGTCTCAGATCCGAAACTGTTACTTATAAATAATGCAAGCGAAAGCTTAAACAATTTGTCTCGGCGCCTTCAAATCATCTCCAACCTCAGCTATACTTGCGGAAGCTCAGGAACCTTCTCTCCTCCTACGCAGACATTTTCTATCCTGCAATAAATTGGTCAACATCAAATTATGTAGTAATAACCTAATATCAAACGGAAATCTCGTTAATCAATACTGGAACCACAAAAATAATTCCCCGTTGGCTGAAGCCTTCGCCGCAATATCAGAGAGAATAAGCGTCATCAACTCTCAGAACATTTTGTTTCAGTTTCAGCTGGAATTTTCTATGTTGATGTTCAAACCAACGGTCATATTCCCCAACTTCTCGGTGAATACTCAATGAAGCTCTAAAAAAATCGGTACTGGGAACAATTGATTCTTCCAAAAATACTGTGATGGGTCTAAAAGTGATCTGGAAGTTCTGGAAGTTCATTCTATATACAAAACAGAAATATTATTTCTCAATTCCACCTTCCCAGTAAAACTTCGATTACATAGCAGAGGTTTATGCTATACTTCAGGCTCTTTTGTTGGTTACACTTAATGGCGAAGCTAGTTCAGTCACTTTATCGGATTCCAAATCTGTCCTCCTCTTCCTTTACCAACTACAAGATACATCAATGAAAATATACTTATTTTTGAAATTATGAAAACCTTAGAGTACCTACTTCTTCAGTAATGAATTTGACATTGTTTTCATTTGAATCAAAGGTCACTCGGGTATTGCCGGAAATGAAAAAGTAGATGGCAGCGAAAGAAGCCACCTCTCTAGAATTGATAACTGATATCAGCTAGATTTTACGCCACTACCATCACACGAATGAAATTCAACTGTACATCTGTACAACTGTTTCCTGTACATCTGGCAAAAATAGGCATTGATGTGAATCCGTTATGCTCATGTGACTATTTTTCTTTAGCGAATATAAATCACATCTTATTCACATGTCCCAACTTCGAACTGTACCTAGCGGCCGGATTTCTTAAATAATTTGCTTTCCTCGAATGTTTCGTTTCCAACCAATATAACAGTTCTTTCAGCTACACTCAATGAAAAAATGTACAACATAATTCTGACATTTATAATTAATCTGAAATATCAATATAAAACGTAGGGACTTGAGTTATTTCGCGATTTCTGTGGCAAAATAAACTCCGGTTTGATGCCAGAGAATCTCTTGCGTAAAATGAATACAAAAATAAGCACATTTCCCAGTCATCAGATATGCAATACTCTTGTCAAAGCACATTAGTTTATTATACTCTGTAGCGATCTGTCGCATATATGAAATATGATATTTTATCAGTAATAATGAAAATAAAGATAATAGAAGAACTCCAGAACGACTGGATAATTTTTTATGATTTTTATGTTTTGGATTTGTTTTCGTTGAGAATAGGACGATAAGTATTGAAATATGATATTTTATCAATTGAAATGATAATAAGAATAATAATACTAATAATAATAATGACTCGACGTGAAGACCCGAAAAATTATGCATCTCTATAGAAGTTTGAATCCCAAATCATCCGTTCCACGGTTATACTTCTCCCGACAACAGGGAGGCCATGGTCTTTTGAGTTTGGAGTGTCTACTTGATATATACTGTACTGAATAACGCCTGTAAAGTCGTCAGGAGCCCGGACCCCCTTCTCTGCATGGTCCGTGGCCATGAAAGGGCAGAACTTGGGTAATTTCTCTTTAGGGCAGCTGCCCGAGTAGCTCATGAACTCGGTTTAGTTTTCGACATTGCACGAAGTGACCACAACTCTGTCACCAAGTTGGAACCCGTTCAGCAAAAAGCTCTTATAAAAGCCGCAGAGATCACCTTACTTCTGCGGAGACACAAGGACGAGCCAATGGAAGGGGTCTTCTTCAATAACATTGGAGACCTTGGCTTATCAAAGCGCCTAACTTTTGCTTTCCTCAGGTCGAGTGGGCTGAAGTCGGAAACTGAGGGGTTCATCATGGCTTGCCAGGATAGTGTCTTCAACACCTTAGTCTACCGCAGTCGCATGATGTGTATAGAGGTTCCTGACGCAAAGTGCAGGGCCTGCCGTGAGACGCCCGAGGCCCTAATGCACTTGCTATCAGCTTGTCCAGCATATGCGCTCTCGATATATCCATCGGCATAAGGCGGTCCTAAGAGTGCCTTATTATCATCTACGACACTCTTACGTTATTGACGAGTAACCGGTGTTGCCCTACCCTCCGGGGGATATTGAATCCGTTGTGGAGAACAAGAAGTGCCAAATTTATTGGAACTAATGAGCTAATAAGACTGATGTAGTCCTTCTCGACAACCAGAGCAAGACGATATTTATCCTGGAGGACGAATATCGTCCGAAAAGAGGAGGAAAAATGGATAAAATATCGAGATATCCTCTTCGAACTCCGCAGACTCTCCAGACCACTCTGTTAAGTTGGTTGTTCTGATTATTGGAGTCCTTGGTGGAATGATGCCCTCTCTACTCTCGAATCTTAAAATCATACTGGCCTGCCGCACTAAGTGAGAAATCTTACCCGGACAGATGCAGAAGGCTGTCAATTCTTGGCTCACTGCGTTTGCTCAGGGCAAATGATTCTCAAACTCAATGGTCACTTACCCCACGGTGTGGGTAGTGGTCGTTGGTTGATAATGCTGGCGTAGGAACGGCTGGTTTTTGTGTTTTTGGATCTGTATTGTGGTGAACAGAATGGTAAGTATTAAAATATAATATTTCATCAATAAAAATAATAATAATAGTATTGAAAGAACTCATGAACGACTGGATCAGTTTTTATGCTTTTTGTGTTTTGGATTTGTCTTCGCCGGGAAAAGAATTATCAGCTATAATATCCCAAGGGCATTGATAACTAACGAAATAATTTTATCACAGTTTTTGAAAGCACGTTATTTGGTAACATCCCGACGCCGAAGGCGGAGGGATGTTACCTAAAATAACGTGCTTGAGGAAGTTGTGATAAAATTATGAGTTATTTATCAATGTTCGAGGGATATTCGGTGAGAAAATTTTTTACAATTCGAACAAAATTGAATTACTGAAATGTCAAACAACTTTATTGTGTTGGTTGCTTAGCAATGTCATGACATAAGTGATAACTACCCGTGAAAACTATCCATGGGTAGTTATCAGTGTAATGATGGTTTCATTGGTTATTTCGACACACATGACTAGAAATAGACAAATTTGATAGGATAATTTTTTTGGCAAAAAATTTTCAATATAAAGATATGATATTTCATCAATAAAAATACTAATAATAAAAGAACTCAAGAACGGCTGGACCAATTTTCATCTTTTTTGTGTTTTCGAATTTGTCTTCAAGAATAGAATAATAATTATTGAAATATGATATTTCAGCGATGAAAATAATAATAATGATAAAGGAACTCAAGAATGGCTGGACCAATTTCTATGATTTTTATGTTTTGGATTTGTCTTCGTTGGGAATGGGATGATAAGTATTGAAATATATTTCATCAATCAAAATTATGATAATGATGGAAGAACTCAAGAACGACTGAACCATTTTTTATGATTTTTGTGTTTTGGATTTGTCTTCATCGGGAATAAAATAATAAATTTAACAAAATTATATTTTATAAATAGAAATTACAATAATAATGATAGAACTCGAAAACGGCTCGACCAATTTTCATGATTTTTGTGTTTATGAATTTGTGTTCGTTGAGAATAGGATACTGAGTATTGAAATATGATATATTATTATAGGAGAGAATTCTCTGAGAGAATTCCGATTTTCAATCATGGAATATCATTGATTTTAGGTCGATGATGGTCACTATTTTGCAATGATGAGTGGCTAATGAGCCCGAAACCGGTCTGCAAGTGTGCCCGTTCCAAAATTGAAGGTCGACTTTTTCAGTTGTATTGTATTAATTGCATATGTTGAAAATTTTCTGTGAAGATTCCTGTACTGACGCCTGTCGGATATAATCCAACGCCCTACGTGATATTAGCCAGGGGAGTAGTTGTTTTCTGATCGGCGTCAGACCATTCAACCTACTGTGTAGGTGTATTCGAGACTGGCTTGAACGTTTGAAGTTCATTTCTTTAGAATTCTTCGCAGACAGATTATGATGTAGAGCACATGAAAGGGGCATGTATGTTGAAATTGATGAAGAAACGTCATGGTGACATGTCAAATAGGCATACAGTATGCATGTGATGAAATAATTTCGGAATTCGTATGAGAAGCATATGTAAATTTGTAGAGATCTGAAGAAAACGTATGAAAATTTGATTATCCACCTTTGACATATTTTCACGTTTCATGCAAAAAATAAACACATCCAGTAATGAACACAATCATCATAAATAATCATTTTCCAAAGTTAAAATTGCCTCATAACTTATTTCCGTAATATCAGCTGAAACAGGCCGATATGGATACTCATTTCAAATGATTTCATTTGTTGATAATGGAAAATATAATATCGAGCGACTAATGTGGAATAACACAAAAAGGATTGGTTGTGAATAACTATAAGTGAAATTACAATAGCAGCAGTTTGAATCACAATCAAACCAGAAGGGACTTTGAAGTTTTGGAAGCGAAAGATTCTAAAATTCACAAGATATGTTTTCACTATCACACTGTATTCACTAAACTGGCTAGGTTGGCGTGATGATGGTGAGGTGAAGACTAAAAGTGAAATCTTGAGCTTGAAGTAAATGAGCAGAATGTCCACCTTCTGATGAATTACACGACTGCATTCGGTTTGTCATTGATTGTCTGACATGTTCCAAAAAAACCCGGAGTGTTCCTTATGACATTGCAACTGTCAATTATACGGTTACTCAAGTCATTATTATCTCGTGCAGGAGTTTTATAAACAAGAGCCTTCAGATGACCCTATAAATAAACATTTAGAATATTCATATCAGGACTGCAAGCTGGCTGCTTTTGAGGTCCTACACGTCCAATCCAGCGATTATGGAAGTTGATGTCAGGATAATACAAAGAAAAGTGGCATATTATACATTGGCGTGAAGTTATCCACAGATTGACGCGTTGATAATCGTTTTCTTATCAACAATACAGATTTGGGGAAAAATGAAATTGGAAAACTAGACTTACTTTCCAATACCCCATATAGAAAAAATATCCGATGATGTGCGTTTATCGAAATCACACAACTTTAATAGTTTCTTGAGCAAATTAACTTGGTGATAACAGATTCCTTGTCATCTAAACAGATTTCGAAAAAGAAATTGTAGAAACAATCAGACTCATTTTTTGAGATTCCTTGTATTCATGAAAATCACACAACTCTTATAGAATCTTGAGTAGATCGACACGGTGAAAACCGTTCTCTTGTCACCCATACAGATTTCGATAAAAAAATTGTTGCAACAATCAGACTCATTTTTTTGGGATTCCTTGTAGAATTGAAACCAGACGATGTGCGTTCATAAAAATCGAACAACTCTTACACAATCTTAGGATCATCAATATAATGAAAACCGTTTTCTTTTCACCCATACAGATTTCGAGAAAAAAATTGTTGCAACAAACAGACTCACTTTTTAAAATCCCTTGGAAAATTGAAACCAGATGATATGCGTGCATAATAATCTAACAAGTCTTATAGAATCTCGGATAAATTGACGTAATGATAACAGTTATCTTGTCACCCAAACACATGTCGATAAAAAAATTGCTGCAACAATCGGACTCATTTTTTGAGATTCCTTGTAGAATTGGAACCTGCCGATGTGCGTTCATTAAAATCAAAAAACTCTCACAGAAGCTTGGGAACATCAATATAACGAAAACTGTTTTCTTGTCACCCATACAGATTTCGAGATAAAAATTGTTGCAACAATCAGACTCACTTTTTAAAACCCCTTGTAGAATTGAAACCAGATGATATGCGTGCATAAAAATCGAACAGGTCTCATAAAATCTCGGATTGATTGACGTAGTGATAACGATTATTTTGTCACCCAAAGAGATTTCGAAAAAAAAAATGTTGAAACAATAAGACTCATTTTTTGAGTTTCCTTGTAGAATTGGAACTAGAAGATGTGTGTTCATGAAAATTACACAACTCTCATAGAATCTTGGGAACATCAATATAACGAAAACCGTTTCCTTGTCACCCATACAGACTTCGATAAAAAAATTGTTGCAACAATCAGACTGGCTTTTTAAAACCCCTTGTATGGGTGACAAGAAAACGGTTTCCGTTATATTGATGTACCCAAGATTCTATGAGAGTTGTTTGATTTTTATGAACGCACATCTTCTGGTTCCAATTCCACAAGGTGTTTTAAAAAGTGAGTCTGATTGTGTCAATATTTTTTCCTGGAAATGTGACAAGATGACTGTTTTTTATCGAAATCTGTATGGGTGACAAGAAAACGGTTTTCACTATATCGATCTACCCAAAATTCTATGAAAGTTGTATGATTTTCATGAACGCACATCTTCTGCTTTCCAATTCCACAAGGAATCTCAAAAAATGAGTCTGATTGTTGCAACAATTTTTTTCTCGAAATCTGTATGGGTGACAAGAAAACGGTTTTCACTATATCGATCTACCTAAGATTCTATAACAGTTGTGTGATTTTCATGAACGCACATTTTCCGGTTCCAATTCTACAAGGTGTTTTAAAAAGTGAGTTTGATTGTTTCAATATTTTTTCCTGGAAATCTGTATGGGTGACAAGAAAACGGTTTTCACTATATCGATCAAGCCAAGATTTATAAGAGTTGTGTGATTTTCATGAACGCAAATCTTTCGGTTCCAATTCTACAAGGAATCTCACAAAATGAGTCTGATTGTTGCAACAATTTTTTTATCGAAATCTGTATGGGTGACAAGGAAACTGTTTTTACTGTATCAATCTACCCAATATTCTATAAGTGTTGTGTGATTTTCATGAACGCACATCTTCTGGTTCCAATTCTACAAGGAATCTCAAAAAATGAGTCTGATTGTTGCAACAATTTTTTTATCAAAATCTGTATGGGTGACAAGAAAACAGTTTCCACTTTATCGATCTACCCAAAATTATATGAAAGTTATGTGATTTTCATGAACGCACAGCATATGGTTCCAATTCTACAAGGTGTTTCAAAAATTCAGTCTGGTTGTTGCAACAATTTTTTTCTCGAAATCTGTATGGGTGACAAGGAAACTGTTTTTACTGTATCAATCTACCGAATATTCTATAAGAGTTGTGTGATTTTCATGAACGCACATCTTCTGATTCCAATTCTACAAGGAATCTCACAAAATGAATCTGATTGTTTAAACATTTTTGTTCAGAAATCTGTTTGGGAGACAAAAAAATTGTTATCAATACGTCAATCTACTCGAGATTCCATGAGACTTGTTCGATTTTCATGCACGCACATCATCTGGTTTCAATTCTACAAGGGGTTTCAAAAAGATTAATCTGATTGTTTCAACAATTTCTTTTTCGAAATCTGTTCAGATGACAAAAAATCTGTTATCACTAAATTAATCTACTCAAGAAACTATGGAAGTGGTGTAATTTTGATGAACGCACATCATCGAATATTATTTCTATATGGAGTATTGGAAAGTAAGTCTAATATTTTCAATTTTATTTTTCCCTAAATCTGTATTGTTGATAAGAAAACGATTATCAAAGCGTCAATCTACTCAAGATTCTATAAAAAAGTTAAACACCAAATAGTCTTAATAATTCCACGTTCAACCTATAGTGAATAGGTATTTCCAGCCACAGATTTTGGTACGGGTGCTAATAATTTCGTATCCCAACCATATATTTTTATTTTCCTCTACGTCAGCATGTGTGACCAGAAGTCTGTGGATAACTTCACGCCGATATATTATACTATGAAGCGGTCATTTTTGTCACAAAAATCGCATACAAATCTCATAAAAATATAATGCGCTGAAATGATAATTTTGGTCATTTTAACCGCAGCGAAAAACCCACATTTTTCAAGACCCATTTTTTTAAATACCCATATGATTTGTTGTGTAACGTGTAATGGAAAATTGTGTATAAATAAACGCATCTTCATGTCATCACGTGTCAGTTCGAAGAAATAACCCTCCATAGATATTGGAAATTTTTATTTATTGAACATTTGAAATTTAATAAATCAGAAAACTTTTTTTGTTGAGAATAGAAATTTTTCACTGAGGATATTGGTGAAAATAAAAAATCAGTCTACTTTGGTTGAATCACAATGATTCGTAACAACACCACCACGTGTAATTCAATGTTTATATGAAAGTAGCTGTTTCAGGACTTTCTTTCAGTTTTTGTCTGAAAGTTACTTCTTTGCATGATCTACACATCCATGTATAGAGTTACTTATTTTAAAATTGATTACTTTCTTCCTTTCCTTGGAAGATTCCCTCATCCTTGTTTTTTGTATCAAGATGAAGTAGTAGGAAGCCAAAAACTTTCTTTTCCAAATAATTAATCACTCCTAAAAATATAACCCCTTCAATTCCAATATTTTACCTTTCGAGTAAATTGAAATTACTCGTAGACTGTAATTAGCATCATGTTAGTTATGAGTGAGAGGTGAGTAGGATCGGAACGGAGATGGGCTTGGAAGTCTCTAACGAAGGAAGGAATTATTCATGAATTCAAAACAATATACAAGATGATATTTATTGATATCTTATCATTTCATTGATATTTTTACTTGTGATACACTGTTTGGAACCTTTGGTGTAGCAATGGATATTACTGGAGTTTTTCCCAGCACCAAACCGTTATTTCAACACCTCGACACGTGTTTCGATCACCAAGTGATCATGTTCAAGAGGGAAATCAAACTAATAACACTTACAAAGGCTATCCCTATTGATATCATAGATACCTGTTTCAGGTACCTGCTTCTGGAGTGTGTTAAATCAATTTTACAATTTGCCTCATCTACTTGTCTTAAATTGATTTTGAAATGCGTCCTTATGTAAAAGTCAGGTAAGTCTAATAATTGAAATATTATAAGCTATATAAAATCAATTTCACATGTTGCCTTATCTACTGGTCTCAAATTGATTTCACAATGTGTCCTTATCTAATAGTAAGGTGAATCTAATAATTGAAATATTATAAGCTGTATAAAATTAATTCCACATAGCCATCTACTAGTCTTATATGAATTTTACAATGTGTCCCTAATGTCCTTATGTAATAGTTAGGTAAATCTGATAATTGAAATATTATAAACTATATAAAACTCAATTTCATGATATTGCCCTATCTACTTGTCTCAAATTGATTTTACAATGTGTCCTTATGTGTCAGGTGGATCTAATAAATAAAATATTATTTCAACAAGCTATATAGTATACTTGTTGAGTCCCAATTTTGGTTTTTGGGCTCGCTGGTCCCCTTCTAGTGGACTGTGTACTATTAAATAATGCGACGTAGGTAATTTAACACACTTCATTCTGTCACATCTAGTTTACAGATTTCACAGAATGTCGAATACGACAATTGGTTTGATCTGTTTAATTGAATGTGAGAAACACTATCACTAAGCTTATACAAATGAAAACCTTTGATATTCTCCACAATAAACTAACACTTCGTACTTAACTAGATCTTTCTTACGTTTTATTAAAACCATACTGATAAGGTAGGTACCCACATAGCAATAGATATTCCAGGAATATTCCATGAATATGCATTTGAGGATATTGTATAATTATAATAATGAATATGCTTTATTGTCCAAAGAAAAGTTCTTATTGACAAAGCTCTGGTGAACATTTTGAGAAAAAGACAACATAGTCAAGTGCATGAAATCAGAATATAAGCTAGTAAATTGATAAAAATATCTTTAGTCCCATAAATATGAATATAAAATTTTGAAAGTCGCATTTTCTGAAAAATGTTGGATTATATACAATATAAATGCAATATAAACAAATATAAACAAAATAACATATCCATATGAATATATGTATAAACATATATAAACACACATTTATATATATATATATATATATATATATATATACACATATACATACATACACACATACATACATATACAAACACAAAAATAATTCAAAAAAAGTGTATAGAGAGAAATGTGTATAAAATATAATTGAAAGGTATCGTCATGAAATTCTTGCAAAATCTCGCTAAGAAAATCCTTTGTAGATTTTCGAAATTCAGTACTGATTATTACGCATTTCACGTAGTTTGGAAGATGATTATACATTTTGAGACCATTATACAATATAGAATTTATAATTAAAGTAGTGTCAGGTATGGGAAGACTTAAATTTAGGGTCTGGCGTGTGGTGTAATGAGAGACAATAGAAGGAAGTTCTGTTCTATGTTCATGCACTAAACAAACTGTTTCTAAAATGAATAGAGCATACAGTGATGAAATTTCGTTTGCTACAAACAAAGGCCTACAGAATCTCGCCGCCTGTCTCTACAGAGAAATCTTAATGACCTTTTCTGCAGAATAAAAATCGACTCGAGTCGAGTTTGATCACTTACCCCCTAGAAAGGTATCCCATATCTTGGATGTGATTCTACCAATGAATAATAGACAGTTTTAGCTGCAGTTAGTCCTAGTTCGTTAGAAGTTATTTTCACAGCACAACATCCAGATTGAAGTTTTTTGTTAAGAGATATTATGTGGTCCTCAAATTTCAATTTATTATCAATTAATAACCCAAGAAATTTGTTGCATGACGTGTTCTCAATCACATTCGGATTCAAAGCTAGAGGAATATTATCAAGAATGCAATTAAAGGATAATGCAAATGGCATTATATAGATTATTTGTGTTGGTATTGCGCCATAATATCGTAGTGATATAAAGCCATAATATCGTCGGCGAATAAAGTAAATTCACCCTCAATATCAATGGTGGTCAAGTCATTGATGTAGAGTAGGAATAGGGCAGGTGCCAGTACTGATCCTTGTGGTACTCCGTTAGATATGTCAGAAACATCAGATACTGTTGTATATTTAATTCTTCGACTTCTACCCGATAGATAAGAAGCAATCCATTTATGGGTTATACCTTCAATACCATAGAGATGAAGTTTCCTTAGCATAATTTCGTGATTAACACAGTCAAATGCTTCAGAGAAATCGCCAAAGACTGCTGCTGTAATCTCCCGTCTGTTAATGTTACTATACACTTCATATAAAAATGAAAATATGGCATCATGAGTATTTTTGTTTGTTGAACGTTCTGAAATGTTCTGTTGAACGTATTTTTACCAGTTTTTCAATAACTTCTGCTAACGACGGAATAAGAGAAATTGGGCGATAGTTCGAAGGATTCTCCTGATCACCACCTTCGTAAAGAGGAATTACGATCGAAGTTTTCAAGAACGAGGGAAATGAACCCGTTAGAAATGAATGATTGATTGCCTTCGCCAAAGCATTTCGAGCAGTAGCAGAAAGATTATCAAAGATTTTCATGGATAATTCGTCGTTACCAAATGCCGATTCATTTTTAAATGAAGCGATTATTGCCTGTAATTCGCAAACATTGAATTAATTTTCCGTAGGAAATTACATTGCGTAATTTCTCAAGGGGCTCTACGGTGCGTCAGATATGTATTTGCTATGAATATGCCATGGATATATACAGGGTGTCCCAGGACTTCCTCTTTTCCTCTCGGGAATGTATAGATGGGGTCAAAATATCACCAGTATTTCATATAACTTTTTTTCCTAGAAGTCTTCGTAACCAAGTTACGGGCCCTCGAAGTTACAAAATGAAAAATGTTTTCTTTGATAACTTTTCAAGTGAATATTCAAAATCATCCAAATTTTGGTAATTGACTAAACAAATGAATTCCGTCGATGAGCTTTCATGCAGGAGTCAGTTGTTTTGCTACAAAGTCAGGAACGGACTACCCCCGATGGTCCACACCCCAAAACTTTGAAATGACAGATATTTTTCAATATTTTTCAACAAAATAAAGTTACTTGGACAATTTTATGAATGAAAGTACTCGTGTGGAAGGTCGATCGGAGCAACGAGTCTTGATAAAAATGTAGTTCTACTCGACGACATCAAACCCGCTCGTCCACCATTATTTGAAATGAATAATTATCAAAGCAGAAATAATAATGATAACGTTAATTCAACAACATTTATAACAGGAATAATACAAAGTATGCTAAAATGAAGTCGTAAACAAAAAGTACAGTACCTATATGGAAGTTTAAGTCACAATTGTGATAGCAGATATTTTTTCAAAAGAAATATCAAGTTCTGTAGATTCGTGGTGTTTTTAAACTAACAAGCTACTCTACTATGAAATATCGAATTCATTCCATATTTTGTATGTACATAATACGTGTGGAATAATCACGTTTCGTGTTGATCAGTTATCTGAATCTCATGAAGCTCAACATTCGAATGTTTCAAATTCTTCTTCACAGCTAAACTGTTGAGGAGTTTCACTGATAATTATAATTTTATGGGAGAAATTCTTTAACACGAATCTAAATTTAGCTGAAAAAACGCACATCGGAAAAAATATTTACTATACTAATAAAAAGCAAAAGAATGAACTACAAAAACGGCTGCACATAATCAGGTGAAAAATATCCAGGAAATAATTATGTTCCATTTCTGTCACAGATGTTGAAAAAAAAACCTTTTAGAAAGTTTTGATAAAAAATGAGAAACTGGAATGCGATTTTGTTTTGTTGAGTGGTGCGTTGTCATATGACTATCATTGTATTGTCAATATTCTATAGGATATTTTGAATTTTTTTGATATGGCCGAACAGTTTACATTCAATGAATATGCAGATATGCATGTATTTTATGGACGAGCATTTTGTAATGCTACAGAAGCTCGTCGTCTGTATTCCGAGCATTTTCCCAATCGAACGGTATTGTCAAGAGAAACATTCGAGCGTGTCGATCGCAGCTTGAGGGAGACAGATATGTAATAATTGATAATTAATTTGAGCACGTTGTTTTATTTCGATATTATTGTAGGTACAGTTTTGCCAAAACGAGGTGGTGAGGGCGCTCCTAGGACTGTACGTACCGTTGTATTGGAGGAAAATATTTTGGAAGCCGTCGCTGATGATCCTTCAATGAGCATCAGAAATCTATCAGAACAGTTCCATACATCCAAGTCCACTATTCATAGAATAATTAGGGAACAACTGCTCCACCCATTTCACATCCAGAAGGTACATGCCATGACACCTCAAGATTTTCCAGCACGACTGGAATATGCCAATTGGTTCATGGATAAGCAAAGAGAAGATATGACTTTTATTAATCGAGTTTTATTTACTGATGAAGCAGGTTTCAGTAGAGATGGAGTTATCAACTCTCATAATCTCCATATATGGGCCGAAGAAAATCCCCATGGGATATTGCGAACCAAACGCCAACGGAAATTCAACGTGAATGTTTGGACTGGTATCATAGGAAACCATCTTATAGGACCATTCGTTCTACAGGACCGATTGAATGGAGAACTTATTTGGAGTTCATTCAGAACGATTTGAATGGACTTTTGGAACATGTTCCATTGCAAACCCGAAGAGATATGTGGTTTATGCATGATGGCGCTCCTCCTCATTTTAGTTTGATTGTGCGTGACCATCTGAACCATATTTTCCACAATAGATGGATTGGTAGAGGTGGGCCATATTCATGGCCATCGCGGTCTCCCGATTTAAATCCATTGGATTTCTTTCTGTGGGGACATCTAAAAAGCCTTGTTTACGCTACACCTATTCACACAAGAGATGCATTGTTGAATAGAATAACATTACATTGTGAAGCCATACGAAACGACCCTGGAATGCTATTTCAAGTACAGAGAGGGTGTCTTCGCAGACTAAGAAAATGTATAGAGAGGGAAGGTGGTCATATCGGGCAGTTTCTGTAGCGGATTTTTCATTTCTGTTTGCTCTTGAGGCTCTTGAGTTTCGTTAGTTAAACGTGTTTGCATTAAAAAATTCGTTATGAACATTTTACCTATCATTTCCATTTTCCTTAAAAACTAATATTTTCGAATAATGGTAGACATCTCAGGATAAATGTTGTTGAATTAACGTTATCATTATTATTTCTGCTTTGATAATTATTAATTTCAAATAATGGTGGACGAGCGGGTTTGATGTCGTCGAGTGAAACTACATTTTAATCAAGACTCGTTGCTCCGATCGACTTTCCACACGAGTACTTTTCTTCATAAAATTATCCAAGTAACCTTAATTTGTTGAAAAATATTGAGAAATATCTGTCATTTCAAAGTTTTGGGGTGTGGACCATCGGGGGTAGTCCGTTCCTGACTTTGTAGCAAAACAACTGACTCCTGCATGAATGCTCATCGAAGGAATTTATTTGTTTAGTCAATTACCAAAATTTGGATGATTTTGAATATTCACTTGAAAAGTTATCAAAGAAAAACATTTTTCATTTTGTAACTTCGTGGGCCCGTTACTTGGTAACGAAGGATTTCAGGAAAAAAAGTTATATGAAGTACTAGTGATATTTTGACCCCATCTATGCATTCCCGAGAGGAAAAGAGGAAGTCCAGGGACACCCTGTATATATATATATATATATATATATATATATATATATATATATATATATATATATATATACATATACAGGGTCCTGCAACAGTGGCGCGGTGTTCCATATCTCTATATAGGAAGCAGATAGGAATCTAATTTTCTATAATATCACCTTATTGCTCGAGCTCGACAAAATAAAAATATTGGCGGTCACACAGGGTGTTCGATTTTTTCTGGGCGGATCCCAACTGTGTCTTTTTAAATGGCAACCTATATTTTTTATCGCTTTTTCGGTTTCTTCATAGAAAATAAAATAAACTTTATGTATATCTGCACTTCGAAAATATTGACGGTTTTCGAGATATCTAGCATGACAGGTTTTTTTTCCAATATTCGTCACTCAGAATATTTGAAATTATAAAGTGGTGCCAAGTCCTGTTGAGATTTTTTTTTTGGTCGAATATTCTACATTGGTAACTCTCTCAAACGATATATCTGAAATCGACCTGTGATATACAGGGTATGAAAAACCGCTTGCCAAATATTGTAAATGAAAATTTGCAAAATCTTCCTTATATTGAATGGAACACCCTGTATATTATTGATTCATAAGAAGCGCCAACGAAACCTCTACAAATTTCATTAAGTATTCCCTATGGCTGAGTTCAATAGTTTTTCTTAAATGAGCATTTCTTTCGAAAAATGGTCATTTTTTCAAAGCGAAATCCATTTGACGACTGATAAAAATATACGAAAGATATCTTGTTTCAATTTTGTACATTAGAAGGTGTCCAAACAAATATTTTTTAACGAAATAAATGTATGTACCTATCACTTTTTGCTAAATGGAAAATAATTTTTCCATTGGATGCAGAATTTCACTCATAAATCGTGCAATATCAAACCAAACAAGTTAAAAGAAAGAAACATTATAAATAACTATTTTTTTCATTTTATTATATTCATTCAGAGCTTGAGTTCTAGATATTCAAATTTGTCAACTGGCAAATTACAAAACTACAAAAAAGAGAGTTTAATTAAGGTTGATAATGAAACTTTTATAAAATATGTTCAACATGTCTTTCATTTTCTTGAATGCAGAGCTGAAGTCTATGTATGAAAGACTGTTCTACCCTGCGCAAGACAGCTGGTGTAATGCTGCGAAAAGCATTCGTTATTCTAAGTCGCATATTTTCGGAAGAAGTTGGTGGCTCAACGTAAACCATATTTTTTATGTATCCCCATAAGAAAAAATCTAGTTTCGTCAAATCTGGTGATCTAGCGGGCCACCGTACAGGCCCATTCCGTCCTATCCATTTATTGGGAAATACTTCATTTAGATGATCTCTCACTTCTGCCGAATAGTGAGCAGGTGCACCATCATGTTGTAACCACATTCTATTGCGGAGGTCAAGAGGAATATCATCTAACAAACCTGGTAAATCATTTCGTAAGAAATTGAGATACATTGCACCATTCATATGTCCCTCAAAAAAGTATGGACCAATTACATATTCTCCAATGATGCCTCCCCAGACATTTATCGACCACCTATGTTGATAATCCACCTGTCTCAATAAGTGAGGATTTTCTGTCGCATAATAATGGTAATTATGTCGATTTACAAATCCATTTTTATGGAATGTCGATTCATCCGACCATAAAATATTATTGAAAAAATATTCGTTTCGACGAATTTTGTTCATGGCCCAATTGCAAAATCTCACTCTTTTCTCGAAATCAGCATACAGTAGTTCTTGATGTAACTGAACGTGGTATGGATGCAAGCGATGTTTCTTCAATACTCGTTGCACTGATCTCTCACTTATATCCACTATTTCCCCAATTTGTCGTTGACTCCTACTAGGATCTTCTTCAACAGCAAGAAGAACTTGCAATTCATTATCTTCATTAGTAGCTGGCTTGATGCGCTCATGTTTGGAATAATTAATAGATCCAGTTTCAACGAATCGTCCCAAGACCTTTCGGAAAGAGCTTTCATCTGGATGCCTTCTATCTGGATACCGTTGAGAATAAATTCTATTTGCCAATAAACAATTCCTGTCTGATTCACCTAATATGAAAATCATATCAATCAAATCACTTTTTGATAACAACATTCTGATGAAATTATACCGACAGTTCAACTTCACGATTGACTAAAAATTTCAATATTCATTTGCAGCCAAATATTTTGTTCTGTCATTTGCCAGACTACTTGATTTCCAATAAATATTTCATTCGCTGAAAGGTTGTTTTAGACCGAAAGAATATGGCACAAATTCCGAGATTTTTGAAATTATTGTAACTATTCAAGAACGTCCATTTTGTGGTGTAATTCGCAACTTGTTTATCTAGCAACAGGTAATTTTAGGAATGGGCGATATTTTAAGGAAAGGGTATTTTTTGTATATTCTTATCAGTCGTCAAATGGATTTCGCTTTGAAAAAATGACCATTTTTCGAAAGAAATGCTCATTTAAGAAAAACTATTGAACTTAGCCATAGGGAATACTCAATGAAATTTGTAGAGGTTTCGTTGGCGCTTCTTATGGATCAATAATATACAGGGTGTTTCATTTAATATAAGGAAGATTTTGCAAATTTTCATTTACAATATTTGGCAAGCGGTTTTTCATACCCTGTATATCACAGGTCGATTTCAGATATATCGTTTGAGAGAGTTACCAATGTAGAATATTCGACCAAAAAAAAATTTCAACTGGACTTGGCACCACTTTATAATTTCAAATATTCTGAGTGACGAATATTGGAAAAAAAAACCTGTCATGCTAGATATCTCGAAAACCATCAATATTTTCGAAGTGCAGATATACATAAAGTTCATTTTATTTTCTATGAAGAAACCGAAAAAGCGATAAAAATATAGGTTGCTATTTAAAAAGACACAGTTGGGATCCGCCCAGAAAAAATCTAACACCCTGTGTGACCGCCAATATTTTTATTTTGTCGAGCTCGAGCAATAAGGTGATACTATAGAAAATTAGATTCCTATCTGCTTCCTATATAGAGATATGGAACACCGCGCCACTGTTGCAGGACCCTGTATGTATATATATATATATATATATATATATATATATATATATATATATATATATATATATATATATATATATATATATAGTAGATACATCCAAACCATATTTGATTCATCAATCCACGAATTTTGTTCGCTAGGGAAGCCTAACCACTTTACATATACTTTATTTTTTCTTCTCTTCAACACCTTCTCAATCAGATATACGTCAGGATTTTCGGTTCGTAATAACTCTTTTTCGTAAAAACATCCTTCAATAGGTTGTTCATTCATGTATTCAAGAATATAGGTCGTGGGGGTGGTTTTATTAATTTTAATAATCTTGAGGAGCTCCGTGGTGAAGTTCGCAGTGTCAGACTTTTCAAAAATATTTTTGTACTTGCTTATACGTACAATATCATTCAATTGGAATTTGGGTTCACTTTGTTTTCCTCCAATTCTTTGATACCTTTGAATTTCAATTTTGTTGTTGAATCAACATTGATGGGTGCCATACCTATTGTACGATGAACTTTATTCTTATATCTACTACTTATAGTTGGAAGAATATCAAGCCATTTGTGGTGACCTCTCATCGAAAATTCCTTGTAGAGTATGCCCTTGATCGCTTTGTATATGTTTGGGGTAAAATTTGGCTGCCTTCAGTACATGTTTCATTGCATTAGTTATTGTACTACCTGTTTTATTTTCAACTGCCACAGTCCACAGAAATTTTGAGTAACAATCAATCACTACAAGTTTATATCGGTATCCTTTATTACTTTTTGCGTAAGGTTGTAGTTCAGCTAGATCTATTTGCCATAGATCTGCAAAACCTTTGATGGTGGTTATTCTTCTGCGAAAATTACGTCTTGCAGGTCGTCTTGTCGTTTGACATCACTTATTTCATTAGTCATCCTATTTCAGTATGATTGAAGAGAAAAAAAGTGATAATTTTACTGGATTGAATGATGATGTGACAGTGATCATTACTTGTGGATATATTAATATATTATACCTCCTTCACGTAATTCTTTAATTTTCGAAATTATTTCATCGTCATGTCCAGTATCCCCAGCTGACTTTGAAGCTACCAATAGTCGTAAGCGAGCAACTAACTCTTTCGATGAATTCCAGTACACATAATTCACAGGTTTAGAATTATATGATTTCTCCATTCATTCTCAACCAATTTTACTTCTACTCCTTATTGGATATTGTGGAGACTCTAATTAGAGGTTTGATAACTTCACGAATTTTTTTAGAATTTTTTAAAACCATTCTTCAAATGATATTGTTTATATGGAGCATTCTTTATTTTCAATATTTTGGAATATACTTGACGAGTTTCTTCATTATCAACATCTTGCGGATCCTTCAAGAAGATCATATCATACAAGTCTGGACTACCTGCACATTCATATTTTTTCACTTTATTAGCATCCCAAAATGAAATGTTTCCATCTTTGAAATGTACCACTAGACTTCCCATTTTCAGTTTTTGTGTAATAGGATCCATACGTACACCAAATGTTTCATCATATGCTGAATTTCTAGTTCTTACATTATGCAAATGTTTCGCCAAAACATCTTTACGACTTCCATTGAAATTAGGTGAGGAGTCAGGATTCGAGGAATCGATGTGGAACGATGATGGTGTTTCGAATAGAGTTGTTCTCATATCATCTTGAAGTGTGCTCGTGTCACTATCCACAGATGATACACTACCAAAAGATTGTTTTTTTCCTATTGGAGTACTCATAGGATAATTTGAAGTAGATTGAACATTTCCATGGTTTGACGATAACACGGATGATTTCGAAGTAGCGTTTGACGATAAAACATTCAATAGTTTCGTTAAGAGCTCATACAATTTTTTAAGTGTCGTACGATTTTCAATATTATCATTCTTGATATAGTTGAATTTCTGCCTGACAGTTTCTGTTGTCTCTACTAGTTGACGTTTCAAATTCATCTCATTGTTTTCATTCTCAGAATCATTTTTTGTATCCATAATGCCTTTTTTAAATTATAGCTCAATTCGCTGGTGAAGTGACCTTCACAATATTCAGTGATCGAATAAGTTTGAATAACAAGATCATGGATATATAAAACTATCGAATCCTTTGCGATATCTACCTTCATCTATTTTTCTGTCCTTATCAATGACTAGAAATCCATATTGGTCCTCCCAGCATCCAACACACATGAGTTCTACGTTGAATGAATGGTAATAAATTGTACTCACATGGAACACTGTTCCATATGAATGATATCTGATTCTTATTCCTCCACAAATGTTCGATATACAAACTGAATAGAGAAAAGTATCTTCTGTATAATTCAGTGTTCATATAGAAGTATTTGTTTCGAAAGAATTTTTTTCTTTCGTGTAATTCAATGTTTATATGTAAGTAGCTGTTTCAGGAGGACTTTCTTTCAGTTTGTGTCTGAAAGTTACTTCTTTGCATGATCTACACATCCATGTATAGAGTAACTTATTTTCAAATTGATTAATCCTTCCTTTCTTTGGAAGATTCTCTCATCCATTTTTTGTATCAGATGGAGTAGTAGAAAGCCAAAAACTTTCTTTCCCAAAAAATTAATCACTCCTAAAAATATAACCCTTTCAAATCAAATAAGATTCCTCATGGCTGGGATTAAATCAAATAGGTGAATGAATGTCATTACGATGTCATCGATGACATAAGCAGATCAAGCTTATTCCGTGACATTCAAAATCGTAATTCATGAATGAAGTGTGTGTATTTTCTATAATGTTATCCAATTTGGTACTGAAGAGCCTTAGGGCAAGTGTCTTAAGGCGAAACACGTGTATACCAGTGAGGGTGACAGTGTTCTATGTGAGTACAATTTATTACCATTCATTCAAAGTAGAACTCATGTGAATGATATCTGATTCTTATTCCACAACAAATGTTTGAAATACAAACTGAGTAGAGAAAAGTATCTTCTGTATAATTCAGTGTTATATAGAAGTATTTGTTTCGAAAGAATTATTTTCTTTCGTGTAATTCAATGTTTATATGAAAGTAGCTTTCAGGAGGACTTTCTGTCAGTTTGTGTCTGAAAGTTACTTCTTTGCATGATCTACACATCCATGTATAGAGTTACTTATTTTCAAATTGATTAATCCTTCCTTTCTTTGGAAGATTCTCTCAGCCATTTTTTTGTATCAGACGGAGTAGTATAAAGCCAAAAACTTTCTTTCCCAAAAAATTAATCACTCCTAAAAATATAACCCTTTCAAATCTAATATAGAGTATATGAATATCGGTATCAATAAAAATGATATTAATCACAATACAACACCTTCGAAAAAGTGTGAATTGTCTCAAATGTGCTGTTGCTGTGCACAACAATGAATTGAAATGTGTTTCAAAATATTTATCAGTCATGTCACGAAAGTTCGAGCTACAAGCGACAAGTGTCTTGAGTGCGGATTTTTTTCCAACAGTTGAATTGGATAGAAACAGCCGTTATGGATTAGGACTTTTGGGATTCTATGGATGCAATACAATCAATAATATAACTGTAGCTAATGATTTAGTGAGTTTCAGAATCAGTAATGACAACTCCTCGATACTCCAAAAGTACACAATTGAAATTCCATGTGGTGCTCACGAAATAGAAGAGATCAATGCGGTCATACAGAAACATATCATGTACAGGTTGTTTCATGATAAAAAAACCAATAAATATCGTTGCAGATGATATTTACTATCTACACGCCAATACTAATATATTCAAATGTGAAATGCGATCCAAATATGAAATTGATCTGACACATCCAAATTCTATTGCAGAAATGATTGGGGTTCGCTCATGATATATCCCCACCAAATCAGATACATGAATCCCCATCACCAATAAACATTACAACTGTGAGACTTATCCGCTTAGATTGCAATATAATATCTGGTTCATGTATAAATGGTGAAGATTCCCATATTCTTTTCTCATTCGATATTGATGTTGAACCTGGATACAATCTTACTGAAGAACCACACAGTATTATATATATTGAATTCACAATATTGAAGTTAAACGGTTAAAAACATATTTCGTTACACAATATCAAATATGCCTAAATATTATTGTGAAGTTTATTTGGTGGTCGGTGACTTCAACATACTTTCAATTTGAAAATGAATAGTATTTACAAATATTCGAAAATGCAATGGGTTCTTCAATTGCTGCAACCATATCAAATCTTGAAATGATGTAATGGCATCAAGTCACTCACTTTTAAAAAAATTTTCAACAAATTCGATAACTTTCATCCTAGATTAAAATTTATTGTGGAAAAAGAAACCAATCAACAAATCAACACTCCCTATAACACGATAATATATGACAATTTTGGTAAAAATGTCACAAACTGGTTTACCAAACCAAACTAAACACATCACATCGCTACACGAATTATTTATCCAATGAACCACTTGGTTGTAAAAAAAAATGTTATTCAGAACCTAACTGAACGAGCCATGAATTTTAATTACCCAATATTCAGGAAAGACAATTTACAAAAAATTTAAAATATTTTAAAAGAAAACAATTACCCATTTCATTTCGTGGAAAAAACAATCAAAAAAGAATACATGCTTTTTATAGTGAGAATAATAACCAAATAAAAACAACGAAATATATACCCTTACTATGCGTTGAAAAATTATCTAATAAAATCAACAAAACACTATAAAAATACAACATAACCATAGCACATCGATTACAGAATACAAATCACACATTGCACTCAAAACAAAAGCCTGAAATTTCAAAAAATGAACAAACCCATACGGTATACATATAGAACACAATGCGAAGATTGTGAAAGTACCTATATAGGTCAGTCCAAACAATATCTACAAAAATGAATACAAGCACACAAAT
The DNA here is from genome assembly GCF_025532065.1 of Leptinotarsa decemlineata. Taxonomy (NCBI): domain Eukaryota; kingdom Metazoa; phylum Arthropoda; class Insecta; order Coleoptera; family Chrysomelidae; genus Leptinotarsa; species Leptinotarsa decemlineata. The sequence continues at coordinate 18,614,095 of NW_027412533.1, forward strand.
ATTCGAAAACTGACATTACAGCCAATGAAAATAAACATAAATTCGAGTTGGACACGGTTGAAATTTTGACCAAAAAACGAAATCCAAAAGTTGAAAACGTCCTTGAAATGATTCACATGAAAGATCCCAACCGAATTAATAATAGAAGCAATATAAACAACCTCAATCAAATCTATGGTAACTTACTGAAATTAAACTGATTTTCACATCTCCTCATTGGAAACTACAATAAGTAAACTAGAGCTCACATACTATACTCGAAAAGGTCGAACATTCCAATGAATTAAAAAAAATAGGGAAAAAACAAAAAAAAAAGAATAAAATAAATTCGACACCCACAATCGAGTTCATGCATTCAATCACAATGATTCTAGACGAGAAAATTAAATGAGTACAAAATAGTAATCTTGTTCAATTATTCTCACGAATAACTTCAGATTCAACATTTCAAACCTTTACGGGAAGACGAGGTTAATCAAGAAGAAGAAATCAGGTAAAAATCAACAACAATATCGATATAGTAGGAAGCAGATCGTGTAAGGACAATCTTCTTCCGAATATGTTTATATATATATATATATATATATATATATATATATATATATATATATATATATATATATATATATATGCCTGTCAGTCCAGAAGGTCGTCAATTGATTCACAATATTACAGTGCGTATTTTTGGAATCGAAGAAAATCGAATAACTATTGTTATGGGTTTCATTTATAATAGACAAAATCGTATTGAACAATACCAAACCAAAACGAGCTGCACCATCAAAAAGAAAAGTGTGCATTAAAAGAAAAGTGTGCATAAAAAGAAGCTCATTCCACAAGTGTATGTTAAACAGTAAGCACATAACGCTCTGTCTGTGAGTGATCTTAAATTTTTGAAATCGATTGGATTGGAAGTGAGAAAATAACAATGGTGCTCGAAACAAACAGTGAAAAATTGAATATATTCGATGAACCAGTGCTTGATCATTCTCTCATAAGTTCACATGAGCACATATATAAGCCCTATGGATCACCGCTATTCAGGAATTCGGATGAAATTAGATTTGCAATCAATAATCAAGATGTTATACTAGATATTGCCGAGAGCTTCATTTACATAGAAGGTAAATTCACCCCCAAAAACGAAGCGGAAACATGCTATCTCTCGAATAATTCAATTGCATTTCTCTTTGATGAAATTCGTTACAAAATGGGTGGTGAACAAGTGACTGTTGTTAGAAAACCCGGGATAACATCTACAATGAAAACCATGAAATTATTTGCACAATCACATGCTAACACATTATTGATATCTGGCTGGGGACTTTCACAATTAAAACAAGATATCTCGAATACAAACAGGCATGTATTCAGTGGAAAACTACCATTGAAATATTTTATGGGTTTTTCTGAAGATTACAACAAAAGTATCTTGAATGCTAAACAGGAATTGATTTTGATTATCGCTCGATCATTCAAAAACTCGTATATAGGTGAGGTTAATGCTGAATTGGAAATAAATAAAATTGAATGGAAAATAGACATATTGTACCAGATGATAAACACAAGCTCAAACTTTTGAGTAGAATAAACAAAAGCGGTCTGAATGCCAAAATCAAGTTGGCTTATCGTATGTGGGACCTCTATGAACTACCATCATTATGTGGGACTTCTTCAGACATATGGGTCATCAAAACAACTAACGCTCTGGAAACTCCTCGTTTTGTCATCATCGCATTCCAAAGTACTACCACATCTGAAGATAGTACATAGGATATTACGAAATTCACAACTGCCGATATCAATAGTATTCGAGCATACTTGAATTCTGAAGTTCATATGGATAAACAATGAGCGTTGGAATTTGAATTTCGATAAAAAAACTTGATGCAACTGTTTATTATGATTTTGAGGGTTTCCAGCGAAGTTATTATGATGAAGATATGAGTGAACCTCTGATGGACATTGGACAATTCAGAGATAATCCACTATTCATCATCGATTGTTCCCATCAACCGAATGCAACAAAATCATCAACTATTGATATAAAGATTGAGTTTGGGACGAGGAAGACCAAGTTTTCAGATAATACCAAAGTATATGCATTAATTTTGCATGATACAGTTTTAACATACAATGCATTGAATGGTTCAGTTCACAACAGATATTGAAACTCATTTTTCATTTTTCACTCTATCATGTACTGTTTTATAATCTATTTTTTTTTAATTTGTAACTGACTTATATCATGTATTGTGATTTTTCCTAATTCATATGTATAATATTCATTGTTTTGTAATCATTTTCAATTGTATATAAGGGATTTAAATGAATAGAACATGGAACTAATACAGTTTTTTATTTGACATTATTAATGATTTACAGGAACATACCGACTATCTAAAATAACTTCTTCCTCATAGTCATCATTTTCGCGACCATCTTCAATTTCAATTCAAAGTGATGAATTATTCATTCTGGTGAGTATGGTTGGAGACTATACAGGAATATTCTCAGGTTCAGTTCAATCATAACCTCACAAAGTTGACACAATTCCAATTCATTATCCAAAAATTTGTTACAAACTTCTGCGCCACCCAACACCTTCAATTCAGACGACAAATGTTGAACCAATGATTTGAGATCTACGACATCGATCCAATCTTGACTTGCATACTGCATCCACATCTTTGAATGGTGGAACTGAAATCGAACAAAAAAAAAATAATAAGCAACCTCCAAATTGTTTCCATGATATAATACTCACATTCCCATTTTATTTGTACTTATAAAGTGAGTGTATTCAACTAATGTAGTAATGTTTATATTTCCATTTAATTATCATCTGAATCATCTAAAATATGAATATTATTGAAACAAAAAGAAATTCACTTTAATTACTATTATTATTCATTCATATTTGATTTGACTAGAGATCACGTTTTCATGCCAGCAAAACTTTGTGGGCTCTGACCTAAAGAAATTCACTATAAATAATAACTATTACTATTCAATTATATTGAATTTTACTAGAGGTCGCGTTTTCATGTCAGCGAAATTTTGTGGGCTCTGACCTAAATACGTCATTGTATATTTACCACCCGATGAGTTGACACAAGTTATATCGTCATCACTGAATTGCAACGAAATACGTTTTGGTAGCCATGTTTTAAATAATTTATCATTGCTTACATCTTCCAAAGTTAATAAAATTGAAACCTTGTAGAATAAGTTGACATATTCTTAATTATGTACACTCCATCAATTGGCAATGATAATAAGGCCTTTTGCCCGAGTATTTCAACCTCCTTAAAATCAAATTATTGATTTTATTCAAGTTTTCTTTTGAAACGGACATGATGAAAATATATATGTAAATATAAACAATTTTCAACAGACAAATACACTCACCGTCTTCCTCCTATTACGAACTGGATAATACTCTACCAATTGCTAACTGCTGCAGATATATTCGTCTCCTGATTTCATAGTGTGTCAGGCATTTCTTATATGTTAAACAGTGCAAGTCAACCCCACCATGATACCGTGAAAGCTTCACATTGCTAGTTGCTACCCACTAGAGATGCCTGACGTCACAGCCAAGCCCACCTTCCAGCTGGATGCGTTAACAGATGTCGATAAAAACAAACAGTGGTCGTTGCGCCCTCGTAGAGGGCAGACGTTTACACAATCCTCACCGCCTGCGCGTCACCATCGACAGCCAGGCTGGAGCGATGCGTTACGTTACAGCCTTCAACGCATCGAGAGAGGTGAGAGCACACCGATGAATACGCATTACTCAGCCATATGCCGTGGAGTGAACATCTCGTTCTAGTTAAGTAACTTTGAAGTCGAAAACCGTTTTTAAAAACAATTTATTTTACTCAAAATTACAATACAAAATTTCTAGAGAACTTCTCACATCGAGATCTGCAAATAAAATGAATAAAAAGTTATGATGATAATCGTTTCTGGATCCGGGGTGGGAATCTGCAAGCACTGCATTTCCTTGGATAGTCTGCAAAATCTCTTCACATAACTCCTCCCTCCTCAGGAGAAAACAATACGGATAAAGGGTTGTTTTCTTTAGGGTCCTTCTGTCGGTTGGTATTGCGATGGCCATTTTTCTTTTCAATCCAAAGCCAAAGTATGGCGAATCCGGTAAGGAGTAGAACGCATATAGTTACACCGGGTATATTCCAAATTGATGGGTGTATTAATTGGTTAAGGTATGGCGTTTGGAGTAGCTTGGCTTCTGTTTGAAGTTCTCGTATGGATTAGAAATTGATAATTACGTACTTTAAAGAACGAAGACCGTTTTTAAAAAGACGAAATATTTTTATTTGGACAATTTGTTCGTACAAAAGTTACATCAAGACTGAATTTTTAATAATGCAATATAAATGGTGTGAAATTATAATGTTGGCTTTTCCTGGAATGCCGGCTATTTGATACTGCAGCGTCGGCGCTCCTTGGCCGGGTCGTAGACCTAGTCGGCTGGTTGAACGTACTTATTCGGTACGTAACTCCTCCCTCCTAAGATGAAGTTTTGGATGGGACAAACAAAACTTCTGGAGACTGTTGGGGTTGTGCGGCATCCTTAGTATTTTTCTTGCATCTTCTGAACTTGTTCAGACAAATATAAATGATCTCTATAATGGCGAATATATATAAGGGAATCGTCCAGGGGTGGTGGCTGGAAGAAGTTGAACCTGTTAAGTGTAGGGGTTGAAGTCTTGGAGTTGCACTTCACGTAGTTCGTCAAGTGAGATATCGTCGACTTGGAGTTTGGTTTTTTCGATTTTCTGTTCGTGTATTGTAATTTCAGGAAGAAATAATGGTTTTCCCTTGGTTTCTCCCTTCTCGTTGGTGTATCCATGTCCGGAGGTTTCGATGCTGCATTGGTATGGGATTTCGATGAGGAAGGGTCCTTTCAGCATCACGAAGTCGGTTTCGTCACATCGGGTTTGGACTTTTTCTTGTTGAGGGAATATGGCGATATAATTCGATTCACTGACTTCCTCGATTAAGGGCTTGTTCACCACTATGGTTGCTGTTTGGCATACGGCTTCGTTATATTTTACTTGTAAAATTGAAAAAATACAATTGCTTACCTGGGTTCCATCTATCAGGTTCGGGCACAGGTAGTTCGGGTTCAGATAACGACATGGTCCAGAGTCGTATTGGAACATATCATTACTCATTATGGAAAAGGAGTTTTTCGGAATAATTGTGGTAAAATTTTGAGTGGGTATTGAATAAAGGTGGTAATGTGAGAAGGTTTCAGGATGCACTAGAGGGATATGCAATGCAAAAATTAGTTTTGTATTCGAAAAATATGCGTCAACAGGTGTTATATCATATTGTTTATAGCTGTCCTCGATTTCTGAATATACCAATTGATCTTTAGAATGATACTTCAGAAGCGAATCGAGTATTGATTTTATATCGTCGATAGATATTATACTATGATGTAAGGTGCCAAGTTTAGCGAAAGAAATGGCGTTTTCAATATTGGTGAGAATTGAAAGTAGTGTATCCAAGTTGAATTTTATTTGTGTATATGTATCTAATAAGGACAAAAAATGTGTGCTATTATTGTTAAGCTCTTCGATACTTTCTTTGATCACATTCTGATTATGAATCATGAGTGAAAATGTTTTATTGTTATTTTCAAGTACTTTGTGAGTCAATGATATTTGTTGATTCAGAGATTGAACAATTTGATTTTCGTTATTTTGTAATTTTTCAATAGCTGCGTCGTAACGCTGGGCATCTTCCTGATCTAAGTTACCGGAAACAAATTTGACAATATTTCCAAGTCCATTGATCAACCCACGTTTTTTTCGAATCGCTAAGGGGTAGATTGATTGGAGTTTTTCTTTAACTGATTTCAACTGGAAGTCTATATGTTGTTCGGTGTATTGATGTAAGGATGTAAGGTTGAACTGAGGTCTTTCTGATTCATGAGTGATGATTTTATTGCATTATAATGATGAGTCAGTTCTCCGATTTCCTCTGAAATTGGCTTGAAATCATTATAATGAAGAAAGGTGTGTGTGGCTACTCTAATTTTTACTCTCCCTAGTAGAAAGGGCAGGATCCCTGGGTTATCCTTCAGGTTCGTTATTTGTACGTTCTTTGATGATGTTAGGTGGATTATCGTCAAGAGTAGGAGGGTCCTGTAACAAATTCGACTTTGTTACGATTTTTCGGGGTTTTTTGAAAATGTTTTTGTGGTAGGTATTACGTTTTGTTTTTAGTTTCAGTCCTTGATCGGTGACAACAGTTTCTTTTATGAATGGAACGTTCAGTTTTTTCCCACGAGTTTTTACGTTATGTCGATAAACTTCGCCATCTTCAGGATATCTTTTCCTTTTGTTGTTGGGAAGTCTCGTGAATGTAATTAAAAATCAATTGAGTTCTGTCTTTGTGTTCCTGAATATAATTATTTAGAATTTCGTGGTTTATATCTATATCAAATGAATCTTTGGTATCGATATGTCCACTCATAATATCTATTGGTTTTTGTTTTGTCAATGAATGTATGGAGTGGTTATATCCAAAAATAGCATAAGGCATTAGGCTCGTTACTTCAGAACGGGGATTTTCAATTTTCAAAATCCTCAAATGCTCAAGCAAGGTTGAATGAAGGCGCTCTACGGGGGCGTTACTAGGTGAGTTTTTTGGGGTGATGAAATGAATGTCAATTTTGTGAAGTTTTGTGAAGTCAGTCGAAGTAGAGTTTTTGAATTCTGTTCCACTATCGGCTATGATTTTTAGTGGTAGTCCGTGGAACGACATGAATGTGATGAAACTTTCGACAATAGAGGAAGCGTTTGCGGATGTAAGAGGAAAAGCCTGTGCATATTTAGAAAAAGTATCTATTATCGTAAGGAATTTTTGACCATTGGCTTGAAAAACATCGATATGAACGATTTCAAATCTTTTTTTGGGTGTTGGTGTTATTTGAAAATTTATTTTTGGTGGGTTTCTATCATATTTAGATATTTGACATACTTTGCATTTGTTGATATAATTCCTGACATGATTAGCAATGTTGGGCCAATAGTACTTTTTCTTAATTTGTTGTATGGTTTCTTGAATTCCGCGATGATTTGTTTTTGTTTCATGTATATAGACTAATAGTTCTTTCTGTCTGTCATCGTTTGTTATATTTTCAAGTTTCAAATTGCATTTAATTAACTTGAATGTGTGGTTTTTGAAAGTTTGCGTCATTAGAGTGCAAAGGTTTTCGTACATTTTGTTCGATTCGTCATCATTGAAATAAAATGCATAAGTTTTTCTAGGCTGACCAAAATCACTGAAAAATTATATGATTGGAGAAAGGTCATTATTTACTATGTATATGTTCCATATTTTTTTTATGTTTGGTTCCCATAGCGTTTTTCTGGTTGTTTTTCTTGGCAAGGTTGATTTGAATATGTGGATTTGATTTTGAAAGACATTGATAGGTGATTCACTTGGGTTGATTTCTTGTACGGGATTTTCAGCATTTGTATGTACAGTTACATTATTTTCTTCGGGTTCATCAGGTTCCTCGGGGTTTGAAATCAATTTTTGAATCTTATTTTCTTGTACTGAGCTCGATGTGTCGGTTTCTACTCCGATTTCGGCTTCGTTCGGGGTTTCGTCAAGGTTGTTAAATAATGAGATGTTGTCTTGTTCTGGGTATTTCTGTGTAATGTTGAATTTTTTCATATATTGTAAAAACGGGGAGGTTTCTTCAATATCTTCTAGATTTGTCCTTGCACTGCATGGCTGTGGTTCTACTTCATTGGCGTGGATTTCAATTCTTGAGAGGGTGTCTGCATTGATGTTTTTTTTTCCTTTTTTGTACATAATTTGATAGTCGAACTCTTCTAATTTCAACTTCCAACGGACGAGTCTTGAATTTGGTTCTTTTAAAGACATCAGTCATTGAAGTGGTTTGTGGTCTGTATAAATAAAAAATTTTCTACCAAAAATGTAGGGCCGGAAATACTTCGTGGCCCATACAATAGCCACAAAAGTTCTTTTTCTATTGTGCTATAGTTATGCTCCGCGTCGTTCAGTGTCCTAGATGCATATGCAACGGGACGGTCAGAACCAATAGGGTCCTGTGATAAAATAGGCGTCTGTAGTAAAGTTAAAAGGCTTGTCAAAGTCTGGGTACTGTAATATTGGGTCATTTGTCAAAAGAGTTTTGCAATGGTTGAAAGCTTTGATGAAATTTTCATCATGCTTGATTGTGGCGCCTTTTTTCAGACAAAGTGTAAATGGTCTTGTAATTTTGGCAAAGTCTTTAATAAATTTACGGTAGTATCCCAAAAGTCCAAGAAATGATTTTATTTGTTTCGTAGTTGTTGGGATGGGATATTGCATAATAGCTTTGATTTTATCCGGATTTGGTTTAACACCTTCTGATGTTACAATGTGCCCGAGGAAAGAAACTTCTTTCTTGAGAAATTCTGATTTGTCAACTTGAATTTTCAAGTTTGTTTCGCGTAGCCTCTGAAAAACTTTTTTCAGGTTGATTATATGTTCTTGTAAGGATGTTGAGTATATAATAATATCATCTATGTACACTAATCATATATCATTCTGGAGACCTTTCAAAACGTCGTCCATCACCCTACTATGGGTTGCTGGGGCGTTTCGCAACCCGAACGGTACCCTCAGGTACTCGTAATGGCCATTCTCGACATTGAAGGCTGTTTTTTGAATATCTTCCGGGGCCATCTCTATTTGATGGAAACCACTTGCCGAATCTAATCTAGAGAAATACTGGCACCTGCCCAGTTTATCCAATACATCGCTTATATTTGGCAGCGGATACCGGTCTTCAATGGTTTTCTCATTGACTTTCCGGTAGTCCACCACAATCCTCCATTTCTTTTTCCCACTGGCGTCCGGTTTTTTGGGTACTACCCAAATAGGTGAAGACCAGGGCGAATTACTAGGTCGGATAATATTTTGATCTAGCATTGAATTTATCTGTTTCGCAACTTCTGCCATGGATAAAGGCATATCTGTAAGATTTAGTGTATACAGGAAGCTCATCTTTCGTTTTTATTTGATGTTTGACTATATTTGTGAAAGTAAGCTTTTCTCCTTCACGGTGAAAAATATCTGAATATTTTTGGCATAATTTGACAATGTGCAATTTGTCCTCATTATTCATATGCTCAGTTCGAATGAGATGTCGGATGTCATGTTCGTCTGTTTGTAAGGGGTCAATATCTGCATGGTAAAGTTCATAGTTTTGAACAGGAAATGAATATATATTAAGTGGCTCAAACAATTCAATTTCACAATTTTGATCGTTCGGATTTTCTAGCTCTACCATAGCGTATCCATTATTGGCTCTTGTTAATGTTTCTCTGATGAAACATCCATTGATTTTTGTAGGGGGTACGATTATATCACCTGATAATTGATTCACAGGGATTTTTATTTTGGTCCCTGTGTTTGGTTCCAGTTCGACAAAAAATAATAGCTTTTTCTGGGTCTCATAGTACTGAATGTAGAGTTGAGAATTTGGAGTATATAAAATTGAATTTGAGAAATCGATTTTGGCATTCATTTCTTTAAGTATATCTAACCCGATCAATCCATCGAAATATTGATGGAATTTAAATAAATGAAACTTCAATTTTTGCTCTGAGTTGAACTCTTCGAAAGATGGAATGCTAGCACAATAATCACGCTCTGATTGTTGAAAAACTGATGTAACTACGAAGGGTTCTTTAAAAATATTTTCAGAGTAATACATTTTTGCAATTTCGGGATTCAGGAAAGATTTGGTTGCTCCCGTATCTATCAAAAGTATCATGGGTGGATTTTCGATTTGAATGTAAGGTAATTCTTTTTTGTCATATATGGTATTGAGGTCGATTATGTTTCGTTTGGGTTTGGCCCCGTTTCGTGAAAATTTTGATCGTCAGTCTCGTCATAATAGGAGAATTGTTCAGTTTCGTCAACGTATTGTTCGTTTGAAAACTCTCCCTGTGGAAAATCACATGTTTCATAGTCTTTGTCGTATTCAATATTATGAAGTTCTTCGAAGACGAAGTTACGTCTCTGATTTGGATCATTCCGGAAGTGATTTCGAATGGGTTGTTGAAAGGAAGGTCTATTTTTCGAAAAATTCTGGGTACTGACAATGCTCATCGGGGTTGGTTGGGAAGTGGATGGCCCATTGTTGGGTTTCCAAACATTTCGTGGTGCTCCGAATACTTGGCTGTTGGTGAAGTATTTTTTTTGGGGCACACTTTGACGGGGTTGTATTTGAATTGGTCCTCTAGGAAATTGAGGTTGGTTAGAAAAATTTTGATTCTGTTGCAGTTATCGAGAAATATTTTGTTGCATTTGGGGTCTGTTCAGCTGAAAATTCTGAGACTGTTGAACAAAATTGAAATTTTGGGGATTTGATATGGTTGGTGACTTTTGAGGGGTGAAATTATTGAATTGAGATTTTTGTAAATACCGAATGTTATTATCTTCGATGATATATTGTTGTGCTTCAGCTAAATTATTCGGTCTCATTGATCTGATCATTGAACTTTGGGGTTCTCTCAAACCAACAAATAATGTATGCAATGCATGTGAATCATAGAGAAATTTTTTGCTTATTTTCACTTGCTCGTTTACCTCGTGTAAATTAACATAGTTATGGAGAAGATTGAGCATAAAAACAACTCTTGAAAAAAAATTTAGTGAATTTTCATTTGGATTTTGTCTCAAGGAGCCTAAATCTGATAAAAAACTACTTTCATTTCTCTGATCGCCAAAGTGAGTGATCAATAAATGTTTAATGGTGTTCCAATCGTTACTACCGCTAATAGAAAAAATTTCTTCTGCCGGTCCAGTCAATTTGGAAAAAATACTGTTTAGTAAAAGTTTATTTTGTGCACAATTATTATTTGCGGGAGTGGCGTCCCAATAGGTGTTCAATATATCGGTACATGTTGAAATAAATTGATAAAGTCTGCAAGGGTTACCATCAAACTCTGGTATGATTTGCAAAAGTTTCAAATCAAAGACTGGTGTTACTGCCATGATAGAATCGACTATATTTCCTAGTTGTCTAGTTTTATTATTATTTATACTAAGAGCTTCTAGTGATTGACTTAAATCTAACTCAATTTCTGCACTGATATCACCTAATGATTCAGGAAAAATTGAGGAGCTTGACATATAGGATCACAAAAGGGAACAATGAGTAACTCACGAAAAATTCCTTTCCGTCGTCTGGTGTTGGAGATTTCGGGTACTGGGATCCGCCTCTGGAACCGTGGTTGATCCGATGATGGTACTTTCAGCTTCAGAGTTTTTTCGTTGCCGAAACGACTTATCCGGTTCTTCTCGATGAAGAGTCGAAACTCAAGGATATCTAAATCGATAGATGCCTTCGAGAATCCTACCACGACTGCGCCAATTACGTACTTTAAAGAACGAAGACCGTTTTTAAAAAGACGAAATATTTTTATTTGGACAAGTTGTTCGTACAAAAGTTAAATCAAGACTGAATTTTTAATAATGCAATATAAATGGTGAGAAATTATAATGTTGGCTTTTCCTGGAATGCCGGCTATTTGATACTGCAGCGTCGGCGCTCCTTGGCCGTGTCGTAGACCTAGTCGGCTGGTTGAACGTACTTATTCGGTACGTAACTTGATTGACTTCAGTATCAATAGCTTATTTTCGTGTTGGTCAGCATTAGATTTGGAAGCCATATTCCATCTCAGTTTGGGAAGAATAAGTGGGTTTCCCAAAATAGTTTCTTCTTCGTTTTTGTAGGTGAAGTTATTCACAACAACACTGCAGCCTTCTGGAATTTTCAGAAGAGTATTTGTTTCGATTCTGTGTACACTTCTTTTCTCGCAATCCGCTTGGGCTATAACGGATTCACTGGATGGCAGGATTAGGAGAAATCCGTCATTGATTTCTTCTATCATGGGGTGATTCAGAATGGCTTCATTCGTCAGGCAATTGGGTTTTTTGTCCTTCATCAGAGCAATAATACAGGTGTCGATTATAGTTTCGTCATGATGTTGGCACAGGAACAAACTATCTATTTGAGGGCATGGTTTATCTTCAAACTGGTGATATTCGGTACCGAGTATGAGAAAAGGTTTATAGAGGGTGATGATTTTTATTTTGGTATGGTAAACCAATAAGATTATAGGTTCGGAAGTCGTCTTCTAGGCAAATTGGTATATGTATTGCAAAAATAATTTTGTATTTCACAAGTTTTACTTGAGTTCCTGCCAGCTGGTAATAAAGGTATGCATTTTGAGTTTTGAGGATCTTTTTATGACCGTAGATATTGGCCATGTGTTCGATAGCACTTACTAAATCATTTAGTGGAACTACTGAAGAATAGAGATAACCTAAGTTGGCAAACATGATTGCATTTTCTAAATTGTCAAGGAATGTTATCGAACTTTGGCAATTTTCTATTATTCGGCTAAAGGCCCCCAAGGATGCAAAATAAGAATATAAATTATTAGTTCGGTTATTGAGCTCTTCTCTTAGTTGGTTAAGTTCATCTCTCAATAGGATTTGATTATCGTGAAGTTCGGTTATGGTTTCATTGTAGTTTTTGATCAATTTTTGATTAAGAGAAGTCTGAAGTTTAATTTGATGATTGAGAGAATTTTGATTTTCAAATAGTGTTTCAATTTGTGAATCGTATTTAATTCCGTCATCATGGTCTAACGTTCCAAAAAGTCATTTTCTTGCTATGCCTAGACCATCAATTAGTCCGCGTTTTTTGAGATTACTTGAAATTATATTACTCAATTCAGATTTTGTAGTGGTTAGGAAATATTTAGCTTGATTAAAGGAATAATTCAGAATGATCTGGTCCTTTTCCAATTCAGTTTTATTATTGATCGATATTATTAGTCTCTCGTAGAAAAATTCAATATTTCTGAGTTGCATTTCTGAGAGAGGGGTTTCAATATAATGTAAAAATGTATGTTTTGTTTGAATGATTCTTGATTTTCAGAGTTCTAATGGCAAGAGTGGAGTGTCGAGTTGTTGAATTTCAATTTCTTGGCTGGTTATTACCTGGGTCATCACGAGAAGTCGAAAAGATACTATTAGGATCGGTGTGGTCCGTTCTGTCATCCTGTAAAGAACATCGAGAGTGAATAGGTGGTTTTCTTATTTTCGATTTATGAATTATTGCTCCTGCTGTTGTTCTAATTTTGAGTCCTAAGTCATTCGAAACCCGTTTTTTAATGTGTCTAGGTTTGGCTTTGTTACGAGCAGCTTCGCGATTTTGCACAAATATATGTTGATTTTCTGTGAACTCTACAGGGTCTTCGCGAGTCTCGTTTCTTTTATTGATGACACGTTCTTTATTATTTTGACAACGTTTCTGGATGTTCTCGTAGAGGATAACCAACCTACTTTTCCTGTCATTTATGAAGTTATTGATTATGTGTTCGTCCGTTGAGTCAAAAGGGTCTAGTGATTTTGTATTACACAAGACTACATCATAAGGGGAGTATTTTGTCACGGAATGGATTGACGAATTGTACCCTATGATCGCTAGTTGGACTAGCTGTGTTATGGGTGTGTTGGGATGTTGTAGTTTCAGGACGCGGGTATTTTCAAGAAGAGATAGGTGAAATCTTTCAGTGGGGCTATTACTGTTCGAATTGCGTGGGGTAGTAACATGAAGTTGAATTTTGTGAAGTTTGCAAAATTCCATAAAGAGTTCTGATTTGAATTCGGTTCCACTATCACAAGTAATGGAACATGGTACGCCAAAATGAGTGATGAAAAGGTATAGTTCTTCTATTACGTTCACGGTGTTGGGCTATTTAAGATGTATGCTTGTACGTACTTAGAGAAGGAATCGGAGATTGTTACAAATTTCGTCTGTAGAATCTGAAATACATCAATATGTATCATGTCGAAGGGTTAAGTGGGTGTGAGAGTGATGGAGTATTTTATTTTCGTAGGATGTCTATCATATTTGGTTTGTTGGCAGATATCACAAGCATTTATATACCGGATGATATCCGTTTTCATATTCGGCCAATAATATTCATTTCTTAATGCTTGGAATGTTTCGTTTAAGCCGCGGTGACAAGATTTACTCTCATGGTGGTATTTCAAATTCCGTTTTATCCCATCTGAGTTTGTTAGATCTTTGACGAATTTCTTTGAAATAACCAAATGATAGGAATTATTTTTAAATGTATTTTGAAAAGTGTTCTTACAAGCGTTGGAATAAAATGTTCAATTGATTCTTTGGAATGAATACAGAATAATTTTTTCGGGTCAATATAATTTTTGAAGGTGTCAATAACTTCTTTCTCGAGGTTTTTGGTGAAGTTTGATGTCAATCGTGATTTTGAAATGAAAGGTTTTCATTTTATCATATAGAAAGCTTTAGAATCGATCTTTCTTATTATTATTTGATTATTATATGAATTTGTGACACTTTCAGTATACGGTATTTCAAAAACAGGATTCTCTGCATTTGAATGGACCGTTTTGTCAGTGGTAACCTCCTGCTCAACGGGGTTTTCGGCGATCTCTTTTATTTCTTTTTTGTTGGGTCTCTCGTCTAAGGGTTGACTATTAGTGGTGGAAGTTCATTCGGGTCTATTTCTAATAAAGCATCCCGTATATAATTTTCAATTTCTTTGTCGATGTCGCCTGGATTGCAGATAATGGATTCGTTCTCGATAGCATTTATTTCAACACGTGAAAGAGCATCAGCATTTGTGTTTTGTTTGCCACTCTTATAATGGATGTCATAATCGTACTCTTCCAACTTGAGCCTCCAGCGAGTAAGTTTTGAATTGGGATCTTTAAGACTAAACAACCATTTGAGTGGTTTATGGTCACTTATAATGTTGAATTTTCTTCCAAATAGGAATGGCGGAAGTATTTGGCAGCCCAAACAATAGCTAGAAGTTCCTTTTCAATTGTGCTGTAATTTATCTCAGATGGGTTGAGTGTTCTTGAAGCGTAAGCTATTGGTAGGTCGTTTCCGATTTTTCCTTGGCTTAAGACTGCTCCAATTGCGAAGTTTGATGCTGCGTCGGTCGTAAGATTAAATGTTTTGGAAAAATCTGGATACTAAAGTATTGGGTCATTAGTAAGACATTTTTGCAAAGTTCGAAGGTTTCCAAAAATTCAGGATTGTGTTCGATTTTTTCACCTTTTTTCAAACATTTTGTGAATGGTTTAGTGATTTTGGCAAAGTTTTTGATGAATCTCCTGCAGTAGCCTAAAAGTTCGAGAAAGGATTCAATTTTTTTTGCAGTTTTTGGCAAAGGGAATTTTTTTATGGCTTCTATTTTCTTCGGATTCGGTTTTATTCCATTTGGAGTGATAACATGTCCAAAGAATTCCACATCCTTGTGGAGAAATTCAGATTTATCGAGCTGAATCTTCAGTTTGGTTTCTCTGAGGCATTGGAATACTAGTTTGAGGTTTGCGATATGTTCTTCGAGGCTGGAATTGAAAATAATGATGTCGTCCATGTAAACTAAGCAGACTTTTTCTTGAAGATTTCTTAGGACGTCATCCATCATACGTTGAAATGTAGATGGGGCGTTCCCCAAACCAAAAGGCATGCGCAGACACTTGCTCAACGCTGAAAGCAGTTTTCGAAACTAAGTTGGGGTCCATTAAAATCTGGTGAAAGCCAGATGCCAAATCTAGTGTGGAAAAATATTGGCAACGTCCAAGTTTGTCCAGAATGTCATTAACCCAGATATGCCTGAATTATTTTTTTTTTGTTTTTTTCAACATTACTGCTTTAATGTTAACAATTCACCTTCCTCAAGTCGAAAAAAACACATTTCGTTTATTTTTTAGTATTTACAATCTGTCTTTTAGGGTTTCCTTAAAAAAGGACAATCGGCATATAGATAGTAGTGTTAAATAAGAAACCTAAATACTAGTTCTAAAGTAACTGATTAGCAAACTGATTTTCAGACCCATGATAGCTCACAAAACACTCCATATGCAAAGCCACGTCACATTTTTCACATCTTTTCTGAACTTTTTTGTGGCATACACGACATCGAGTCTGTTTGGGTTGGTATACAAGAAAGTGATCTTGGTTATCTAATCTTGATTCAACGTTCTCCAACGCGAAAAGTCTTCCCCTTTTTGTCGCACATCGATTGGTTTCCAAGAGCGTCAAAGTAATTTGTCGTCTAGTCGATAGATTGTCAAGTGAACCTCTTTGTAGTCTATGGAGTTGCCATGCGTTCTGTTCGCAAATGTCTAGACCATACGCAATTAGACAAAAATACCATTTTTTACCTATTACTGACGTTCTGTAGAGGCTTACATTCTGGTCGCAACGATCTACTCCTCCCATGAACTCATTATAAATATATAACGTGTGTGGCTGATCTACAGTGATCTTTTTCTTATCTTTTTAGGAAAACAGTGTAATGGCTCCATCGATAAATTATTGGAAGCAACATTTACTGCTTTGTTATCATGCCATTTGACAATAACTACTTGGTTCTGAGTAGATCTGAAATAATATTCTCCTCTCTTCTTTTTCTTTATTTCGTTTTTTGATAATATTGGACACTTTGACATCCTTTGACATCCAAATAGTTCCTGTAGCTTTTACATTGTCCTTTTGTAGTTGATCCAAGAGTGGGACCGTTGTTAAAAAATTATCAAAAAATATATGGTAGGGAAAACTTCCAAGCATCTTGAGTATCTCGGCATATTCTAAAATAACAGATGGACCTAAACCAAACGATTTGTATCGTTCTTTTAGCCTTGTTTTGGCTTCTTGATAAGGCTCAATCCACACACAGTAGCCGCTACTTGTGATACCCATCCAAACCTTGTAACCATAGCGAATTAGTTTATTATTGATGAGTTGCTTACATTCATGTTTCCCAAAATAGGAAACCATGGATTCATCCACACTGTGAGTCTCAGAATAAGGCGCGAATCTTTGGAAATTTTGATTCAGTCTATCAAAAAATGGCCTAACTTTGGCATACCTGTCATTTATATCCAAATTGTCATTATCGCAGCAGTGAAGATTTGACATGATAAACTCAAACCTATCTCTAGCTAATGCATTTGCTACTACTTCGTTTCTTGTATCGCCACTTTTTTCCCAAAACATACGCCTCCTTGGAAGAGGCACATATCCACTTAGCAACAATACTCCAGAAAATGCTTTTATTTCAGAGTATATTATATTTCCGGGTTTATTTTTCTTTGCAGCATACATATTGCTATAGGTTACAAACATATTTATGATATTTTCATCAAACATTTAAAAAAATAGTTCCGTTGGAGAAAAATTTGCATTTGCCTTTTGCATTGGTTGCCACTCTTTTGCATATGTTTGTAGATCCTTTTTTTCCCATACATATTTTTTACTAGAAAATGTTTGTAAAAGGCTAAGCGGGATGTTGTCTTCTCCATCCCATAAGTCTGCATCTTCTTCATTTTTCTCATTTTGAACCAATTCAGCTTCCGCTCTTGGTTGGGTACCAGGTAAGTTACTTACAGTCATAAATTCCTCATCCCCGAGTCTTCATTTGTTAAATCATTGCAACAGTTGGAAGGTGGCATAAGGGCAATTTGTATGTCATTTCTATTGGATGTATCGTCTTCCTCCAAGCTTTCTAGTAACTCGTGTAGCGTCAAGCCGCTGAAACCAAAAATTCATTATTTACATGGTGATATGCCGATTGTCCTTAAAAAAGGACAGTGCTAGAAAAAGCATACTAGCGTCCTTGTACAAACATAACCTCAAATGAAAAGTATAGTACATGATATATATATATATATATATATATATATATATATATATATATATATATATATATATATATATATATATATATATATATATATATATATATAAATATAGATTTTTCGAGTGTGCATGATATAAATCAAAAATTAAACAATTTGTGGACACAACACTCCAAAAAGGGGGGATGTCACGCAGGTAGCTATAGCTGCCTCCGTGGTCATGTTAGATGTAGCCTGGGAATTCTAGGTCTTCTAACTGGAACCACAAATGTGCGGTTGGCTCCTGTTGTTGACTCCGTGCGTTTGTGTTGTTTTCTGATTTCGGCAAACAAGTGTTGCCCATCTTTACACTTGGCTGCACCGCGCTGATGAGGCCAATAGCCAGAAACACGTGTCCGCGGTTTGCCCCCCCTTTTTGGAGTGTTGTGTCCACAAATTGTTTAATTTTTGATATATATATATATATATATATATATATATATATATATATATATATATATATATATATATATATATATATATATATATATATATATTATATATATATATATATATCTCTTTTCCTCTCGGGAATGTATAGATGGGGTCAAAATATCACCAGTACTTCATATAACTTTTTTCCTAAAAGTCTTCGTAACCAAGTTACGGGCCCTCGAAGTTACAAAATGAAAAATGTTTTTCTTTGATAACTTTTCAAGTGAATATTCAAAATCATCCAAATTTTGGTAATTGACTAAACAAATGAATTCCGTCGATGAGCTTTCATGCAGGAGTCAGTTGTTTTGCTACAAAGTCAGGAACGGACTACCCCCGATGGTCCACCCCAAAACTTTGAAATGACAGATATTTTTCAATATTTTTCAACAAAATAAGGTTACTTGGACAATTTTATGAATAAAAGTACTCGTGTGGAAAGTCGATCGGAGCAACGAGTCTTGATAAAAATGTAGTTCTACTCGACGACATCAAACCCGCTCGTCCACCATTATTTGAAATGAATATTATCAAAGCAGAAATAATAATGATAACGTTAATTCAACAACATTTATAACAGGAATAATACAAAGTATGCTAAAATGAAGTCGTAAACAAAAAGTACAGTACCTATATGGAAGTTTAAGTCACAATTGTGATAGCAGATATTTTTTCAAAAGAAATATCAAGTTCTGTAGATTCGTGGTGTTTTTAAACTAACAAGCTACTCTACTATGAAATATCGAATTCATTCCATATTCTGTATGTACATAATACGTGTGGAATAATCACGTTTCGTGTTGATCAGTTATCTGAATCTCATGAAACTCAACATTCGAAAATTTCAAATTCTTCTTCACAGCTAAACTGTTGAGGAGTTTCACTGATAATTATAATTTTATGGGAGAAATTCTTTAACACGAATCTAAATTTAGCTGAAAAAACGCACATCGGAAAAAATATTTACTATACTAATAAAAAGCAAACGAATGAACTACAAAAACGGCTGCACATGATCAGGTGAAAAATATCCAGGGAATAATTATGTTCCATTTCTTTCACAGATGTTGACAAAAAAACCTTTTAGAAAGTTTTGATGAAAAATGAGAAACTGGAGTGCGATTTTGTTTTGTTGAGTGGTGCGTTGTCATATGACTATCATTGTATTGTCAGTTTTCTATAGGATATTTTGAATTTTTTTGATATGGCCGAACAGTTTACATTCAATGAATATGCAGATATGCATGTATTTTATGGACGAGCATTTTGTAATGCTGGAGAAGCTCGTCGTCTGTATTCCGAGCATTTTCCCAATCGAACGGTACCGTCAAGAGAAACATTCGAGCGTGTCGATCGCAGCTTGAGGGAGACAGGTATGTAATAATTGATAATTAATTTGAGCACGTTGTTTTATTTCGATATTATTGTAGGTACAGTTTTGCCAAAACGAGGTGGTGAGGGCGCTCCTAGGACTGTACGTACCGTTGTATTGGAGGAAAATATTTTGGAAGCCGTCGCTGATGATCCTTCAATGAGCATCAGAAATCTATCAGAACAGTTCCATACATCCAAGTCCACTATTCATAGAATAATTAGGGAACAACTGCTCCACCCATTTCACATCCAGAAGATACATGCCATGACACCTCAAGATTTTCCAGCACGACTGGAATATGCCAATTGGTTCATGGATAGGCAAAGAGAGGATATGACTTTCATTAATTGAGTTTTATTCACTGATGAAGCAGGTTTCTCCATATATGGGCCGAAGAAAATCCCCATGGGATATTGCAAACCAAACACCAACGGAAATTCAACGTGAATGTTTGGGCTGGTATCATAGGAAACCATCTTATAGGACCATTCATTCTACAGGACCGATTAAATGGAGAACGTTATTTGGAGTTCATTCAGAACGATTTGAATGGACTTTTGGAACATGTTCCATTGCAAACCCGAAGAGATATGTGGTTTATGCATGATGGCGCTCCTCCTCATTTTAGTTTGATTGTGCGTGACCATCTGAACCATATTTTCCACAATAGATGGATTGGTAGAGGTGGGCCATATTCATGGCCATCGCGGTCTCCGGATTTAAATCCATTGGATTTCTTTCTGTGGGAGCATCTAAAAAGCCTTGTTTACGCTACACCTATTCACACAAGATATGCATTGTTGAATAGAATAACATTACATTGTGAAGCCATACGAAACGATCCTGGAATGCTATTTCAAGTACAGAGAGGGTGTCTTCGCAGACTAAGAAAATGTATAGAGAGAGAAGGTGGTCATATCGAGCAGTTTCTGTAGCGGATTTTTCATTTCTGTTTGCTCTTGAGGCTCTTGAGTTTCGTTAGTTAAACGTGTTTGCATTATAAAAATTCGTTATGAACATTTTACCTATCATTTCCATTTTCCTTCAAAAAATAATATTTTCGAATAATGGTAGACATCTCAGGATAAATGTTGTTGAATTAACGTTATCATTATTATTTCTGCTTTGATAATTATTCATTTCAAATAATGGTGGACGAGCGAGTTTGATGTCGTCGAGTGAAACTACATTTTTATCAAGACTCGTTGCTCCGATCGACTTTCCACACGAGTACTTTTATTCATTAAATTGTCCAAGTAACCTTAATTTGTTGAAAAATATTGAAAAATATCTGTCATTCCAAAGTTTTAGGGTGTGGACCATCGGGGGTAGTCCGTTCCTGACTTTGTAGCAAAACAACTGACTCCTGCATGAAAGCTCATCGAAGGAATTCATTTGTTTAGTCAATTACCAAAATTTGGATGATTTTGAATATTCACTTGAAAAGTTATCAAAGAAAAACATTTTTCATTTTGTAACTTCGAGGGCCCGTTACTTGGTAACGAAGGATTTTAGGAAAAAAAGTTATATGAAGTACTGGTGATATTTTGACCCCATCTATACATTCCCGAGTGGAAAAGAGGAAGTCCAGGGACACTCAATAACTTTCATATTTGTATAATTTCCTAGACCCGGATGTCACGCAGGTAGCTATAGCTGCCTCCTTGGTGATTTTGATAGTTTTCTTGTGAACACGAGATCTATCAACTGAAACCACAAATGTGCGGTTGGCTCCTGTTGGTGGCTCCGTGCATTTGTATTTCTATCTTTTGGTAACCAAGTGTTCCCCATCCTTACACTTGGCTGTACCATACTGATGATGGGCCAAAAGCCCGAAACACGTGTCTATGGTTTGCCACTTTCATGAGTGCTATGTCCGATATTAACTTCTGTTTCTATATCAAGACACTCAATAACTTTCATATTTGTATATATATATATATATATATATATATATATATATATATATATATATATATATATATATAAAACTTATCTATAAAACTTCAGAAATCTACTCACATTATCGAAAAATACTTACCCCGTTAGTTGAAGGTCAATAGGATAATCCATTTTTTGATGACGATACTTTTTAAAACTACGAAACGCACAGCACAACAACACACGCGTAATTCTAATACCTTATAAACCTTCAATCACATCTTCTGCGATGCAATACCAAGCACCATCTCATTTAAACAACCGATACTATGAAAATAAAATGATTGTAGGTGGCTATAACAGGTGTCCTTATTTAAGGACAATCGGTATATCTGGGTTAATGTTAGGTAAGGGATACCGGTCTTCAATAGTTTTTTCATTCACTTTCCTGTAGTCTACCACAATTCGCCACTTTTGTTTACCACTTTCGTCTGTCTTCTTCGGGACTACCCAAATTGGACTACTCCATGGGCTCCGACTGGGTCGTATCATTCCGTCTTTCAGCATTCTCGAAATTTGCTTCTGCACCTCTTCTTTGTGAATAAATGGGTACCGATATGATTTTGAATGGACCGGGACTCCTTTCGTTGTTCTAATTTCATGTTCAACTTGATTTGTAAAGGAAAGTTTCTCATTGCTTTTATGGAAAATATCAGTGTATTCTTTACATAGTCTAATAATTGCTTGTTTTTCTTCTGAATTCAAGTGATCGACCCTAATTAGATGTTCTATATTTTGTTTTGAAGTGATTTTTGAATTTTCAGGCAAAAAATTTTCAACGTGGAAAAATTCTAATTTTTCTTTGAGACACCAATTTAAAGGAATTACTTCAATAGGTGTTTTCATTACTACGGAAACTCGTGTATCAGTGTTGTTTATAATTTCTGTCTTTGCAATCAGTGTTTCGCAGTAGATAAGGTTTCCGATAAATAAAGAATGTCAAGTTTCATCTCGAGTATAATGACATCGCCCTCATAGAAATTATCAGGAATTTTAATAGCCGCGATTTCATGTGAATCCACTGAGATTGTGAAATGTTGTCTATTCAACTTATGAAAAATTGGAATGCACAGATTTTCATTAATAAGTAGGTTTCTTTTAAAATCAATAGAAAATTTTAAATTTCGAATATCGTTAAGGCCAAGTAACCCATCAAATTGATTATGAAACTGAAATAATATGAAATTTATTTCATCGGAAGATTTAAATTCAGGAAAGGCCGGTATTTCGGCTCTAAATAAGGACTCTTTCTAGTAGATGAACAAACTTGTTCCGAGCCCACTTCAAGGTCGAGCGTCGCCGGTAAGTATTTCAGAGAGAAACTTTAGTGAGTGGAAGAGAGAACCGTGTGACAACATCGACGCAGGATGGAACGAGTATCGTAGCGATTCAAGCATGAAACTCGGTCTCCTTGGGACTCCGCATCACACATGTGTTATATATGATTTCGTTGGTACCCGGTATATAGACAGAGAATTCGAATCATGCTTCAACAGCTGATTATCACGAAGTCAAACTTCGTTATTAAATATCAAATGAATAATTGCTTTCAGATTTTCCCCCCATTTATTATTTATCTAATTGAAGGTGGTTTGATTCTCCTTTGTTACATGGCTGGCGGAACTACAAATAGCCATGATGCTCCCAGGTGTGGCTCAGAGAGTAGTAACACACCCTACTCAGAAAAAGTTAATGACTATAGTAGTCAATGCCAAAGACATAAAAACAACAGCAAAATTTTTGTTATAATTTCGAGGCATTAGGTTTGTTTTATTAATTGAGAAACAGTTTTTTGGATGAAATTAAACATTTTCAAAAATCAATGTAAAAGTCGAAGGAGATTTTAATTGAGGTTAATATTCAATTTGGCTCTTCAACAAAAGCGGTAAAACCAGTAAAAATATATTCGATCACTTATTCAAAACTCAACCATGCTTTGAAGTGTGAAATTCAACATACTCAACTGATGTAAAATATAATCAAAAATTCCAGCTAATACAAGTGGTGAAACGCCACAGCAATAGTGTGCCAGCAGATCTTGAATATGAATTTTTCTATGACTACATATTTTTCTCGAACGTCGCTGATGCCAAAACAAAAACAACAAATCGAATAGAATGAGTTAAATCAGTAATTTCACATTCGAATACAGGACCATTTTGTTGTCTCTTCAATTTCACAACCATTGGTATCGTATCAACTGTAATATGTAAACATTTAGTCTGGGCTTTAAGTTTAGATTCGAATTGAATGGACATATATTTTAAGTTGAATTGAGTGGTTAGGCTAATTCTATCCGGAATATTGTCTAGATCATTGTGAGAAAAAAAGTAAATCAGTTCATAAAAATTCTAAAAGTTATAAACAATTAATACCCTACAAAGCAGTGTTCGGTTTTGTTTTTATAGTTCGTAAACTATAAACTAAAATATTTGAAAAAAATATCCTTGAAGAGGAGGAAATCTACTGGAAAAAAGTTCGGATTCCCGAAAAGGTATCTCCATTATTCATAATTTAAATTTAATGCTGAAAATAGCTGTTCGCGCGCCATTTTTAGGTTGCGCGCAAGGCCTCTAAGCGAGTACGTAACATGAAAATAATTTTTTTGAGGTACTTAAAGTAAATAGAAAAATTCAAGAATATTTATGATATACTCTAGACACCATACAGAACTGATTTCCGTTGAATTTTTTCATTAAAGTTAAGTTTTCGATAATTTGGACAATTGTTAATTAACAAAACTTTTTTAAAATTTCCTTTATCGTTCAAAGTGAAATAAATATTTAAATAATTACCGTGAAACTATTCCGCTCCGTGGAGCCCTTCTTAGCTACATACAAAAGAAGATTGCATGATAAAGGTTCTGGAAATTTTAATACTTTGTTAATGATGATTTTTTCAGATAAACAAAAAAAAACACAATGATGTGATATTTTTATTTCTCATTTATCATTATTTTGTCGTTCTTATGTCGATAAAAAAAATTATGAACTGAAACAAATAATTTGTTTATACATTTAAAAAAAATGGACTATTTCGAAATTTGAAAAAAAAAATTACAACTTTATAGAGAACTGTTAATCATGATTTGAAAAAAATTTCTTCATAATAATAATAATAATTGCTTTCAATCTTTTTTATACATCTATTGTTTGAATTATTAGTTAAGACATTTTTTCCTTTATAAAATCATAATTAACAGTTCTCTACAAAATAACGAAAAGAATTCCAAACAATTTCATTGTCATTTTACTCAATAATTTATTATAAACGAATATGCAACTTGTCTCAATTTTTTTTGAAAGTTATGAAAATTATAAAAACAACCAAGAGCATAAAAAAATCGAAGACAATTTTTTTTCCATTATTCATTGAATTTTGAAAATACGCGTGCTGCAAATGTTGCACCAGCTGATCCATTTGTTGACCTAATGCTTATATCACTTTTAAACTATTAGAGACACGACAATAAACATTCAGGACATTTTTGTAGATAATTAAATTATCTTTCAAATGTCATCTTGCATATATTTTTTAGTTATTATTAATTTGTTGTTTTAGGTTTTCACAAATTTTCAGGCTTACAGCTTAGTAAATAATGCAAATTCGGATATTGAACTTCAGAGCAATTTTGTTATCGAGATGAAGATGAAAATAATGACTCTGATGATGAAGATGAGAAATTTGAATATGGCATGGTCACTGATCAACAAAATAAAAAGAAGTCAACTCATCAGAAAATTATTAACGGAATCTTCGAAGCAGATCCAGACTCCGAATCTGAAAAAAACACAGAGCCAGATGAGACAGGAAAAGACGAAAGAGAAATGGAAGAATCTAGAGATCAAGAAGACGATGAAGCAGAAGAGAAAGAAGAGCAAAAAATTGAAAACCACCCGAGTAACAAAAGGAAAAGAATAGCACGTTCAATTCCAAACCTAGATATTGCAAGTACATACTTCAAAAACTTACCCCCCAAAAAACAAAGGAAAAGACGAAATTAATAAAATAAATTGACTGCTTTATTATTCTTGATATGATAACGAATATTTTCGACGCTAATTGTAATATTACGATTGAAATTCTGTATTTGAAAGGAATAAACTGTTTTCAGTTATAAATATCATATCTACTCAACAATATTATTCTAACCTCGTGTCCTTATATTTTTTAATGAAATTGTTGCATGTCTAAAGCATTTTTTTTTTCAAATACAAACTAGAATACAGGGAAATAGAACTAAGCAATTAGATGGGAATATGATAATTCCCAAAATTTTGCGAAATTCATTATTAGCTTATGAAAAAATGAACAAACATCCCACTGCAACTGTAAGATAATTTATAGTTTAACAAAATTGCTCTGAAGTTCAATATCTGAATTCGCATTATTTTCAAGTTACGTACTCGCTTAGAGGCCATGCGCGCAAACTAAAAGTGGCGCGCGGACTGCTATTTTCAGCGTTAAATCAAAATTATGAATAATGGAGATAGCGTTTCGAAAGTCGAAACTCTTTTTTAGTAAATTTCCTCCTCTTCGAAGATCTCCTTTTCAAAATTCAAAAATATTTATAGTTTACGAACTATAAACGACAAAACCGAACACTGCTTTCAAGGGTCTTCAATTGTTCATAACTTTCAGAATATTTTATGAATTAATTTACTTCTTTATCACAATGAGTCACAAAAAGTATGTCCATTTAACACGAATTTAAACTTCCCAGACTTATTGATAGAAACGTAAGTATTTCTGAATTCGTGACTCATATACTAACAAAGTCACCGACAAAGAGACGACCTCTTAACTCAATGAAAATATTAGCCACTGAATCAATCTCAGTTAAGAGGTCCTTTCTAGAAATGTCTTACATTTTTGAAAATAACAATTGTGTGAACAAAAAAAAAACAGATATTATTCACTTGAGTGAAATTCATTCCTACTTATTGACTCTAGATAAGAGCTTTTACAAAAACAATATCAATTTGAACAATTCCATTGTATAATAAATCTTAAATTTAATCTTTCATAACAATTTTATTCAAACATAAATTTTACATTATACACTAGAGTATACTTGGTACTCCCAGTGAGAATATATAAGTTTCATCAATTGACAGATGTCACTCTGGCATTCTTAACGTTCTATCCTCAGACTCGTTCATTTGAATCCTGCACGCATGATGTGAATAAGGGTCTGACGAAAAACAATATTTAATAAAAAATAATCTCAAGCATTTAGAATTGTATATCAAGTTTCATCTTCTCCAATGTATCAACATTTTTTCTTCAACATCAATGTAACCATCCTCACATGAGATATAAGTCATGAATAATTAATATTTTTGGTCTTACTTTGAAACTTATATTATTGTAGTTTCCCTGATGATGGAAATAAAATTTACCGAAAGCTTGGACTAACTTAAAAGAGTACTCATTTACTTGCTGCAATACCCCACTATCCAATAGTTTATATATATATATATATATATATATATATATATATATATATATATATATATATATATATATATATATATATATATATATATATATAAATAAATATATATATATATATATATATATATATATATATATATATATATATATATATATATATATATATCGGACATAGCCCTCATGGAAGTGGCAAACCATAGACACGTGTTTCGGGCTTTTGGCCCATCATCAGTATGGTGCAGCCAAGTGCAGGTGTTTGGACCCATCAACACAACATCGAGTGATCCCAAGATGAGATCTTGCACAGAGAGGAACATTGGTTTAGGAGAAAATTCAAGGAAGCCGCATACATGTTGTCCAACAACGTATTCAGCCAAGCCAGCGTAGAAATACGCAACAAATGGAAACCCATCATCAACCGAAAAATGGCTAACTCCTGCCAAAACGGTCATCTCCCACGGAACCAGTGAAGCGGAAAATGGAAAGCGGGGATAAGTGAAAGTACTCGAACGACCTATAAATAGTCATCTTTCGGAGGAATCAGTCCAGTCATCACCCGAAGACGATTGTAGATACTAACAATCGAAACGTTGTGAACTAACGTGACTTGGAATCTCTCCACTTTTTGTTTTTATTTTCTTTTTTCATTTCTTCATTTTTATTTATTCAATTGTTCTATTTTTACTTGTATTTTATTTCACTGTTATTTCATTTCAGGTTTATTTTGGTTAATATAATTGTTATTTTCAGCTATTCATTTTCAATTCTTCATTAATTGTTTCAGGGATTTCAAATCAATTGTATTTCAAGCGAAATAAAGTTGGGTTTGATTATTCAGTGTAGTCAATTATTGGTGAACCCACGGGTAAAAATGTAACAGTAGCTTATCTTCTTATATATATATATATATATATATATATATATATATATATATATATATATATATATATATATATATATATATATATATATATTACAATGTAGGTTTTCACGGATGGTAGAATATGATGTGTTGTTTTTCCGGGTGTTCATCCGTTGGGTACTATTCGATAGTCGACGTTTCGCCATCATCTCAGATGGCATTATCAAGACGAGTTACTGCTTCGCTTCGTTACACCTCTCGAAGCGAAACAGTAACTCGTCTTGATAATGCCATCTGAGTGATGGCGAAACGTCGACTATCGAATAGTACCCAACGGATGAACACCCGGAAGAACAACACATCATATATATATATATATATATATATATATATATATATATATATGCTGAACTGGTTTTTCCGGGTATTTGATCCGTGTATGTGATATTATCTCTAATTTCAAAATTAGAGATAATATCACATACACGGATCAAATACCCGGAAAAACCAGTTCAGCATATTCCTATCCGTGAAAAGTTCAGATTTCATATATATATATATATATATATATATATATATATATATATATATATATATATGTACGACAATAATTAGATACAATTTCATTATATGTATTGAGTACATTACGTTTTAGTAATAATTATGTCTTCCCGTCAGAGGTATGCTGTAAATAATTAAGTGTATCTATTTAGATTTCATCTCCTGAAATGTTTCTTCGTCAGATGAAGAAGTTATGAATACTTTTTATTGAAATATTTCATTTTTTCAGAATGCTAAACGCCTCTATAGCTTGTTGAATGAATCAAGTAAATATGGATTGCACGTGGTGAAATACAAGAAATGGAGTCATATAGATTTTGAAGAAGGAAGAGACATAATACCACTCGTCCTAGAACCAACTCTATTATACCTCAAGAATTTGGAAAATGAGAGGTTGATTCGTTGAAAAAAAATGTTGAATCGATTATACGAAATTATTTTTTATATCATTATCCTAGAACCGATTATTCTTCTATCAAATACAAAATGTTATCCTATCAAAAATTGAATAGAGAATAAATAAAAAAATTCATTTGTTTATTATTTATATTATTTAGAAAATATTATTCACTGTATTGGAACTTACTAATACAGTTTACTACAATAGGTTGACGAAGCCACATGTTTTATATCTTGCTCATAATAGACTTTTCATTATAGGTGGAACGATATTTGTATTTGTTCAATTTTAGATTACGATAAGTCATATTGGTAGTCTTTCATTAGAGATAGTCGAGATTTTTTTTTCGTGATTTAAAACGGGTTGGGGGTAAGGGAGGTTTTGAAATACAATATGAAAACATAATCTAAAATTGAACACGTACAAATATCGTTCCCGCCTATAATAAATAGTCTAAGGTGTTTTCTGGGGTTTAATCGTATTCGAGAGTGTATTCGAAAACGATTCGTCGTGACGTCATTAATAATAAGATTCGCCAGATTGGAGTGATTCAATTTGTGTCAGATGTCAAATTCAATAATAAAAACAAACTTTTCAATTTTCTCTAGCCCCAATTAGAATAGGATTTGTGCAAGTTATAAATCTGCAGCTTCATTGTATACATCCTTACAACATATTTGATAAAAAAATGTCAGCACTTCATAAACTATGACGATGAGAATGAAGCAATAACTGAGAACTGACGTAATATAACGTCAAATTCCACTCCAAAACCAACCTGATGCTAGTTATGAATATGAATCATCATTTCAACGCCTAAGAATATATTCAAATCACAGACGAATACGTTTTGAATGCATGAGAGGCTCTATTCTGAGCAAAATATGACTTTAACGCCCCCTAGCATAAAAACTATCCATTTTTGGGGTTCATCAATTTGTTAATACCTATTCACAATAACATGAACTGCATCATATTGAAAATTTAAAAAAATTAGCGAATTCTTTTATTGGGCATAAAAAAGCACAATCTTATGAAACATTAGCTACAATGAAACGGTTGAAAATGTTATTCCTTGTTTTGAAAATGAATCGTCTATTCTTAGCAAAAGTTGATTTTATGATCTGAATATTTCCGATCCACAATAACACGGACCGCATCATATCAAAAACTCAGAAAATCCACCAATTTTTCTGTTTTGTACCCCTCGAGGAAATCATATGAAAATGTGCTATATTTTCCTAAGCATATTCAAATTATCCGATGATTCATTTGAAAATAATCCAGATAACATTTTTTGCGTTTTATAATAGGTGGAGGTGGGGAGGAAGGGGGCATTATTTTTTAATAGAAGAGCACAATCTTATGCAACATTAGCTTTAATGAAATGCGTGAAAATATTATTCTCTGTTATAAAACGTCTATTATGAGCAAGGGGTGATTTTAACACCCCTATCAAAAAAACTTCTAATTTTTGGGATATATCACCTGATTAATTTCTATTCACAATGACATTAACTGCATCATATTGAAAATTCAGAAAAAGTGCTATTTTCCTAATTCAAACATATTCAAACATCCGACGATGCACTTCAAAGTTTTCCAGATATAATTTTTTTGCGTTTCATAATAAGTGGGGGGAAGAAGGGAGGTGAAGATTTTTTTTATAAAACATTATCCACAATGGAATAGGTGAAAATGTCGTTCCCGATTTTTCGAAAAAGAAATGATTTTAACAACCCCTAGTGGCAAAACTGTTAGTTTTTTGGTCTTTGCGCATGGTAACATCATACTGAAAATTTGAAAAAATCCACGGAGACCCAAGTTCCATAAGAATTTTGCGGAGTCCTTTGGTTTGACACCTGTCCAAACTTCAAATGTTGATTTTTATTTACCAGTTCCGCATGCAATAGATCGATTTCTGAGATATGCGGCCGTATTTACAGCTTCAGCCTGAACATTTTCTTGTAGTTTTGCATCGTATCAGACATTTCGATTTTTCCGCTATAGTTCTATTCATCCTTTCACTCATGCCATTTTGTTCAGGAACGTATGAAAAATGCCATTCATTTTCAAAAATGATTCAAATTCTAGGCTACAGAATTCCTCTCCATAATCAGTCCTGAGAATTTTGATTTTCTTATCTTGCTGTGTTTTCACCATGCTTTTTTACTCCTTGCAGTATCCAAATACTTCATCTTTCGATTTCATAAAATATACGAAACATATTTGACTAAAATCATCTTCAATGAGAAGACGATATTTCGAGCCTCCAATAGGCGAAATTTCCATTGGTCCGCAAACATCTGCATGTACTATTCCAAGCAATTCTTTTGCCCTATCACCAACATGTTTGATAGGTAATCTTGACTGTTCCCTTCGCAGCAAACTATACAATCCTCTCGCTCAATTTTTCCCTTCCAGACTAATCCATCAACTGTTCCATCATTCATTTCTCTCTGATTAGCAAAATTATTATGAACCAGCGTTCTGTGCCATATATTTGCAGTTTCCAAATAAAATTTTCCTTATTTTATCAGACTTGTCAATGTTTAATCGATAAACATCTATTAATTCAGCTGTGGCTACTGATATTTTGTTTTTGTTGAAAATATCACATACATCCATTTTTATGGGTTGACTTACTGACAAAAGGTTGGTGGTAATATAATAATATAATGTCGTTAGTCAGTTTTCCAACTTTCGTCTGAAGTTTTACACTACCAGAACATTTGACAGATATCCTATTATTGTTAGTCACAATAATCTCATTTATGTCATTATTTATCACACCTCCAACTTCATTTTCTAATACAGTTATATGCGCACTGACTCCGGAATCGACATAACAGTCTTTTCGGTTGAACTGCCACTTAGAAATGCCACATTGAAAACATTCAATAACTTGACATCGTTATTTGGTCTATTCATTATTTAGACTTCTTTTTTTGAAATGTCCATTTGTTTACAACCGTAACATTTGACATTTAGTTCTCGATCATTTGATCTACTTTCAGTGTTACTATATTTGCCAATGAAATCAACTTTTGGTTTCCAAGTATGAATTTTACTGGAAATGCGTTTTCTGTTTCTGTTTCTGTCGGATACGGCTAAGAGTGCGTTCAAAATGCAGAGCTGTAATAGTGGTGATTTTGAATGTTGCAAACAGCTTTCAACATATTCGATATGTATCAATTGTCTAGGACTTTATCACAAGAGTTGCCTCGCGAAAAGAAGAAAAAATATTGAACTTCTGGGTAACAATACTATTATCTGCTGTGACAAGGAAATTAAACATGACTTTACAGAAGAAAGAAGTTTACTTGAGACGACAATTCAGGTTCTAATAGATGATGCAGAAATGAAAAGTAGTTATATTCAAAAACTTAAACGTGAAAATGAAATATTTACCCAAGAATCGAAGCAGAATCGAACGATCTGATAGCGCGA
The DNA here is from genome assembly GCF_025532065.1 of Leptinotarsa decemlineata. Taxonomy (NCBI): domain Eukaryota; kingdom Metazoa; phylum Arthropoda; class Insecta; order Coleoptera; family Chrysomelidae; genus Leptinotarsa; species Leptinotarsa decemlineata. Next base: position 18,646,396 of record NW_027412533.1, read on the forward strand.
CAAGAAAAAGAAATTAAAAAAATAAAAGACGAACTGCGAGAATTCAACAAATGGAAAACAGGCAACACTGACGGTCGGTACTCAAACAGACGGAAGCATGAGTCATAGGTCCACAATGACTGACAATTTTTCCTCCAGTGGCAGCGTTCATTGGGAGGTGAGAAAGGAACATGTTAAATGTGAACGATCAACCCAGTACGAAGTTCAGTACGCAGTATCAACTGACAATCAATCTCAGGCAAGACGAAAACCTAACCATCAACATAGAATGGTGATCATAGGAGGACATCATGGGCGAGATATTGCAAAAATTATGTTAGCATATAATAGATTTGGTAACTCTATACAAGCAATATTGAAGCCAAATTGTACTTTATGCGGAGGATGAAAATTGTACAAGACAGAACAATAGCTAAATCGTCATCAGTTATTGAAAAAAATTATTTTTTGGCTAGCGAAAGGAATCGAAATTCCTTAGCAGCTGAATTCCAGGACAATCTTGAAACTGTTGCAGGAGAGCAAAATGGTAAAAACACAAATTTTTTATACCCTCGCCTATCACAAGTTGCGTCAAAAATATCGCTGTAAGTGTAAATGCATTGAATAAAATGGATAGATCACGTGACCTAACGGTGTACCATCAAAATATTCAATATCTCACTAATAAAATTATTCAAATAGCGACTGTGATTTTCCTATGCGACTTTTTATTCATATCACAACACTGGCAAAATGGTGATCAACTAGAAATAATGCAGTTGGAAAACTTTAGTTTATGTTCGAAAGAACATAAACTGTAGAAATATAAAGCAAAACGGAGGAGTAGTAATTTACAAACATGACGACCTATTGATGAAAAAATATGTGCTTGATTTGTCTGGCGTCTGTGTAGAGGGAATATTTGAATGCTGCGGTATTGAGCTGGCAAAATCAGGTACATGTCTTATATGTATCTATAGGCCTCCGTCGAGTAATTTCATCACATTCTTGAACTTGTTTAATGGATTACTCACCCCATTATCCGAAAATAATAAAAATAAAATAATGTAAATAATAATAATGTAATAGGCGGGGATTTCAATTTAAATTTCGTGGTGGATAGTATGCATTTCAAACTATTTCAAGACCAGCTGGCATGTTTCGACATGGAGCATACGATATCTGTTCCAGCACGTACTACAGCAAGCACTTGTACTTGCCTTGATAATTTCATTATTAAAAATAAAAATGCTCAAGAAGTCTTTGTGAGAGAATTGCACATCTCAGATCACTTTGCTCAAGTGATAAGATTCTCCACTGAATAAAATGGTATACGGGATGAAAAATCATGTAATTTTGGTAGAGTGTTCTCAGACTAAAATATAGAATTGTTCAAAGATTTACTGGGTAGAGTCCTGGGAAGATCTTGATGGCATTACCTGCCCAAATCTTGCGTATGATATGTTCCATAATATAATTCATTATTACATTGAAGTGGCTTTTCCATCAATTCATTTTCGTGGACAGAGAAAAAAAATTCTCAAGAACTCAAACGCTTGGTTTTACTTTATTCAGAATGTGCCAGGGAAGATGATCGCTATAAAACTGTGAGCAAGCATCTCGCACAAATATATAGGGAAGAATTGAAGGAAAATCATAAACGCCATGTTGATCATGTAACAGAAAAATCCAAAAAATAAGTCGAACAATGTGGCAGATGATGAACCATCTCAGGAAAAATGACAAACGAAACAATAATATTGAAATGAATGATGGTAATGTTGAGATATCAAAAATCGAGATGGATAATATTTTCAATGCCGTTTTTCCCCTATGAAGTGTCATGATGAGATAGACATTAAATTTATAGAAAATAATGTTCCCATCTGCCAAAACTCCTTTTTTATGCATCCCATTAGTGAATAATACATAATTGATTTGATAAAAACACTTAAAAACTCGGGTGCAAGTGGTTATGATGAAATTTCGAACAAGCTCCTAAAAAAATGTTCTCATGAGTTATCATATCCGCTGCATCACATCATTAACCTATCACTAGAATATGGAATGTTTCCTGACAAACTGAAAATTGCTAATGTTGTACCAATTTATAAAAAAGGTGATGAAAATTTGTATAAAAACTATAGGGGCATTATTTTGCTTTCTAGTGTATCAAAAGTATTTGAGTTGAATATCAAAAATCAATTGATTTCCTTCCTTCTTATGAATAACATTCTCTCATCAAACCAACATGGATTCACAAGGAACAGCTCTATGTGATTTCAGTGAACACATTATAAATGCTCTTGATTGCAAATTACACATTTGTGGCTTATTTATAGATTTTTCAAGAGCTTTCGACACCGTGAACCATGAAGTACTGCTACAGATATGGCGTTAGAGACTGCTCACAAGTTAATTAAATCATACTTGCAAGGCAGAATTCAACGAGATATTGTTGACGTCACTGTGGGGAATATTCATATATTGGATGATAATTATATGGAAATATAAACAATACTAACTTAGTTGAATACTCTCACTTTATAAGTACAAGTAAAATGGGAATGTGAGTATTATATTATGGAAACAAGTTGGAGGTTATTGTTTTTTTTATTTGATTTCAGTTCCACCATTCAAAGATGTGGATGCAGTATACAAGTCAAGATTGGATCGATGTTGTAGATCTCAAATCATCGGTTCAACATTTGTCGTCTAAATTGAAGGTGTTGGGTGATGGAGCCGAACATGCAAGCATTTATGATATGAGTGTATGCAATGATGAAAAACAAATCGAATTATGTCTTCGTGATGCTGAGAAGTGGTGCAGAAGTTTGTAACAAATTTTTGGATAATGAATTGGAATTGTGGCAACTTTGTGAGGTTATGATTGAACTGAACCTGAGAAGATTCCTGTATAGCCTCCAACCATAATTGCCAGAATGGATAATTCATCACTTTGAATTGAATGATGAAAATCGAGAGGAAATTGAAGATGGTCGCGAAAATGATGACTATGAGAAAGAAGTTATTTTAGATAGTCTGTATGTTCCTGTAAATCATAAATAATGTTAAATAAAAAACTTTGAATTATTTTCATGTTTTATTTATTTAAATCCCATTATAAACAATTGAAAGTGATTACAAAACAATAAATGTGCCACATATGAATTAGAAAAAAAATACATGATATAAGACAGTTCATATCAATAGTTGATGATTTTGTTGCATTCGGTTGATGGGAACAATCGATGATGAATAGTGGATTCTCTCTGAATTGTCCAATGTCTATCAGAGGTTCACTCATATCTTCATCATAACAATTTCGTTGAAAACTCTCAAAAGCATAATAAGCAGGAGAGTACAGGAGCTAGGACAGTTCCAAATCAAAACACCGTCTTATTTCTTATGGAGGTTCATTTTGGCAATTTTGGATGCTGCGACCAATCATAGCGAGTACGCGAGTACACCACCCTGGCGCCACCTATGAGTCACTAGCTGAACTATCTATTGGAAGGCGTAGGACGGTACATCTGTCAGAGGGGACTTCGTAGGACGGTAAATGGCGTCTTCTGTCAATACGGATCGGTAAATGGAGCATCTGTTAAATGTCGACGTAGGACGGTCCATCAACTTCTGACAGAGGGGGACTCCTTGAAGATGACGGGGCAACGCACGGTACTGCAATTGGGGGCCCCCATGGTGTTCCGTATGAATTTACGTGGCTTTGCGTATAGTATTTTGAGAGATTCATTTAAATAATTTATCGTACAAAATTGTTTTCATGTCTTGTTATCAGTAACCACAGAAAGATAAGCGCTCGATTCATCGATACAAAAGTATATGAAAACAACAAAAGTTATAGAACACACAGGGTCATCTATGAGTCACTAGCTGAACTATCTATTGGTTGAAGGAGGACACTGTAAACACTAGACATATGAGTGTTGTCATGCGACGCAGTATGCGCAGTTGCCGGTTTTATGATGTCTGTCAATACGGATCGGTGTCTGTGCAACTGTCAATGGGTGTGGGACGGTGTCAGTGGTGGGTATTCCAGGGCGTGGTGGAACGGTGTCTGTGAATGAATCAGATTTAAGAAAAAACATTACAGATTATTGAGGCTGTATCCTTTCAAAGTGCGATCCCTCAATGTTACAAGGTATATCAAAATACATCATTTGAGGAAAACAACATAACAGTTTCATAAGGCTGTAAGTTTTCACCGTGCGATCCCTCAATGTGTACAAGGTATCTCAAAATACATCAATGAAAACAAATATGGCGTCGAAGTGTACAGGGTGCGTCATAATATATCATTTAAGGAAAAAAACATGTCGGTTCAAAATATGATATCAATGTGTATACAGGGCGTTTCAAAATACATCTTTTAAGAAAAAAACATGTCGGTTCAACAGAAGTCCAACATGTCGGAAGTCTCGTATCTTTGTTAACCATGTTAGCATCATCAGGAGAAGAAGAAGATGGCACCAAAGGTGTCGAGAAGTTACGTATTGTGGAGGAAAGCGATGGAGAAGCGATGTGGAAAGCAAGTTTTCGATCGTTCGCTTTCGTTTTCGATCGTTTTTCGGTCAGCCAATCAGAATGGAGAATTCGAATATAGAGTGATTGTGCTAGATGAAATTGAACTGGAGACTGAGGGTCGAACAATAATAATAATAATAGTGATAAAACATTAAAACTTTGAAAGTGATGTAGTCAGCCTGAGAGGTGGTGGCGTGTCTGATAATTTGTGGAAATTAATGAGTTATTATACAAAAAATAGTAGCGCAACTGCCAGAAGGGCTCTGAATTGTATATTCGCTAATAATGATCGAATCGTCGCGTACAGCACGTCAAATGAAAGGATAAGAAATGCAGAATTCATCAACAAAGAAAAAACGAACATGGCGCAACATGTCATAAAGGCACTAAGTCATAATTCAGTTCATGATAGTTGGATCTTAACGTGCAGCACATCAAATGAAAGAGAAACGAATACAGAGTGACCGACAGATAAAAAACAAATATGGCAAAACGAATATAATATCCAACGCCTAATGTGAAATAACATAGGAAGAATTGCAAATTCAACAAAAATCATTGAACAAATTCGAAATTGAAAAATGTTGGGTTATGAACAACTATAAATTTATTCCAATCGCACAAGCTTGATGCAAAACGCAGTTTAATGACAAAGAAAATGAAAAAATCATTGGATAGTGAAACATATGGTATATTTGAATTCCTTTGGGTGAGGAGATTTCGAATCCATCAAAAAACGACCACTTCCGGTTTTCACTTTCGGTCCTCCGATTTCGATGATTTCAACAGCAATGGATTCGTTCAGATGTCATTAAACATAATTGATCATTTGTCGAAGCCAAAAGAGCCTTATAACCTATTTTCATTATACTAGCAGCAACAGACCGATGTGGGTACTCATTTCAAATGATTTCATTTGTTGATTATGAAAAGTATAACATACAGCGTCTAATGTGAAACAGCATAGGAAGAATTGCACATTCAAAGAAAATCATTGAACATACTTGGAATTTAATGTTGTTGCGTTATGAACAACTACGAGTGTGATCCAATTGCAAAAGTTTGATTCAAAACTCAGAATTTGTTGACAAAATAATGGAAGAATAATCATGAAACAAAGGCTCTTTGTTTCATTTCAAAATATGTTATCACTTATTTTACTATAAATACGTCATGCATGGCGAAATGAGTTATTTGCATCCGTTGAAAGTGATACCAGTGACAAGTGCAACCATTCTATTTGAAAGTAAGTGTTTTAAGTTTGACTCCTTCCTCAGATGAATTTATCCAAATGTAATTTAATTGAAAGTTGGTGAGAATTGTTGAATCATTTGACTTCCAAAATTTTTCTCGATATATATATATATATATATATATATATATATATATATATATATATATATATATATATATATATATATATATATATATATATATATATATATATATATATGTTGGATGATTTCAGTCGAATGTTTTACATGTCGTGGTTTGTTTGAGATAGTATTCGCATATATTGTGAATCAAAACATGAAGCTTTAATTTTTTATTTTTCGCAGATGGATTTACAAAAGTTGAATGCAAGTTCGGTCGTGAAGAGAAAGCCAAGTATCAAAGTAGCAGATTTGCCTGTGGAGATTCCGCAGAGAATATTCACTGCCAAAATCGTGAAAGGAAAATTTGGTGAAGCGGTCTTGTTGGATTTTGGAGATAAAGTGTCATTTCTGCCCCACCGAGTGACGGAGGCGTATCGTCCTCACTTAGAAGAATTTCCATCAGGAAAATACGCTGTTGTGTTCAAAGGGTCGATGGACATTGGAAAGCCGAATCGTGTCGTTTCATTTGAAATTGTACGAAATTAAGGTTAGTACTGCTTCCAATTTTTTCTCCATTTAATATGCAAAGAGTTTGTGGTTGTATACAGTATTTTTCTTTCGGCTTTAAAATTCTCATTCATAGATAAGATCTGCATAAAGTAGTATTTTCATACAATATTTTCTCTTCATTTAGTACGTGCAGAATATGTGTTTCAAATTCATTATTTCGAATGAAACTTGATTTTTTTTATTTTCATCATGAGTGTAGCAATCACTTCATGAAAGACATTACCCTCTCCGTTGACAAAAGTATTTTTTTAGTGTATGTTTGTACTGAAAATGGAATTTATTTCAGAATGATACATCATCAAAGTGTGCAGTATCAGTCAGAGTCATCTCAACAACAACATTCAAAACCGTCGCAGCAACCTTTCCAGAACGAGTTTAAAATCTCAGCAGTTTCCATTTTTTTTCAGTCTATAGTTGCACATTATGAGGCTAGAATTCGTCGGTATTCAGGGATTTGTTGGACAGACTGCGTCTATTCATTATATACACAACCGTAGTGAATTTGGAAGACTTTGAAGATTCATGGTGGTGTGTTACAAAATTCAAGAAAAACACGCCGTTCTGTATGGGTCATTCCAAAGGAAATTTGTTCAGCTGCAGTCTCAATAACATTGACATTTTATATAAATGACTTCATAATATACTACCAAAAAAAATAAAATACATATCACACACATCTTTTTCTGAAAATGAAAACTTATCTTATACAGGCGAAGTTGTCAAAAATATGCAATAACAAAAAATTATATACCAAATTTTATAGAGATGAAGAAACATCATATTGAAAGATACAAGGTTAACAAAAACAGGACATTTTAGAAATAAAGAAAATAAGTTTGTGTGTCATTTTAAATTCTGATTCGTTGGGTCGATATAACAGAAAGTGGCATTTTATATCTTGAATTTCATTCAGGACAATATTATAGATGATTGACATTTGACATTAAATTTCAATTGTGATATTTGGAAATTCATTTCGTATTGTAGTTTTTTCGAAATTCTCATTCAAAATAGCATCCTTTTATATACCTACCGGACGAGTCTATCATGTGTAGATAACCTGAGTTTCAATTGTTCGGAGTTCTGAGCTCTTGGACATATGAACATAACAAAGTAACGATACAGGCAAATATGAAAAATCGTCATAAAATAATTCAAATCCATTCAAGTGAATACATGAATTGAAAGATATTTTAACCTCAACTTCGATATTCTGAAACAAAAACACACAGTATTCACAATTCCATCTTTCGTTATTCCAAGTTCATAGTCATCAAAATTGATACGATAATAATATATATAGGAATATAAAACTATCTTCAAATACAGTTGCATGAATGCACATCAAGCATTTTGTCGTAGTACGGTGACCGGTGGCAAAGTTACAACTTCAGCATAATATGAATGTTTATAAATATTAGGGAAGGTCAAGATCATCAACAGGTATTAGGAAATTCATTCGGTGTCCAAAGCTTTCGGAATACAATGCAAATAATTTTCTTTATGACTATTCGTTCGATATTGAATATTATAACCTCAAAATATATCGAAATCATAACACGTTTGCCATTCATTTATCAGTTACATTTGAAAAGTGAGTTTCACTTTGCAGAAGTAATAGCCCACACATGTTGGAAATTTTGCCAGAGTGTGGTGAATATCGTATTGAAATTGTACCAAATATAAGCGCATACATTCAGAGTGAATCAATATTTGAAATACGTCGTTTGGAACCCCCCCATAACCCTTTTTTATCGAAATTTGGCAGAAATAATGCTGAGTCGTTTCGTAGAGTCGATTCGAAATGATAAACAATAAATATTGCCATCTATGGTGTATCGCAACAAACATTATCCAGAGGGTGCAACCAGCGAATTTAATGGGAACCTTCGTTACACACTACCTACACATACTTAACTTAGTAGATAAAAGCGTTCCGCAGCTGAGTTTTGTCTTTCTTTTACAGATATTTGGAAAATTTGAAGAAATTAATTTTTCTGCAGAAAAATGCCGCCCTTCACTGACTTGGTGAACAATATCTCCTATTTTTCGGAGCTTCACCTTCTGCTTCAATAAGTTTTTTTGGGTTTCACATGGACACCAATATGTCTTGGAATAATAATGTCGCTGGAATTAACGAAATTGCACGCATCATTCGATACCTAACAAAGTATACCAGAACTTATAGTCACCGTGAGATCTCCGTTGGTATCTTCTAAACATTTCAGTCTTGAGTGAATGAATCATGTCAAATGCGACGATCCGACTATCATGAACGAAAATATGGTTCAGTTCCCTTTTGGTTGCCTCTTTTGTTTTTTCTTTGATATGCTGCACGTAACGATGCGACTTTTATTAACGAAGACGCAGGTTCGTGCATTTCTGACATATTGCACCATCTTTGTTTTTTCTTTGTCGACGAGTTTTGCATTCGTTTCCCTTTCATTTGACGTGTCGTACATGACGATCCAAATATTATTAACGAAGAAGCAGGTTAGTGCATTTCTGACATGTTGCGCCATCTTTGTTTTTTCTCTGTCGATGAATTCTGCACTCGTTTCCATTTCATTTCATGTGCTGCACGTTGAGAACAAATCATTATTAAGGAAAATACGGCTCATTGCCCTTCTGACCTGTTACGTCGTCTTTGTTTTTTTCTCTCTCGGTGAATTCTGCATTCTTTTCCCTTTCATTCAATGTACTGCACGTTGAGATTCAATTGTCATTAACGGAGATGTGGATTCGTTCCTTTCTGACATGTTGCGTCATCTTTGTTTTTTCTTTGTCGATACATTCTGCATTCGTTCCTCTTTCATTTGATGTGCTGCACGTTAAGATCCAAATATCATGAGTGAAATTGTGAATTGATGTCTTTCTGTCATGTTGCGCCATCTTTGTATTCTCTCGTCAATGAATTCTGCATTTTTTATCCTTTCATTTGACGTGCTGTACGCGAAGATTCGATTATTATCAGCGAATATACAACTTAGTGCCCTTCTGATAGTTGCTCCATTTATTTTTTCAAATAACTCATTCATTTCCATAAATCCTCACATATTTTCTACCACGCCCCCACCTCCCACGCTGACTACGTCACTTTCAAAGTTTCAATGTTTTATCACTATTATCATCATTTTTCGACCCACATTCCCTAGTTCAATATTATCTAACACAATTATTCGACCGATATTTGATTCCTCCATTCTGATTGGCTGACCGACACCACTCTGTAACACAAGTTGACTTTTAATGTTTTATCACTATTATTATTATTATTCGACCCACATTCTCCAGTTCAATTTCATCTAGCACAATCAATCGAGCGATATTTGATTTCTCCATTCTGATTAGCTGGCCAACACTACTCTGTAACGGAAGTTAGGTTGAGTGTTCCACAAGGTTCCGTTCAAGAGTCTGAAAATTCGCAAAACGAACCTTCATACGACAAAGCGTAGACTTTAGTCATCTCCTGATGATGCTTACTTGATTAGCGAAACGCGTTAAATGATGTGACTGTCATAGTGAAATAGGAAAAAAACGACAATATCGTTATTGTCGTCGAAACGATAACGAATAAAGGCACGTAAACTGGTCGAAAACACACGCAAAACCGTCACACGCAAAACTGTTGAATACTTCACTTTCCCCAATTTCGAACGTTAACTGTGCAATACGACTCAGCATTATTTCTGCCAAATTTCGATAAAGAAGGGTTATGGGGGGTTCCAAACGACGTATTTCAAATATTGATTCACTCTGTATGTATGCGCCTATATTTGGTAGAATTTCAATACGATTTTCACCACACTATGACAAATTTCCTTTGGAATGACCCGTACAGAACGGCGTGTTTTTCTTGAATTTTAGAACCCACCACCATGAATCTTCAAGTCTTCCAAATTCACTACGGTTGTGTATATATTGAAAAGACGCAGTCTGTTCAACAAATCCCTGAATATCGACGAATTCTAGCCTCATAATGTGCAACTATAGATTGAAAAAAAAATTGAAACTGCTGAGATTTTAAACTCGTTCTGCGACGGTTTTGAATGTTGTTGTTGAGATGACTCTGACTGATACCGCACACTTTGATGATGTATCATTCTGAAATAAATTCCATTTTCAGTACAAACATACACTAAAAAAATACTTTTGTCAACGGAGAGGGTAATGTCTTTCATGAAGTGATTGCTACACTCATGATGAAAATAAAAAAAATCAAGTTTCATTCGAAATAATGAATTTGAAACACATATTCTGCACGTACTAAATGAAGAGAAAATATTGTATGAAAATACTACTTTATGCAGATCTTATCTATGAATGAGAATTTTAAAGCCGAAAGAAAAATACTGTATACAACCACAAACTCTTTGCATATTAAATGGAGAAAAAATTGGAAGCAGTACTAACCTTAATTTCGTACAATTTCAAATGAAACGACACGATTCGGCTTTCCAATGTCCATCAACCCTTCGAACACAATAGCGTATTTTCCTGATGGAAATTCTCTCGGGAATGTATAGATGGGGTCAAAATATCACCAGTACTTCATATAACTTTTTTTCCTAAAAGTCTTCGTAACCAAGTTACGGGCCCTCGAAGTTACAAAATGAAAAATGTTTTTCTTTGATAACTTTTCAAGTGAATATTCAAAATCATCCAAATTTTGGTAATTGACTAAACAAATGAATTCCGTCGATGAGCTTTCATGCAGGAGTCAGTTGTTTTGCTACAAAGTCAGGAACGGAATACCCCCGATGGTCCACACCCCAAAACTTTGAAATGACAGATATTTTTCAATATTTTTCATCAAAATAAGGTTACTTAGACAATTTTATGAATAAAAGTACTCTTGTGGAAAGTCGATCGAAGCAACGAGTCTTGATGAAAATGTAGTTCTACTCGACGACATCAAACCCGCTCGTCCACCATTATTTGAAATGAATAATTATTATCAAAGCAGAAATAATAATGATAACGTTAATTCAACAACAGTTATAGCAGGAATGATACAAAGTATGCTAAAATGAAGTCGTAAACAAAAAGTACAGTACCTTGATGGAAGTTTAAGTCACAATTGTGATAGCAGATATTTTTTCAAAAGAAATATCAAGTTCTGTAGATTCGTGGTGTTTTTAAACTAACAAGCTACTCTACTATGAAATATCGAATTCATTCCATATTTTGTATGTACATAATACGTGTGGAATAATCACGTTTCGTGTTGATCAGTTATCTGAATCTCATGAAACTCAACATTCGAATGTTTCAAATTCTTCTTCACAGCTAAACTGTTGAGGAGTTTCACTGATAATTATAATTTTATGGGAGAAATTCTTTAACACGAATCTAAATTTAACTGAAAAAACGCACATCGGAAAAAATATTTACTATACTAATAAAAAGCAAACGAATGAACTACAAAAACGGCTGCACATGATCAGGTGAAAAATATCCAGGGAATAATTATGTTCCATTTCTTTCACAGATGTTGACAAAAAAACCTTTTAGAAAATTTTGATGAAAAATGAGAAACTGAAGTGCGATTTTGTTTTGTTGAGTGGTGCGTTGTCATATGACTATCATTGTATTGTCAATATTCTATAGGATATTTTGAATTTTTTTGATATGGCCGAACAGTTTACATTCAATGAATATGCAGATATGCATGTATTTTATGGACGAGCATTTTGTAATGCTGGAGAAGCTCGTCGTCTGTATTCCGAGCATTTTCCCAATCGAACGGTACCGTCAAGAGAAACATTCGAGCGTGTCGATCGCAGCTTGAGGGAGACAGGTATGTAATAATTGATAATTAATTTGGGCACGTTGTTTTATTTCGATATTATTGTAGGTACAGTTTTGCCAAAACGAGGTGGTGAGGGCGCTCCTAGGACTGTACGTACCGTTGTATTGGAGGAAAATATTTTGGAAGCCGTCGCTGATGATCCTTCAATGAGCATCAGAAATCTATCAGAACAGTTCCATACATCCAAGTCCACTATTCATAGAATAATTAGGAACAACTGCTCCACCCATTTCACATCCAGAAGGTTCATGCCATGACACCTCAAGATTTTCCAGCACGACTGGAATATGCCAATTGGTTCATGGATAGGCAAAGAGAGGATATGACTTTTATTAATTGAGTTTTATTCACTGATGAAGCAGGTTTCAGTAGAGATGGAGTTATCAACTCTCATAATCTCCATATATGGGCCGAAGAAAATCCCCATGGGATATTGCAAACCAAACACCAACGGAAATTCAACGTGAATGTTTGGGCTGGTATCATAGGAAACCATCCTATAGGACCATTCATTCTACAGGACCGATTGAATGGAGAACGTTATTTGGAGTTCATTCAGAACGATTTGAATGGACTTTTGGAACATGTTCCATTGCAAACCCGAAGAGATATGTGGTTTATGCATGATGGCGCTCCTCCTCATTTTAGTTTGATTGTGCGTGACCATCTGAACCATATTTTCCACAATAGATGGATTGGTAGAGGTGGCCATATTCATGGCCATCGCGGTCTCCGGATTTAAATCCATTGGATTTCTTTCTGTGGGGGCATCTAAAAAGCCTTGTTTACGCTACACCTATTCACACAAGAGATGCATTGTTCAATAGAATAACATTACATTGTGAAGCCATACGAAACGACCCTGGAATGCTATTTCAAGTACAGAGAGGGTGTCTTCGCAGACTAAGAAAATGTATAGAGAGAGAAGGTGGTCATATCGAGCAGTTTCTGTAGCGGATTTTTCATTTCTGTTTGCTCTTGAGGCTCTTGAGTTTCGTTAGTTAAACGTGTTTGCATTATAAATATTCGTTATGAACATTTTACCTATCATTTCCATTTTCCTTAAAAACTAATATTTTCGAATAATGGTAGACATCTCAGGATAAATGTTGTTGAATTAACGTTATCATTATTATTTCTGCTTTGATAATTATTCATTTCAAATAATGGTGGACGAGCGGGTTTGATGTCGTCGAGTGAAACTACATTTTTATCAAGACTCGTTGCTCCGATCGACTTTCCACACGAGTACTTTTATTCATAAAATTGTTCAAGTAACCTTAATTTGTTGAAACATATTGAAAAATATCTGTCATTTCAAAGTTTTGGGGTGTGGACCATCGGGGGTAGTCCGTTCCTGACTTTGTAGCAAAACAACTGACTGCTGCATGAAAGCTCATCGACGGAACTCATTTGTTTAGTCAATTACCAAAATTTGGATGATTTTGAATATTCACTTGAAAAGTTATCAAAGAAAAACATTTTTCATTTTGTAAGTTCGAGGGCCCGTTACTTGGTAACGAAGGATTTTAGGAAAAAAAGTTATATGAAGTACTGGTGATATTTTGACCCCATCTATACATTCCCGAGAGGAAAAAAGGAAGTCCAGGGACACCCTGTATATCGAGAAAAATTTTAGAAATGAAATGATTCAACAATTCTCAAAAACTTTCAATCAAATTACATTTGAATAAATTCATTTGAAAACACTCACTTTCAAATAGAATCGGTGCACTTGTTACTGGTATCACTTTCAACGGATGCAACTAACTCATTTCGCCATGCATGACGTATTCATAGTAAAATAAGTGATGACATATTTCAAAATGGAACAAAGCCTTTGTTTCATCGCTTTGATAACTGCGTATCTCCTTGCAGATTCGGCATTGGCAGTGATCAATGTCACCTTCGGTATGAATATAAAAATTAGTGATGACATATTCTGAAATGAAACAAAAGAAAATCAAAGAGTCTTTGTTAGATGCCTATTCAGCGTTGACATTGATCCATGTCACCTTGGATTTGAATAGCGCAACAAACACATGAATTCTGCTTTTTTCCCCTTTTATTGGAAGTACTTCATGTGATGATGCTACTATTATTAGTGAAGATACAACTTTGTGTCCTCTTGGCATCGTCTCCGTTTTTTTTTCCTCTGTTGATGAATTCTGCATTCGTTTCCCTTTCATTTGATGTGCTGCACGTTGAGATCCAACTATCATTAACGAAGATGTTGCTTAGTGTCCCTCTGACATACTGCACCATCTTTGTTTTTTCTCTGTCGATGAATTTTGCATTTTTTCTCCTTTCATTTGACAAGCTGTACGTGACGATTCGAAAATTATTAACGAAAATGTGGTTTTGTGCCCTTCTGACATGTTGCTCCAGATTTGTGTTTTCTCTGTCGATGAATTCTGCATTTGTTTCCTTTCATTTGATGTGCTGCACGTTAAGATTCAACATTAATCATTGAAAATGTGGGTTAGTGCCCTTCTGACATGTTTTTTCGTTGTCGATGAATTCTGCAATTTTTCTTCTTTCATTTGACATGATGTACGTGACGATCCGAAGTTTTTTCAATGTTTCTCTTTGCAATTCTTCCTATGCTGTTTCACATTAGGCGCTCGATATTATATTTTTTATAGTCTTCAAATTACATAATTTCAAATGAGTACCCACATCGACCTGTTGCGACTAGTATAGCGAAAATAGATTATGAATTCGTGAAATGATCAACTATGTTTTTTGACATCTAAACGAATCCATTGATGTCAAAATCATCGAAATCGGACGACCGGAAGTAAAAACCGTAAGTGACCTGTTTTTGATGGATTCGAAACCTTCTCACCCTAAGGAACCCAAATATATCATATGTTTCAGTAAACGATGATTCTTCCATTATTTTGTCAACAAATTCTGAGTTTTGAATCAAACTTTTGCAATTGGATCACACTCGTAGTTGTTCAAAACCCAACAACTTTAAATTCCAAGTATGTTCAATGATTTTCTTTGAATGTGCAATTTTTCCTATGCTGTTTCACATTAGACGCTGTATGTTATACTTTTCATAATCAACAAATGAACTCTTTTGAAATGAGTACCCACATTGGTCTGTTGCTGCTAGTATAATGAAAATAAGTTATAAGGCCCTTTTGGCTTCGACAAATGATCAATTATGTTTAATGACATCTAAACGAATCCATTGCTGTTGAAATCATCGAAATCGGAGGACCGGAAGTGAAAACCGGAAGTGCTCGTTTTTTGATGGATTCGAAACCTTCTCACCCTAAGGAATTCAAATATATCATATGTTTCAGTATCTAATGATTTGTTATTTTCTTTGTCAATAAACTGCGTTTTGCATCAAGCTCTGCGATTGGAATAAATTTATAGTTGTACATAACCCAACATTTTTTAATTTCGCATTTGTTCAATGATTTCTGTTGAATTTGCAATTCTTCCTATGTTATTCCACATTAGGCGTTGGAAATTATATTCGTTACGCCAAATTTGTTTTTTCTCTGTCGGTACACCCTGTATTCGTTTCTCTTCCATTTGATGTGCTGCACGTTGAGATCCAACTATCATGAACTGAATTGTGAGTTAGTGCCTTTATGACATGTTGCGCCATGTTCGTTCCTTCTTTGTCGATGAATTCTGCGTTTCTCATCCTTTCATTTGACGTGCTGTACGCGACGATCCAATCATTATTAGCGAATGTACAGAAGTTGAGTGTTCCACAAGGTTCCGTTCAAGAGTCTGAAAATTCGCAAAATGAATCTTCATACGATGAAGCATGGACGTTAGTCATTTCCTGATGATGAACTTGGTTAGCGAAACGCGTTGAATTATAAATGACTGTCATATTGAAACACTAAAAACCGTTACGACAATAACGATGAAACGATAACGAATAAACGTACGGAAAACGATCGAAAACGTACGAAAAACGATCGAAAACGAACGCAAACGATCGAAAACGGTCGAAAATTCACGCAAAACGGTCGCACGCAAAAAGGTGGAACGCAAAACAGTCGAAACGTTTATAAAACGGTCGCTTTTCTCATTTTCGAATGTTAACTCCACAATACGTAACTTCTCGACACCTTTGGTGCCATCTTCTTCTTCTCCTGATGATGCTAACTTGGTTAACAAAGATACGAGACTTCCGACATGTTGGACTCCTGTTGAACCGACATGTTTTTTTCTTAAATGATGTATTTTGAAACGCCCTGTATACACATTGATATCATATTTTAAACCGACATGTTTTTTCCTTAAATGATATATTATGATGCACCCTGTACACTTCGACGCCATATTTGTTTTCATTGATGTATTTTGAGATACCTTGTACACATTGAGGGATCGCACGTTGAAAACTTACAGCCTCGTGGAACTGTTATGTTTTTTTTCCTTAAATGATGTATTCTGACGCACCCTGTACACTTCGACGCCATGTTTGTTTTCAATGATGTAATTTAAGATACCTTGTAACATTGAGGGATCGCACTTTGAAACGATACAGCCTCATTAATCTGTAATGTTTTTCCTTAAATCTGATTCATTCACAGACACCGTCCCGCCACGCCCTGGAATACCCACCACTGACACCGTCCCACACCCTCATTGACAGTGGCACAGACACCGATCCGTTTTGACAGACATCATAAAACCGGCAACTGCGCACACTGCGTCGCATGACAACACATATGTCTAGTGTTTACTGTCCTTCTTCAACCAATAGATAGTTCAGCTAGTGACTCATAGATGACTCTGTGCGTTCTATAACTTTTGTTGTTTACATATACTTTTTTATCGATGAATCGAGCGCTTATCTTTGTGTGGTTACTGATAACAGGACATGAAAGCAATTCTGTACGATAAATTATTCAAATGTATCTCTCGAAATCCTATACGCAAAGCCACGTAAATTCATACGGAACACCATGGGGGAGCCCCATTGCAGTACCGTGCGTTGCCAACTCATCTTCACGGAGTCCCCCTCTGTTAGAAGTTGATGTACCGTCCTACTTCGACATTTGACAAATGCACCATTCACCGATCCGTATTGACAGAAGACGCCATTTACCGTCCCACGAAGCCCCCTCTGACAGATGTAGCGTCCTACGCCTTCCAATAGATAGTTCAGCTAGTAACTCATAGGTGGCGCCAGGGTGGCGTACTCGCGACGATGCGTCTGGGTCACGTGACAATTTGGAGCGCTCTGATTGGTCGCAGCATCCAAAATTGCCAGAATGAACCTCCATAAGAAAAAACACGGTGTTTTGATTTGGAACTGTCCTAGCTCCTAGACTCAGGAGCATCAAGTTTTTTATCGAAATTCAAATTCCAACGCTCATATGGATGAACTTCAGAATTCAAGTATACTCGAATACTATTGATATCGGCATTTGTGAATTTTGTAATATCCTGTGTTCTATCTTCAGATGTGGTAGTGCTTTGGAATGCGATGATGACAAAACGAGGAGTTTCCAGAGCGTTAGTTGTTTTGATGGCCCATATGTCTGAAGAAGTTCCACGTAATGATGTTAGTTCATAGAGGTCCCACACACGATAAGCCAACTTGATTGGCATTCAGACCGCTTTTGTTTATTCTACTCAAAAGTTTGAGCTTGTGTTTATCATCTGGTACAATTTGTCTTATTTTCCATTCGATTTTATCCATTTCCAAATCAGCATCAACCTCACCTATATATGAGTTTTTGAATGATCGAGCGATAATCAAAATCAATTCCTGTTTAGCATTCAAGATACTTTTGTTGTAATCTTCAGCAAAACCCATCAAATATTTCAGTGGTAGTTTTCCACTGAAAACATGACTGTTTGTATCCAAGATATCTTGTTTTAATTGTGAAAGTCCCCAGCCAGATGTCAATAATGTGTTAGCATGATATCATGGTTTTCATTGTAGATGTTATCCCAGGTTTTCTAACAAAAGCCACTTGTTCACCACCCATTTCGTAACGAATTCCATCAAAGAGAAATGCAATTGCATTACTCGAGAGATAGCATGTTTTCGCTTCGTCTTTGGGGGTGAATTAACCTTCTATCTAAATGAAGCTCTCGGCAATATCTAGTATAACATCTTGATTATTGATTGCAATTCTAAGATCATCTGAATTCCTGATAGCTGTGATCCCTAGGGCTTATATGTGTACTCATGTAACCATATGAATGATCGAGCACTGGTTCATCGAATATATTCAACTTTCCACTGTTTGATTCTAGCACCATTGTTATTTTCTCACTTTCAATCCAATCGATTTCAAAAATTTAAGATTACCCACAGACAGAGCGTTATGTGTTAACTATTTAGCATAAACGTGTGGAATGAGCTTTTTTTATGCACACTTTTCTTAATTACCTCTTTCTGATATTTTTTATGATGATCGAATGAAAGTCCACACGGCTAATAAAGAATTTCAAAAAAAGGTAACAAGTTGCTAACGGCAGTCAGTATATTGGGAGAGCAGTGGTCGTGGGTTTTTTATTTTGTGGAACAACCTTTTTTTGGATGGGGCGCCACTTGATTTGATTTTGCTAAAATCAAGAAATAAAAATATGCATAGTCAGAATATTATTTAATAGTTGCTGCAGACTAAACCAAAATATGGTAGACAAAAAGCGGTTATTGTTTTCATTACAAAAAGGATGTGAACCAGTAACACAACAATGAAATAATACGACGCCGCTGCAGCTGCAGTAGGATCTTACAAAACAACGTTATAAAGTAAATTCATATGACTTTCATTACGTCTACACAAAATAATTATTGAAACGTTGGAAATAATTTTTGAAACGTTACATGCATGTAGGCACATATAATTCAAAAAGGAAACACCACGTATATAGTTGGTTTCCAAAATAGGTTGTCTGTGTAGTGGAAATCAACTTCGATGTAAAAAATTGGAAATTCCTCACCAAATGAGTCCCTTCTTTTCTGGATGTTATCAGCAACAGGCTGTCTGAGAGGTCGAGTAGATTCTGGATGTAGTCTGGAGGGTTAGAAAACGAAACAGTTTCAGTTGTCAGGCGATACTATAAATATCCTGGATTCGAAAGATATATGTCGAACTGGAGCAATTCGACTTTTCCTTTTTTTTCAAAACTAGTCGACAGCAAAAGACGGTATTTGGAGATCCAAAAGTTCCAAACCAGAACAAAAACGTTCGAGATGGTTGGACGACCCACGCTTCTTGGAAAATACCAAAGGCTGTACTTGTCCGTAGCTTAATGGAAACCGGCAGATCTACAGAAAGTGATCTCGGTTGTGATATTGGTTCCAGAAATCAAATAGTTAAAAAAAACCTCCTCTAAGGGAAAGGCTTCCACTAAAATAATGCCCAACACAAAAATGGTAACTGACGTGACACACTCTACTTTCATTTCTCAACCGTCACCCAAAAACCTTTCAGGTTGACCTCCGACCAGAAGTATTAACACGAACTCGTCCTTTGCGCCGTGACGTACACGTTGACGAAATTTGGTGTACTCCAATGGCAATACTCTCCTTTGTATGAAGTATTCATTGAGCATTCCTTCTTTTTGAGAATTTTATTTCATTAAAATAATTCGTTTCTTTTTCTCTTCCCAGACTACATCACTATGCAATGAAATACAGAGTTATCAAGAAAATAAAATAGCTGATGTTTACTAGATTGGAACTCTGAAATTGTATACATTATTTTATGATTTCCACAATTTAAATTTCACGTTACATCTTTTTAATAGTGCAGCTCGTTTTGTTTTGGGATTGTTCAATACGATTTTTGTCTATCATAAATGAAACCCATAACAATAGTTTATTCGATTTTCTTCAATTCCAAAATGATGAAAATCGCTTCTTCATTTCCAAATCGATAGAGTTATTTTTTCATCCAAAATACGCACTGTAATGTTGTGAATCAATTGACGACCTTCTGGACTGACAGGCATATATACAGGGTGTTCCTTAAACACATGCTAATATTCAAGGAGGTAGTTCTCAGACCCATTTTAAGAAAAAAACTTCCTATGGACGTATGTCCTAAACGCCTTAACTTTTGAGATACAGGGTGGCAAAGTTTTCAAAAATAATCAGTTTTTTAATAATAACTGAGATAATTTTGTTGACATCTTTGGCATAATTGGTACATATGTTCCATGCCTCAAGGCGCATTTTCTGATGTACATAAATTTGTATTTTTTCAAACAGTGGCATCCCTACGGGTTTCGCATTGAATATTTTTGGGAAAAAAGTACTACGCCAATGCTTTCTTTTCAAAATAAAATCATTTTTAAAATTCTCATTCATTTTTGAGAAAATTTGAACTCCTGGTATTTCTTTGTCCGACGCATGATTTTCACTCAAAAAAATACAAATCGACAGAAAGCAAATTAAGAAATTAGATCAATTCTAAAATGAATGAGAATCTGAAAATTGCTTCATAACGCATTACCAATTCCCTAATAATATTTGAAAACATAATCTGCAAAAAATAAATTTTTCACAAAAACGAGTTTTATTTTATTTCGTGACAGTAAGTCTAAACGAATAGCACAAATTTGTTAATTAGTAATAATACCAAAACTGATTATAAAAATTGTTGGAAGTGGCCACCTGCACTTAGTATGCATGCTTCCGCCCTTCTACGCATGGAATTACGCACCCGTTCAAATATTCCCGGCGTATTTCGTATAGTTTCACACGAGGCAACTATTCTCTCTCTTGAATCTTCTAAAGTATCAACGGGAGTTTTATACACAAGAGTTTTAAGGTGACCCCATAAAAAAAATCTGAACTGTTGAGATCGGGGGATCTTGCTGGCCATTGCTGAGGTCTTCCGCGACCTATCCAACGATTAGGATAAACTGTATTTAAATGGTTTCGGACAATTACACTAAAATGAGCAGGGGCGCCATCGTGCATGTACCATATTCGATTCCTTAACGCAAGTGGCACATCTTCCAATTACCCAGGTAAGTCTTCTTCGAGAAAGTGTGAATAAGAACGACCATCAAGGCGTCCTGGTAGGAAAAATGGGCCTATTAGATGATCACCTATAATTCCTGCCCATACATTAACCGAAATTGGTATTGGAAATGGGTTTCGGTTATTGCATGGGGATTTTCTTCGGCCCACATGATTGTTATGGAAATTTTGAATGGCATTCCGAGAAAAATTTGCTTCGTCTGTGAACAAAATTTGTGTCTCAAACTGCGGATTTAGTGCAATACTTTGTACACTGACTGAAGTTCACACGCTGTGGAAAATCTCTGGGAGTAATGCCGGCACTCTTGAAATATGGTATGGGTATAACAAAAATCAACCAAAATACACTAAACAATTTGATGACAAATATCCAGAGTTCTAGCGATCTTCCTCGTACTCGTTTCAGGATGTTTCTCATTTCTTGCAGCACCGCTTCCTCAATTTCGAGAGTTCTTACTACACGAGGTCTACCTTCCGGAGTCCCTTTCTTGAAATATACAAGTTTCCCCAAGTCGATGAATATTTGAAAAGGTTCGGCTATCTGGTAAGGCACGATTAGGATATCTTTCCTGATAAATGCGCCTGGCTTCTGTTGCATTACCATCGGCAAGGCCATATACGTAATGCATTTGCGCCATTTTCCGCATTCGTATAATTTACCATATTTACTGATATTCAGAAAAACAGCGGACTACCAAAATAACTTCAATAACACTTCAAAATCAATCAAAACGCGCTGTGACAGTTTTTAACACCAACACCTTACTTTAAACCAACATCAATATTAGCTACTGACGTTTGTACATACAGAGAATTCGTTTTTTATTGCTATGGTGGGTACGCTTTTTTCTGCTTTTAATCTTTAAAAGAAATCACATATCGACAAACTCCATATTTCCAAGAGGTGCAGTAAATAAATTCTGCTACACTTCATTTATTCCAGGATAACTAAATTTATGTTTTCAAAAATTATTAAGCGATGCTGCGTTATAACGTAATTTTAATTGAGAACAGTGCATCTGACAACAAACAAATACCTTTTAGATCCTCAATTATTTTGCAACAAATCTGATCTCTTAGTTTGCTTTCAGTCGATGCACGATACCGCATCAGATTTTCAAGGAATTTATCCTTAAGTAAAGCGATTTTTAATTTTTTGAGCGAAAACCATGCGTCGGACAAAGAAAACCCAGCAATGATTTGCTGGGAGAGTGTGGGGAAGTATTCGGAATGATAAATCGTTTATCGTCGTGGTATGATGATGCAACTTTATTCTTCAATTCAGTATACATATCATGCAACACGCTCTAATGAATTCATTTCTCTGAATATCATACCACCAAGTTCGACGATTTTTTGGTAATCTTCGAATGTCAATTCATTCTTTATAACCGATCGTTTCACCCCTTCAGCTTTCTTGAATTCACTGTCAACAGATTTCACATAATATGCTTTTGCACGTGTACCATAAAAGCTCAAGATTGTGTCATTCGGAAATTCGTCATTGAAGTTACCCAAGACTGAACTTGTTACTGGAATATTGAATTGGCTAACTATACTGTAATTAGATGTATCAAACCTACTTATGTTAGCTTTCATGAATTCATGAACATTTTCTGTATTTGCTTTCAAAATGAGTGAGTCGGTATCTGTGTACAGTAAAGAGACATTTTCACCAAAGTGTTGTTTGATGCATCCATAGAAAAATCGTACATGACTGTTTTAGATGATTCTAATATAGGAAATCCCAAATATAATGGTTTATCATAATGGACTTTAACTTTACCTAATAAAATAGCAACGAAATTTTCTATGAAAATTGAACAATTTTTGAAATTTGGTCTGATATGAGAGTGCTGGCACCTATATTTTTCTATATATTTTCCCAATGTGTAACGAGTCTAACATCAATTCTGTTATCTACATTCTCCATTGTCTTTCCATATACCGTATCATTCATTAGTTTATAGAATCTTCCAAAACAGATTTGTTGTTAGACCTATTACGCATTTCAGTATTAAGATCTATATAGGGTTTCATCCAACGTGATTGTTTGAATTCAATACTCTATGTGTATTCATTACAATCAAACCATTTTTTGATGGTTTTGCTGTTGATTTCTAATGAACGATATATTTTCTATCATCATTCAAGGTGGTATTAATTTTTTCAACTGAAAATGGAAGATCAGAATGTTCATCATGCAACTCTTGTGGATAATGAATGTTCACTTCAAACACATACCCATACGGACTATCAGCACTCAAATTCATCACATCAACCTTGATGTGATGAACCTAGAATTTTCATTAGGTGTCAACCATGTATATTCACTTGTTGGTAGAAGTTGTGACATGCTATGACCGTATAGATTTGTTGCATCTAAATATGTAATGAATGTGGGGAGGTTCATCAGGATTATAATTTGGTAAAAATTCATTATTTGGCTATATGTTTCCTCTCACTACACTGACTAATCCCACCTCGTATATCTTTTTGAAAAAGATCATATGAATGTCAGTTAGTATTTCCAATTCAATATTCGTATACTTCAACATAGCATCCCAAGATAATCCAGGTGCAGTGTAATAATGTGCTGATCTAAGTTATAAATCTCTAAAACTTGTGTGAGAAATTTTTTCAAAATATCACATAATAGCAATACATCCGACTTCGAATACAAATCAGAGTATTTCACCCCAATTCTGACACTCGAATAAATTCCATACATTTCTAGCCCTATCATAATCATTTTCTGATATATGTTCACATCTGAGTTTGTCATAAAAACTGATTTTTTGTTGAAAGTGATGGATAATTCAATTTGTCAATGTCATCAACGAAACTATATGGAAATACACTTCCTGTCTCATCAAATTGGATTTCTCAATTTGTGGGAAATGTTTATGCATCTCCAAAACATTGATCAGAGATCAAGTAGCACCCAACTTCTCCAACGAATTAGTCTTAAAATTTATAACTATCGATAAATCCCATTTTGAGATATTCCTTGTTAACCTTACCATCGTAATCGGTATAGGGGTGTGTAAAGAGATGCTTTGTGAAATATATATATTTCTCTTTTGTTTTGTGGATGACATCTACTTTCTCTTTATTCCTATACAATTCTTTTATTAATAAATGGCAATCATAGCCACTTAAATTGTGGAAAATAATGGGTACAAAATCAGGGAGTTTGAAATTCAAATTACATTTGGAATGAGCGACATATGATCTTTTCTTTCTGTGACATGACAATGATTCTTACTTTGACTTCACCATCAGTAAATGCTTTATTACATATACCACAAGTTCTGGCTGCAGCAAATTGTTCCTCTTCTTCGAGGGTTTGTGTACCATTGGTATAGGGTATCTGAGATGATTTTCATATATCTTTTTCAAAATCATCTCCAATGCTACTCACAAATTTCTGAGCTGCATCTACACCCCTATACGTAACAAATTTTGACAACATCATTATATGAACATTCCATCAGATAAGCAAATGAATATGGAGCATATTCGAATGTTTTAATCGTGTATGAACTTTCGGATTTGGCTCATTCACGTGAATCGGTTCAAGTACTGATTCAAAATCAACATATACTACAAATGGCACCCTCATTTGTCTCTCAAATTTTCAAACATCAATTTATTTTCCGCAACCATCATACCATATTTATTGATCTTAAAATTGGTGGTTGGTGTTGGAGCTGATAGTTGACTAGAAACTAATCTTGAAAGATCTTTGATCCAACAATAGTGACTATTACCGGAGTCATCAGTTATAAGTGATAAATTGACATGTCTCCGGAATCTTCTCTCTGAGTATCGCAATGGACCAATCACATCATACTTTATTTTACCCTTATCAAATTTACTCTCTAAACGTTAACATTGATTGAAATATCATTCCTATCTTCAAATCTATCAATACTCTTGTCATTAACTTCAACCGAAAATCCATACCTGTGGGATATCTAAAACATTGGAAAACTGTGGATATGACGTAACTTCGGACACTATACCATTTGCAGGATATAATACTGATGTTATAGCCCAAGCAAAACAGTGTTGATTTTCGTTGCGAACATTCACGACAGCTTTCCTTCATTCAATGCATTCGAGCAGCTTCACATATGAACGTTCTCCAGTGGATTGTATTCGTTAATGTTGACTTCGAGAAATAGTATTTTTCCACAAGTCCAACCTAAATTACAAAAAATAAATAATACTACTCAATCACGTTGAAATTTTAAAAAAATAAATACCTGAGTCACGTCCGGAATTCAGTCGTTTGAGCCACAATTACATCGCTGAATCCATCAAAAACAGCATTCAAATCTGAAGATTGGTCCACTATTTCATTTTGGGAATTAAATGACTTCGTGTCCCTCGAATCTTGAGTCTGAAGAATAAAATTTTCAAAAACTCCATGTTTATACTTTCATAGATCCTGATGGCCGATTCCAGTAATTCAATGACCTTCTGCCTAATCTCATTAAAAAATGACATGTCGTCACTGAATACAATCGAACTCTCCACCCTGTATTTAGCAATGCGGCAATTGAATGCATTCGTTATAAGTTGAACACCTCCGACATTATTTTTATGACTCATGGTTCTTCGGTGAGAGTTCACTTGCGTCATAGGATTATCACATTACAACAATTGCAAATATATAAGGTGTTGCAATCGTCCACTCTCATCCGTTTCATTCACTGAAGGCCCTCCTTGGCAACTCTGGAGTTGATGCCGACGAAAATTATCACTACGAGTGAAAGATTTAACACAGTCACAGGACTACATTATACAGGGTGTCCCTGGACTTCCTCTTTTCCTCTCGGGAATGTATAGATGGGGTCAAAATATCACCAGTACTTCATATAACTTTTTTTCCTGAAATCCTCGTTACCAAGTAACGGGCCCTCGAAGTTACAAAATGAAAAATGTTTTTCTTTGATAACTTCTCAAGTGAATATTCAAAATCATCCAATTTTGGTAATTGACTAAACAAATGAATTCCTTCGATGAGCTTTCATGCAGGAGTCAGTTGTTTTGCTACAAAGTCAGGAACGGACTACCCCCGATGGTCCACACCCCAAAACTTTGAAATGACAGATATTTTTCAATATTTTTCAACAAATTAAGGTTACTTGGACAATTTTATGAATAAAAGTACTCGTGTGGAAAGTCGATCGGAGCAACGAGTCTTGATAAAAATGTAGTTTCACTCGACGACATCAAACTCGCTCGTCCACCATTATTTGAAATGAATAATTATCAAAGCAGAATATAATGATAACGTTAATTCAACAACATTTATCCTGAGATGTCTACCATTATTCGAAAATATTATTTTTTGAAGGAAAATGGAAATGATAGGTAAAATGTTCATAACGAATTTTTATAATGCAAACACGTTTAACTAACGAAACTCAAGAGCCTCAAAAGCAAACAGAAATGAAAAATCCGCAACAGAAACTGCTCGATATGACCACCTTCTCTCTCTATACATTTTCTTAGTCTGCGAAGACACCCTCTCTGTACTTGAAATAGCATTCCAGGGTCGTTTCGTATGGCTTCACAATGTAATGTTATTCTATTGAACAATGCATCTCTTGTGTGAATAGGTGTAGCGTAAACAGGGCTTTTTAGATGCCCCACAGAAAGAAATCCAATGGATTTAAATCCGGAGACCGCGATGGCCATGAATATGGCCCACCTCTACCAATCCATCTATTGTGGAAAATATGGTTCAGATGGTCACGCACAATCAAACTAAAATGAGGAGGAGCGCCATCATGCATAAACCACATATCTCTTCGGGTTTGCAATGGAACATGTTCCAAAAGTCCATTCAAATCGTTCTGAATGAACTCCAATAACGTTCTCCATTCAATCGGTCCTGTAGAACGAATGGTCCTATAAGATGGTTTCCTATGATACCAGCCCAACATTCACGTTGAATTTCCCGTTGGTGTTTGGTTTGCAATATCCTATGGGATTTTCTTCGGCCCATATATGGAGATTATGAGAGTTGATAACTCCATCTCTACTGAAACCTGCTTCATCAGTGAATAAAACTAACTCGATTAATAAAAGTCATATCCTCTCTTTGCCTATCCATGAACCAATTGGCATATTCCAGTCGTGCTGGAAAATCTTGAGGTGTCATGGCATGTACCTTCTGGATGTGAATGGGTGAGCAGTTGTTCCCTAATTATTCTATGAATAGTGGACTTGGATGTATGGAACTGTTCTGATAGATTTCTGATGCTCATTGAAGGATCATCACGACGGCTTCCAAAATATTTTCCTCCAATACAACGGTACGTACAGTCCTAGGAGCGCCCTCACCACCTCGTTTTGGCAAAACTGTACCTACAATAATATCGAAATAAAACAACGTGCTCAAATCAATTATCATTATTACATACCTGTCTCCCTCAAGCTGCGATCGACACGCTCGAATGTTTCTCTTGACGGTACCGTTCGATTGGAAAATGC